>NC_137653.1:1152497-1202910 GCF_963422515.1 Blennius ocellaris | reverse complement strand
TATATATATATATATATATATATATAATATAAATATAAATATATATATATAAACTTGTTTGGCTGTGTGCGTTCACCCGGACGTTTGTCTCCCTGGAACATTAGAAACCCTTCAGGTGAGACGACCTGTGACCTCACGCTGCCTCGACGTGTGCAGGAGGTCAGAGGTCACCGGCTGTTTAAAAGAAGAACTTCCTCTGCGGCCTGTATTCTGATCCTCCTTCGTGGAAACGTTGTCTGTGGCGCAGCTCTCCGACGCCGCGCGACGGGATTCTCGGATTCTCCCGCCGCTCGAGTTTAAAACGTCGCGTTTGTTCCAAGGTCGTCCGGGAAACGAGTGCGGTCGCGCACCAGACGGGACGTTAAAGAGTCGGGAGCCGCCGATTAGCCCAACGTCCGACTCTCCATAAACGCCGGGGGGGGGGGGGGGGGGGGGGAAATAAGTAAATGAGGATGCTCAGATCGGGAGGTGTCGATTTGGGAAAAGCGGTACAATTAAATCTACAATTACAAACAACAGCTTGAGTTTAAACCATTAGAGTAATGAAGGTAGTCGATCTGGCGAAGACGTTCCCACCGGATGGAGTTTTTAACGTCTATTCATCGTCCCGGGTTCTTCTGGGGACGGAGAAAAGAGTGTGAACTGGAGCTGGAAGTCATTCGATTAGATGGCCCGCTGATGCGCGAGCTTTATTTCTGTCTTCCTGTAAACAACGAGGGAACCTGCTCTTGTGTTACTGCGTTTTGTATACAAATTAATTTAAGCGCAGGCAGTCGGGGGGGACGGCTGTGTCTGACTGCACTGTGCAGTGTGTACGTACAAGTTCTAATTACTTCACCAACGTCTATGTTTCCAGACACAACGGCGGCGCCGTTGTGTCTGGAAACATAGACGTTGGTGAAGTAATTAGAACTTGTACGTACACACTGCACAGTGCAGTACAGCTCGGGTGCTGCAGCGCCCCCTAGGTCGGCCAAAGCACCCCAGGAAGTGTCGATTTTTTATTTTTTTTAATGTGTGAAGATTAGAATTTGTTGCCTGGTTAATTAATAACTAAAAAGCCGTGCGGTGTGTTTCAGCTCGTGCATTAACCTTTGAACTACTTCCTGTTGTTACCAGACATTCTTCCTGGTCACTGCGTAGCTTATTAATAGTAATGAAACATGGAGCTTTTTGCATTCACGTCATTTTATTCTGACGTCTTGCCGACTCATGATTCTGCCTCTTTGGTGTTTGAGATCCTCGTTCTGACTCCCGGTTCTCTGTGATCTTTATTATTCTGGCGTTAGATCCATGTTCGCTTTCAAGACTCGGAGTTTGTAGGTGGGCTTAAGACGTGTTGCCCGAAAAGGGTTCGGGTTTTAGGGTAGGGGGTTTAGGGTTAAAGTTTTAGGGTTAGGGTTTAAGGGTTAAGGTTTTAGGGTTAGGGTTTACGGTTTTAGGGTTATGGTTTTAGGGGTTAGGGTTTAAGGGTTAAGGTTTTAGGGTTAAAGTTTTAGGGTTAAGGTGTTAGGGGTTAGGGTTTTAGGGTTAAGGTTTTAGGGGTTAGGGTTTTAGGGTTAAAGTTTTGGGGGTTAGGGTTTTAGGGTTTATGGTTTTAGGGGTTAGAGTTTTAGGGGTTAGAGTTTTAGGGTTAGAGTTTTAGGGGCTAGGGTTTTAGGGTTAAGGTTTTAGGGGTTAGGGGTTAGAGTTTTAGGGGTTAGGGTTTTAGGGTTAAGGTTTTAGGGGTTAGGGGTTAGAGTTTTAGGGGTTAGGGTTTTAGGGCTAGAGTTTTAGGGTTAAAGTTTTAGGGTTAGGATTTTAGGGTTAGGGTTTGCGGTTTTAGGTTAAGGTTTTAGGGGTTAGGGTTCTAGGGTTAAAGTTTTGGGGGTTAGGGTTTTAGGGTTTATGGTTTTAGGGGTTAGGGTTTTAGGGTTAAGGTTTTAGGGGTTAGGGGTTAGAGTTTTAGGGGTTAGGGTTTTAGGGCTAGAGTTTTAGGGTTAGGATTTTAGGGTTAGGGTTTGCAGTTTTAGGGTTAGGTTTAGGGGTTAGGGTTCTAGGGTTAAGGTTTTAGGGGTTAGGGCTTTAGGGCTAGAGTTTTAGGGTTAGGGTTTGCGGTTTTAGGGTTAAGGTTTTAGGGGTTAGGGTTCTAGGGTTAAAGTTTTGGGGTTAGGGTTTTAGGGTTTATGGTTTTAGGGGTTAGGGTTTTAGGGGTTAGGGTTTTAGGGGTTAGGGTTTAGGGCTAAGGTTTTAGGTGAAAGTTTTAGGGTTAGGGTTTTAGGGTTAGCGTTAGCGCTAGCGTGTCTGTCTGAGCAGGCCGGTTACAAGTTCTCCGTGGCCTCCATCCAGCCCGCTCTGTTCCTGAGCAGCGTTAGCAGGCGCCCCCCCCAATGTTCCCGCATTCCTGCATGTCAGTGCGCTGATGTCACACTTCCTGTTCCCAGAGGCCCGGCCAGCCGTCACGTGACCCGTCACACCAGAACGCAGCCGCCTGGCTGTGAGAACCGCAGCCGGCGGCCTCTCACCTGAGCAGCGCTTCACTCAAACGTGTTTCCTCAAGACGTCCAAGAGGATTTGTTGGGAGGAACTCTCCCCCCCGCCGGTTCTTTTGGGGGCGAGACGATCCGGCGCTCGCGTCCAGTGGCTAACAGGAAGATTAAATGTGCTTTAGGCGTACATCCTTCGTCCATGTGTTGTCTCTGCGCCGTGGAGGATCAAAGCAGAGTTTCCACTCAATATGCATGACCCGTCTTCCTAAAAATATATTACGCCGAGCCAAAATGTCAGTTTTTCGCTGTGCTTCACCTCCCCGCGGAGCTACAATAACACCGCTGACAGACATTCAATGGGGCCATAAAAGACGACGTTCCAGCCTGCTGTTCCCGCCGGCCTTGGACTCCTTCTGTCCAGGAGTCCTTCTCGCCGAGCACCCGGGCGTTCAATCACCCAAAACTTTCAGTCTTGACACTTCAAAACCATCATTACCTCCACTGTCACCCCACTCCCCCACCCCCACCCCCCACCCCGAACAGTCCGCGTCATTTCTCAAAGCACATCTCTGTTTACAAGAGTGTTTTATGTGCGATAGTCGTCCCGGAGTCGCCCGACGTGGACGGAAAGGTCTTTTGGCTCGCTATTAGAAATGACTCGCCTTCTTTCATTCAAGCCACTGACAGTAATGTATTCATTGCCACTCGTTTATTACTGCCCGTTCCTCTTAATCCATCACATCGATGTCAAGACCTTGTTTAACATTCCTGAAACGACGCCGCCATATCTCCCGTCCCGGGGAGGGGGGGGCGAGAACACACACATCCGGCCTGGACTCCATTTGACTCCGGGAACAGAAGCTTTTTTTTGCAAATATTTTGTCCTCTAAAATCAATGTGAGGCAACCTTACGGGTATTCCATTATTTATCGCTGGTGAGGAAGTGCTCATCGTGGACCGGCGGGACTCTGCCAATGCTAATCCGAAAGTCTTTCTAATACACGAACACAAGGCAGCTGTTAGTGAGTCCGGCAGCGCTGGGAGTCTGAGTGACCCTTGGCTGCTTTTAAAGTCGGGGACCGACGAGTCGAGGGACGAGCGCGAAAGATACGTGCGAATTGATCGGCCGGCTCGTCGCCCGGGGTGACGACACGGCGACGTGACTTATCGCAGACGTTCGGGGTCGTGGAGGCGGAAGTAGTTCTGCGGGGGGGGGGGGTGGAAAATCCGCAGCGTTCTGTGACTTGTTGTTGGAACATTTGCCAGCCTCACGGGAGGTCACATGACCGGCTGCTTCATTGATAAAAAGCCGAAGGTGGAGGTCAAATGCAACTACCGCGGAGAAATTTGTTTCCAAAGTGGTGACGGAGCCGAGAAACTGTGTTGGGTGTTTCTGCCCAAACCAACACGAAGGCTTTGGAATCAGCTCAACGTTCAGATTTGGGTCCAGTGTTGGATTTATTTTGGCGACTGCAGCTTTGTGTTTGTTCTACAGTGTGTCAAACTTGTTCCACCCTTCAGGTCCGTCCACACCAGGAACCTGGTTCTCCTGAACCAGATGTTTCTGGCCTGTCGTCCACATGAGGCAGTTTTACAAGCATAGCAGCAGGAGGAGCGGGGGCCATAGACCTATAGAACTAGAAGCTACTGACGGTAGCAGCAGGAGGAGCAGGGCCATTAGACCTATAGAACTAGAAGCTACTGACACTAGCAGCAGGAGGAGCGGGGCCATAGACCTATAGAACTAGAAGCTACTGACGCTAGCAGTAGGAGGAGCAGGGCCATAGACCTATAGAACTAGAAGCTACTGACGCTAGCAGCAGGAGGAAACGGGGCCATAGACCTATAGAACTAGAAGCTACTGACGCTAGCAGCAGGAGGAGCGGGGCCATAGACCTATAGAACTAGAAGCTACTGACGCTAGCAGCAGGAGGAACGGGGCCATAGACCTATAGAACTAGAAGCTACTGACGCTAGCAGCAGGAGGAGCTGGGCCATAGACCTATAGAACTAGAAGCTACTGACGCTAGCAGCAGGAGGAGCAGGGCCATAGACCTATAGAACTAGAAGCTACTGACGCTAGCAGCAGGAGGAGCGGGTCCATAGACCTATAGAACTAGAAGCTACTGACGCTAGCAGCAGGAGGAGCGGGGCCATAGACCTATAGAACTAGAAGCTACTGACGCTAGCAGCAGGAGGAGCAGGGCCATAGAGCTATAGAACTAGAAGCTACTGACGCTAGCAGCAGGAGGAACGGGGCCATAGACCTATAGAACTAGAAGCTACTGACGCTAGCAGCAGGAGGAGCAGGGCCATAGACCTATAGAACTAGAAGCTACTGACGCTAGCAGCAGGAGGAGCGGGGCCATGGAGCTATAGAACTAGAAGCTACTGACGCTAGCAGCAGGAGGAGCAGGGCCATAGAGCTATAGAACTAGAAGCTACTGACGCTAGCAGCAGGAGGAACGGGGCATAGACCTATAGAACTAGAAGCTACTGACGCTAGCAGCAGGAGGAGCAGGGCCATAGACCTATAGAACTAGAAGCTACTGACGCTAGCAGCAGGAGGAGCGGGGCCATAGAGCTATAGAACTAGAAGCTACTGACGCTAGCAGCAGGAGGAGCGGGGCATAGAACTATAGAACTAGAAGCTCCTGTGCTAGCAGCAGGAGGAGCAGGGCCATAGACCTATAGAACTAGAGTTATATACAGATTTATGAGCAGGAATCTACTTCTAAAGTTCTATGTGCTCTGTCTTCTTCTGTTTTTGGTGTGTTTGGTGAGTCACAGCGCCCCCAGAGGCCTAGCAGGTGTACTACAGTCCTGAAGCCTCGTGTTGAGTCGAGTTCATAGAGACGTGTGGACGGAATGTTTTAGTAGAAGTCTGAGGAGAAGAAAGGTCGTTTTCTTGGTTGTCGTGTGGACGTGGCCTTCGTCTTGTCCTCTTCCTCCGTCGGGACGCAGAACAGAGATGCAGTGACCAGATCAGGAAGTTCAACCCTTTTGTCATTAATTGGCGGTGAAATGTAATCCGACCATCTCAATCATCAGCCTGAACAAACACAAAGCGTTCAGCCAGTTACAGAGTTCACCTCTTCAGGGAGCACCAGACCTGCTGGGGATCAAAAAAAAAAAAAATGAAGTGGACTTTCAAAGTAATGACTCTAAAAGCTAATTGGAGTCGGGGAGACGTGGAGGAAAGTCAACCAAACAAGAGGAGGATCACATTTAAAGCCACTCTGATGAAGAGCGTTTCCAATGTGGTCAAGAGCGGTTGAGTAATAATCCGGGGGGTGACGGAGCGAAGGAATCGGCAGTCTGACGAGGAGACGGTCTCGGGAAGCGGGAGCGCCGCCGGTCCACGTTCAGATCAACGGCTCATTTAAAAAAAACCTTACAGGATGCGGCTTCCAGCACCCGACACGGGCGGCGGCGGGCGTTTTCACGCTGTCAGATTGTAATTTCTCTTCTATCTTATTAGCTTCTGCATCATTTGAGTGACGTCTAATATCCAGCGGGGAAATCAGGTTTTCTGATCCAGCAGATCCAAACACTTCAGCCTATTGTTGTGTTTGTGTCACTTGTTTCAGGAAACGCCAGTGTTTCTCTGTTTTTTTGTTTTTCTGGTTATAAAACCGGGCCTGATCTCCGAAACACACCACCGCTGGGGTGCAGTTTGCGTTTGTGAAGCAAAGCCCGACTCCTGATTCTGCTCATTTCTACCCGTGGTTTCATCAAATACATCGGAAGGATAATTAGAAGTAAAAGCATCTGGTCTACAAACCTTATGGCTCTTTTATAGCGACTATTGGACACTGTGTTGTACGTCTGCATGGCGATGATGATGTATTCTCCGTAAGAGCCGGTCATTATCAGAGGAGGAGGAGGAGGAGAGGAGGAGGAGGAGGAGGAGGAGAGGAGGGGGAGGAGGAGGAGGAGAGGAGGAGGAGGAGGAGGAGGAGAGGAGGGGGAGGAGGAGGAGGGGGAGGGGGAGGGGGAGGAGGAGGAGGAGGAGAGGAGGAGGAGGAGGAGATGGGGGGAGGAGGAGGAGGAGGAGAGGAGAGGAGGAGGAGGGAGAGGAGGAGGGGAGGAGGAGGGGGAGGAGAGGAGGAGAGGAGGAGGAAGAGAGGAGGGAGAGGAGAGGAGAGGAGAGAGGAGGGAGAGGAGAGGAGGAGGAGGGAGAGGAGGAGAGGAGGAGATGGAGGAGGGGGGGAGGAGAGGAGGAGGAGGGGGGAGGAGGAGGAGGAGAGGAGGAGGAAGAGAGGAGGGAGAGGAAGAGGAGGAGAGGAGAGGAGGAGGAAGAGAGGAGGGAGAGGGAGAGGAGGAGGAGGAGAGGAGAGGAGGAGGAGAGAGGAGGGAGAGGAGAGGAGGGAGAGGAGAGGAGAGGAGGAGGAGGAGAGGAGGAAGAGGAGAGGAGGTGGAGGAGAGGAGGAGGAAGAGAGGAGGGAGAGGAGAGGAGGAAGAGAGGAGGGAGAGGAGGAGGAGTAGGAGGAGGAGGAGGAGAGGAGGAGGAGCTGTAACACTAATACTCTGCTGCAGCGCGATTGAAGAAAACAATCGTCTCCATCTGGCCTCAGTTTGTCGGAGTCTCTCGTTACTTCACCTTCACATGAACGACTGAACTGCAGGGGAGAATTCCTATTCTCTCCATCACTCGCACTCTCTCTCTCTCTCTCTCTCTCTCTCTCTCTCTCTCCCCCTCTCTCCATCGCTTGCTCTCTCGCTCTCTATCCTTCCATCTCCCTCCCTCTCTCTCTCTCTCTCTATTCCTCCCTCCCTGTCTCTCTCTCTCTCTCTTTCTATCCTTCCTCTCCCTCCTCTCTCTCTCGCTCTCGCTCACTCGCTTTCTCTATCCTTCCCTCTCTATCACTCTCTCTCTCTCTCTCTCTATTCCTCCCTCCCTGTCTCTCTCTCTTTCTATCCTTCTCTCCCTCCCTCTCTCTCTCTCTATTCCTCCCTCCCTGTCTCTCTCTTTCTATCCTTCTCTCCCTCCCTCCCTCTCTCTTTCTATCCTTCCCTCTCCCTCCCTCCCTGTCTCTCTCTCTCTCTCTCTTTCTATCCTTCCCTCTCCCTCCCTCTCTCCCTCCCTCTCTCTCTCTCGCTCTCTCCCTCCCTCCCTCTCTCGCTCCCTCCCTCTCTCTCTCTCTATTCCTCCCTCCCTTTCTCTCTCTCTCTTTCTCATTTTATCCTTCTCTCTCCCTCTCTCTCTCTCCCTCTCTCTCTCCCTCTCTCTCTCTCTCTCTCTCTCCAGGGACCACCCGTCTTCCGGTTCACTGTCGACATACACAGAAAAGTATGCAATGTGCTGTAAGACCCCCCCCCCCCCCCCCTCGGTCTCATGGCCACGCCCTGTCTGTGTTCAATGCAGTGTGAGGGAAACTGTGTCCAAACAATAGCCGGCCCCTCAACCCCCCCACCCCTCACCCCACCCCTCACCCCACCCCTCACCCCCCATCCCCCCCGAATAGTTTCCCTCTGGCTTCCTCTTCCACTCCAGACTTCCTCCAGTGACACAACTAATGGAGGCACAGCGGAGCTTCCACTGCTGGGGGGTGGGAGGGGGGGGGGTGGGGGGGGGGGGGGGTGTTCTGTTTGTTCCTATTAGACACAGAGGACATGATTATCCTACAAGAATTACAATCAATAAACAACCAATTTGATTTGTTTTCCATGACTTTGTTTAAAGAATAGTTGATTATTTATAGAGGAGAGATAATTCCTCATCAGTGTCGTAGAACAAGTTCCATTCACTTCTACTTTTCTAAAGCCGAGGAGCTCTTTGACGTCAACAACAGAACAGAATAGAGTAGAATGACTTTATTAAGGGAGGGGAACTCTTGATCCACGTCGGGGGAAAACCCAGCGTCTCCACATGAACAAGCGTCTTGGCGACTGAAGCGAGGAAAAACTTCTTTCACCAGCATGAAACTTCCAGTGGATCTAGAACCAGGAGGATCTAGAACCAGGAGGAGCTGTTCTGCCTGACGGCACCGAGATTTCTCAGCGTTTTTCATTTTACTGTCGCAGTCGACTCACCGGCCGAATCAAACGTTTTGTACCTCAGAGTTTCTTCTACTAGGAACTTATTAAGATCATAAACAACGACGTCTGTAACTGACGCCTGTGGAAGCGTTGCCATGGAGACGGGAGTTCCTGGTGTGGGAGAACCAGGTTCCTGGATGATGAGAACCAGGTTCCTGGTGTGGGAGAACCTGGAGAACCAGGTTCCTGCTTGAGGAGAACCAGGTTCCTGGTGTAGGAGAACCAGGTTCCTAGTATGGGAGAACCAGGTTCCTGGTGTGAGAGAACCAGGTTCCAGGTGTAGGAGAACCAGGTTCCTGGTTGATGAGAACCAGGTTCCTGGTGTGGGAGAACCAGGTTCCTGGTGTAGGAGAACCAGGAACCTGTTGTGGGAGAACCAGGTTCCTGGTGTAGGAGAACCAGGTTCCTGGTGTGGGAGAACCTGGAGAACCAGGTTCCTGCTTGAGGAGAACCAGGTTCCTGGTGTGGGAGAACCAGGTTCCTAGTATGGGAGAACCAGGTTCCTGGTGTGAGAGAACCAGGTGTAGGAGAACCAGGTTCCTGGTTGATGAGAACCAGGTTCCTGGTGTGGGAGAACCAGGAACCTGGTGTGGGAGAACCAGGTTCCTGGTGTAGGAGAACCAGGAACCTGGTTGAGGAGAGCCAGGTTCCTGGTGTGGGAGAACCTGGAGAACCAGGTTCCTGCTTGAGGAGAACCAGGTTCCTGGTGTAGGAGAACCAGGTTCCTAGTATGGGAGAACCAGGTTCCTGGTGTGAGAGAACCAGGAACCTGGTTGAGGAGAACCAGGTTACGCCAGGAACGCCAGCTCTGAGGCGGAGGTGGAACCGGAGGAGGAACGCCAGCTCTGAGGCGGCGGTGGAACCGGAGGAGGAACGCCAGCTCTGAGGCGGCGGTGGAACCGGAGGAGGAACGCCAGCTCTGAGGCGGCGGTGGAACCGGGGGAGGAACGCCAGCTCTGAGGCGGCAGTGGAACCGGAGGAGGAACGCCAGCTCTGAGGCGGCGGTGGAACCGGGGGAGGAACGCCAGCTCTCTCCGCCAGCAGACATTCCTTCTGCACTTAAAGTTTCCAGGCGAAGTTGGTCTGAGTGGAACGTCACAGTGAAAAGTGTGTGAAGGAGAACCGAGGAGTCGTTGGAGAACCGAGGACTCGTTCACCGTGACAACCAGCATTGAACTGCTTCGCCGTGCGACTCTGATGATCTGATTCCTCGTCGGCGAGGCCGATACGTCTGTACGGGGATCTCGTCCACGGTTTAACCCTTTCCCTGCCAGCGGCGCCGCCTCCCAGACGAGTTTTGATGAAAATGACGTTCAATGAGGTTTTGTGTGCGCCGGGTGGAGAACACGCCGTGAGACTGGCTCCGACCGGCCGGGGAGTCCAGGCTCATGAGGAGGTTCCTCAGCGTCAGCGTCAGCGTTCCCTCCATCAGTGGTTCTCCTGGACATTTCCTCCGCCGTCCTAACAAGCGCCGGCCGCAAACGACTCCGAGAGGGAAACGGACTGTGGAGAACGAGGGAACGTGAAGAACGAGGGAACGTGACGAATGAGAGAACGTGAAGAATGAGGGAACGTGAAGAACGAGGGAACGTGACGAATGAGAGAACGTGAAGAATGAGGGAACGTGAAGAATGAGGGAACGTGAAGAATGAGGGAACGTGAAGAACGAGGGAACGTGAAGAATGAGGGAACGTGAAGAACGAGGGAACGTGAAGAATGAGAGAACGTGAAGAATGAGGGAACGTGAAGAATGAGAGAACGTGAAGAACGAGGGAACGTGAAGAACGAGGGAACGTGAAGAACGAGAGAACGTGAAGAACGAGGGACCGTGAAGAACGAGGGGCCGTGAAGAACGAGGGACCGTGAAGAACGAGGGAACGTGAAGAACGAGGGAACGTGAAGAACGAGGGACCGTGAAGAACGAGGGAACGTGAAGAACGAGGGACCGTGAAGAACGAGGGAACGTGAAGAACGAGGGAACGTGAAGAACGAGGGAACGTGAAGAACGAGGGACCGTGAAGAACGAGGGAACGTGAAGAACGAGGGAACGTGAAGAACGAGGGACCGTGAAGAACGAGAGAACGTGAAGAACGAGGGAACGTGAAGAACGAGGGAACGTGAAGAACGAGGGAACGTGAAGAACGAGGGAACGTGAAGAATGAGGGAACGTGAAGAACGAGGGAACGTGAAGAACGAGAGAACGTGAAGAACGAGGGACCGTGAAGAACGAGGGGCCGTGAATAACGAGGGAACGTGAAGAACGAGGGACCGTGAAGAACGAGGGAACGTGAAGAACGAGGGACCGTGAAGAACGAGGGAACGTGAAGAACGAGGGAACGTGAAGAACGAGGGAACGTGAAGAACGAGGGAACGTGAAGAACGAGGGACCGTGAAGAACGAGGGAACGTGAAGAATGAGAGAACGTGAAGAATGAGGGAACGTGAAGAACGAGGGAACGTGAAGAACGAGGGAACGTGAAGAACGAGGGAACGTGAAGAACGAGAGAACGTGAAGAATGAGAGAACGTGAAGAACGAGGGAACGTGAAGAACGAGGGAACGTGAAGAACGAGGGAACGTGAAGAACGAGGGAACGTGAAGAACGAGGGAACGTGAAGAACGAGGGAACGTGAAGAATGAGGGAACGTGAAGAACGAGGGAACGTGAAGAACGAGAGAACGTGAAGAACGAGGGACCGTGAAGAACGAGGGGCCGTGAATAACGAGGGAACGTGAAGAACGAGGGACCGTGAAGAACGAGGGAACGTGAAGAACGAGGGACCGTGAAGAACGAGGGAACGTGAAGAACGAGGGAACGTGAAGAACGAGGGAACGTGAAGAACGAGGGAACGTGAAGAACGAGGGACCGTGAAGAACGAGGGAACGTGAAGAATGAGAGAACGTGAAGAATGAGGGAACGTGAAGAACGAGGGAACGTGAAGAACGAGGGAACGTGAAGAACGAGGGAACGTGAAGAACGAGAGAACGTGAAGAATGAGAGAACGTGAAGAACGAGGGAACGTGAAGAACGAGGGAACGTGAAGAACGAGGGAACGTGAAGAACGAGGGAACGTGAAGAACGAGGGAACGTGAAGAACGAGGGAACGTGAACGCCGCATTACTGGGAGTCACATCTTGTGTTGATCAGCGGCGGCTGGAATTCACCTGGTGGGAGGAGGAAGGATCACTTCCTGGTGGAGCTGTACGTCTGGAGAAGATCAGGCTGTGGGTGGAGGTGGAGGTGGAGGTGGAGGAGGAGGAGGGAGGAGGTGGAGGAGGAGGGTGAGGTGGAGGTGGAGGTGGAGGAGGAGGAGGGAGGAGGAGGGTGAGGTGGAGGTGGAGGAGGAGGTGGTGGAGGGGTGAGGGGGAGGTGGAGGAGGGAGGAGGATGTGGAGGAGGAGGGTGAGGTGGAGGTGGAGGAGGAAGTGGAAGGGGAGGAGGAGGGAGGAGGAGGTGGGGGATGAGGTGGAGGTGGAGGGTGAGGTGGATGAGGAAGTGGAGAATGAGGTGGAGGAGGAGGTGGAGGTGGAGGATGAGGATGCGAGGAGGCGGAGCCTCACCAACCAGGAACCTCACCACTCAGGAAGGGGGGGGGGGGGCAGAAAGGAGCCCTGACGGAGGGTTTCATGTGATTCTCTCCCAGGTGGGGTGTTTCAGGGCCGAGGTCTGGTGGTGCCCCCCCCCTCTCTCCCCCCCCCCCCCCCCTCTCCCCCCCCCCCAGCCCTCCGTTTTCACCTTAAACCATCCAAATCCCCGCCGAGCTCCAACTTCAAACAATTGCGACTCTCAGAAAGAGACGGGGAGTCCTACAGCGTGGGGGGGGGGGGGGCTAGGGGGGGCTAGGGGGGGTTGGGGGGGGGGGGGGGGGGGCAGCCTGCTGGCTTCAGCTCATCCTATTAAAACGCCTCATTGCTTCGGCAGCGGAGACTTTTTACTGCTGCCGCTACATATTGTTGCCTTGGTTGCAGTTTAAATCCATTCCCAGAGGAGAAAAGACCAGGCGAGGAGGAAAATAAGTTTAGAGGAAGAGCAGATAAACCTCCCGTCCCCACCGTCCCCCCGTCCCCCACCGTCCCCTCCGTCCCCCCCGTCCCCCTCCTCTTGAATCCAGAGGATGCAAAGCGTGACGTCCCTGCAGGGCAGACGATAAGCAGAGCTCTTCTCCCCGAATCACCGTCTTCATTCACGTCTTCCTGCAAGACGGACGGGCAGGAAGGGGACGTGCAGGACTTTGTCAAACGGGAACCTCTGCAGAGACGAGATGAAGGTCCTCACGTCAGCGGGACGTCTTCACTGTGACCTAAAGTCCTTGTTGGACTAAAGGGTTTTATTTTCCTGTGGAGCTTCACTGAAGAACGGCGGGACGCTCCCGTCTGTCTCCCGCCCGTCTCCCGTCTGTCTCCCGTCTGTCTCCCGTCCGTCTCCCGCCTGTCTCCCGTCTGTCTCCCGTCTGTCTCCCGTCCGTCTCCCGCCCATCTCCCGTCTGTCTCCCGTCCATCTCCCATCCATCTACTGTCCGTCTCCCGTCTGTCTCCCGTCCATCTCCTGTCCGTCTCCTGTCCACCTACCGTCCATCTACTGTCCATCTCCTGTCCGTCTCCCGTCCATCTCCTGTCCATCTACCATCTGTCTCTCGCTCATCTACTGTCCATCTCCTGTCCGTCTCCCGTCCATCTCCTGTCCGTCTCCTGTCCACCTACCGTCCATCTACTGTCCATCTCCTGTCTGTCTCCCGTCCATCTCCTGTCCGTCTCCTGTCCACCTACCGTCCATCTACTGTCCATCTCCTGTCTGTCTCCCGTCCATCTCCTGTCCATCTCCCATCCATCTACTGTCTGTCTCCTGTCCGTCTCCTGTCTGTCTCCCGTCCGTCTCCCGTCCGTCTCCCGTCTGTATCCCATCCGTCTCCCGTCTGTCTCCCATCCATCTACTGTCCGTCTCCCGTCTGTCTCCCATCCGTCTCCTGTCCATCTCCCATCCATCTACTGTCCGTCTCCCGTCCGTCTCCCATCCGTCTCCTGTCCATCTCCCATCCATCTACTGTCCGTCTCCCGTCTGTCTCCCATCCGTCTCCCGTCCGTCTCCCGTCTGTATCCCATCCGTCTCCCGTCTGTCTCCCGTCCGTCTCCCATCCGTCTCCCGTCCCCCAATAACACTCCAGTGAAGTCCCCCCCCCCAGCAGAGACGGCCGCTGGTCCAGCCTGAACCTGATTCAGTTTACTGAAGGTGAAGCTTTAATGTGAAGAACAATTCTCGTCCAAATGACTCTCAACTTTGTAAAATATAAACGAAACGTCCTTTTCTTTCATTCGTCAGAAATCTGATTGTTTATTTTTTGTCATTTGACACTTTTCATCCTGATTTTACTGCTTTTCTCCGTCCAGTTCTGTTCTGGAGGAAAATCCAGTGAGTTATTACAGAACCGCCGGCGTTACCTTTTAATGTTTGTGTTGATGCATCATCATCATCACCATCATCATCATCATCATCATCATCACTGAAATGTTGACGTCCACCATGTGAGTGGGCTTCACCCCTGAATTATTGTGGTTTGCAGCCTGAAGGCATTAGTGTTGAAAGCATGGCTCTGTTTCCTCCTGCACAAATATTTATCAGGTCGCCAATTACCTCCACACACACACACACACACACACACACACACACACACACACACACACACACACACACACACACACACACACACACAGACGCACACACACACACACACATTCCTGTAAATCTGTTTGTTGTTTGCAAACAGTGTGTGAGGAGAACCACACACGCTTCTCAGAGCTCGTTCCTCTAAGAGTTTTATTAAGGCCCCTTGAAGAAAAAAAATACAATTTGGAGGCTTAAAAAACAAAACAAAACAAAACATGCGCTTCAGAAAAAGTCGAAAATCTAAGTAGTTTTTTGTCGGGGAGAGACGTCGGTCCGTCCTTCATCATCTGGGTGTGAAATCACATTAAATCAGTTAATAGTGACGACAGAGGGCGGCTCACTGCTTATAGACGTGTGATTCTACGCAGGATTAATTCTAACATTTCATAAGAACCTCGGGATCCGTGACTTTGTCCTTCGTACTGGACGGAACGACGCTGCAGCCTGGTTCTGGTTATATAATCCTGGTACTGTCTCCTAGTCCTGGTTCTGGTTATATAATCCTGGTACTGTCTCCTAGTCCTGGTTCTGGTTATATAATCCTGTTACTGTCTCCTAGTCCTGGTTCTGGTTATATAATCCTGGTACTGTCTCCTAGTCCTGGTTCTGGTTATATAATCCTGTTACTGTCTCCTAGTCCTGGTTCTGGTTATATAATCCTGTTACTGTCTCCTAGTCCTGGTTCTGGTTATATAATCCTGTTACTGTCTTCTAGTCCTGGTTCTGGTTATATAATCCTGTTACTGTCTTCTAGTCTTGATTCTGGTTATATAATCCTGTTACTGTCTTCTAGTCCAGGTTCTAGTTATATAATCCTGGTACTGTCTTCTAGTCCAGGTTCTAGTTATATAATCCTGGTACTGTCTTCTAGTCTTGATTCTGGTTATATAATCCTGTTACTGTCTTCTAGTCCTGGTTCTGGTTATATAATCCTGTTACTGTCTTCTAGTCCTGGTTCTGGTTATATAATCCTGTTACTGTCTCCTAGTCCTGGTTCTGGTTATATAATCCTGTTACTGTCTCCTAGTCCTGGTTCTGGTTATATAATCCTGTTACTGTCTTCTAGTCCTGGTTCTGGTTATATAATCCTGTTACTGTCTTCTAGTCCTGATTCTGGTTATATAATCCTGTTACTGTCTTCTAGTCCTGGTTCTGGTTATATAATCCTGTTACTGTGTCTTCTAGTCCTGATTCTGGTTATATAATCCTGTTACTGTGTCTTCTAGTCCTGGTTCTGGTTATATAATCCTGTTACTGTCTTCTAGTCCTGATTCTGGTTATATAATCCTGTTACTGTCTTCTAGTCCTGATTCTGGTTATATAATCCTGTTACTGTCTCCTAGTCCTGGTTCTGGTTATATAATCCTGTTACTGTCTTCTAGTCCAGGTTCTAGTTATATAATCCTGGTACTGTCTTCTAGTCCAGGTTCTAGTTATATAATCCTGGTACTGTCTTCTAGTCTTGATTCTGGTTATATAATCCTGTTACTGTCTTCTAGTCCAGGTTCTAGTTATATAATCCTGGTACTGTCTTCTAGTCCTGGTTCTGGTTATATAATCCTGTTACTGTCTCCTAGTCCTGGTTCTGGTTATATAATCCTGTTACTGTCTTCTAGTCCAGGTTCTAGTTATATAATCCTGGTACTGTCTTCTAGTCCAGGTTCTAGTTATATAATCCTGGTACTGTCTTCTAGTCCAGGTTCTAGTTATATAATCCTGGTACTGTCTTCTAGTCTTGATTCTGGTTATATAATCCTGTTACTGTCTTCTAGTCCAGGTTCTAGTTATATAATCCTGGTACTGTCTTCTAGTCTTGTTCTGGTTATATAATCCTGTTACTGTCTTCTAGTCCAGGTTCTAGTTATATAATCCTGGTACTGTCTTCTAGTCTTGATTCTGGTTATATAATCCTGTTACTGTCTTCTAGTCTTGATTCTGGTTATATAATCCTGTTACTGTCTCCTAGTCCTGGTTCTGGTTATATAATCCTGTTACTGTCTTCTAGTCCTGGTTCTGGTTATATAATCCTGTTACTGTCTCCTAGTCCTGGTTCTGGTTATATAATCCTGATACTGTCTCCTAGTCCTGGTTCTGGTTATATAATCCTGTTACTGTCTCCTAGTCCTGGTTCTGGTTATATAATCCTGTTACTGTGTCTCCTAGTCCTGGTTCTGGTTATATAATCCTGTTACTGTCTCCTAGTCCTGGTTCTGGTTATATAGTCCTGTTACTGTCTCCTAGTCCTGGTTCTGGTTATATAATCCTGTTACTGTCTTCTAGTCTTGATTCTGGTTATATAATCCTGTTGCTGTCTCCTAGTCCTGGTTCTGGTTATATAATCCTGTTACTGTGTCTTCTAGTCCTGGTTCTGGTTATATAATCCTGGTACTGTCTTCTAGTCTTGATTCTGGTTATATAATCCTGTTACTGTCTCCTAGTCCTGGTTCTGGTTATATAATCCTGTTACTGTCTTCTAGTCCTGGTTCTGGTTATATAATCCTGTTACTGTCTCCTAGTCCTGGTTCTGGTTATATAATCCTGATACTGTCTCCTAGTCCTGGTTCTGGTTATATAATCCTGTTACTGTGTCTTCTAGTCCTGGTTCTGGTTATATAATCCTGGTACTGTCTTCTAGTCTTGATTCTGGTTATATAATCCTGTTACTGTCTCCTAGTCCTGGTTCTGGTTATATAATCCTGTTACTGTGTCTCCTAGTCCTGGTTCTGGTTATATAATCCTGTTACTGTCTCCTAGTCCTGGTTCTGGTTATATAGTCCTGTTACTGTCTCCTAGTCCTGGTTCTGGTTATATAATCCTGTTACTGTCTTCTAGTCTTGATTCTGGTTATATAATCCTGTTGCTGTCTCCTAGTCCTGGTTCTGGTTATATAATCCTGTTACTGTGTCTTCTAGTCCTGGTTCTGGTTATATAATCCTGGTACTGTCTTCTAGTCTTGATTCTGGTTATATAATCCTGTTACTGTCTCCTAGTCCTGGTTCTGGTTATACAATCCTGTTACTGTCTTCTAGTCCTGGTTCTGGTTATATAATCCTGTTACTGTCTCCTAGTCCTGGTTCTAGTTATATAATCCTGTTACTGTCTCCTAGTCCTGGTTCTGGTTATATAATCCTGTTACTGTCTTCTAGTCCTGGTTTTGGTTATATAATCCTGTTACTGTCTTCTAGTCCTGGTTCTGGTTATATAATCCTGTTACTGTCTTCTAGTCCTGGTTCTGGTTATATAATCCTGTTACTGTCTTCTAGTCCTGGTTCTGGTTATATAATCCTGTTACTGTCTTCTAGTCCTGGTTCTGGTTATATAATCCTGTTACTGTCTTCTAGTCCTGGTTCTGGTTATATAATCCTGTTACTGTCTTCTAGTCCTGGTTCTGGTTATATAATCCTGTTACTGTCTTCTAGTCCTGGTTTTGGTTATATAATCCTGTTACTGTCTTCTAGTCCTGGTTCTGGTTATATAATCCTGTTACTGTCTTCTAGTCCTGGTTCTGGTTATATAATCCTGTTACTGTCTTCTAGTCCTGGTTCTGGTTATATAATCCTGTTACTGTCTTCTAGTCCTGATTCTGGTTATATAATCCTGTTACTGTCTTCTAGTCCTGGTTCTGGTTATATAATCCTGTTACTGTCTTCTAGTCCTGATTCTGGTTATATAATCCTGTTACTGTCTTCTAGTCCTGATTCTGGTTATATAATCCTGTTACTGTCTCCTAGTCCTGGTTCTGGTTATATAATCCTGTTACTGTCTCCTAGTCCTGGTTCTGGTTATATAATCCTGTTACTGTCTCCTAGTCCTGGTTCTGGTTATATAATCCTGTTACTGTCTTCTAGTCCTGGTTCTGGTTATATAATCCTGTTACTGTCTCCTAGTCCTGGTTCTGGTTATATAATCCTGTTACTGTCTTCTAGTCCTGGTTCTGGTTATATAATCCTGTTACCGTCTTCTAGTCCTGGTTCTGGTTATATAATCCTGTTACCGTCTTCTAGTCCTGGTTCTGGTTATATAATCCTGTTTCTGTCTCCTAGTTCTGGTTCTTGTTATATAATCCTGTTACTGTCTTCTAGTCCTGGTTCTGGTTATATAATCCTGTTACCGTCTTCTAGTCCTGGTTCTGGTTATATAATCCTGTTTCTGTCTCCTAGTCCTGATTCTGGTTATATAATCCTGTTACCGTCTTCTAGTCCTGGTTCTGGTTATATAATCCTGTTACCGTCTTCTAGTCCTGGTTCTGGTTATATAATCCTGTTACTGTCTCCTAGTCCTGGTTCTGGTTATATAATCCTGGTACTGTGTCTTCTAGTCCTGGTTCTGGTTATATAATCCTGGTACTGTGTCTTCTAGTCCTGGTTCTGGTTATATAATCCTGGTACTGTGTCTTCTAGTCCTGGTTCTGGTTATATAATCCTGGTACTGTGTCTTCTAGTCCTGGTTCTGGTTATATATATTCTATAATACTCTTCTATACTTTTCTTTGTGTTTCCTGTTTAGAGATGCTTTTAGGAAACTGCAGGTTGAAATGAGGTGAGACGTTCTGGTTCTTCAGTTTTGACTTTATTGGACGTAGATTTCTGAGGTTTCTTCTGGTCGAGGAACTCTAAACATTTTCTTTCAACCTTCTCGGGTTGCATCACGAGGTCGACTGGACTTTTTAATGTTTCAACGGTTAAAAAGAAGTGAACCTCTTAATAAATGCAGGTGTTTCATGCTGCTGTAGTTTTCCACTGTGAAGCTCCAGTTCTAAACTCTCATGGACGTCATTGATTATCAGGGCGAAGCTGTACGGTTCTGATCGTGAACCATGTTGGAACTCTGGCGATGATGAAAGTCCTTCCAGGAGTGTCGGACCACGATGGTTGGAATCTGATGCTGCCGGGGTTTTTCTCTCCTCTCTCTCTTGGCTCAGTTCCAGCTTCGCCGGCTGGACGAAACGTCTGTTTGATCGTCGTATCGCCTCTTCGGGCACCGTCCCCCCCCCCCCCCCCCCACTGGGTTGGAGTCACGACGCTGACGACCGAACGCCAGAACCTTCCAGCCGACAATCAGCTCCTTTCAGCTTCACTTCAAGTTCTGTGGGGTTTTTTTTGGTTGTTTTCTTTTGGAGGGCTTCAGATTCAGGGGTTTCCCACAGACTCCTCTAACTGACCACAGCAAAGAGGCGACGCCGCTCTCCGTCCAGGAATGTTCCTCCTAAACCCCACAATGTGCCGCCACTACGTACTCCGCTGCAAACTCACGTGTTTCCACCGTCGCTACGACGGAGACGAGACGCAACTGAGAGACGAGACGAAGGTCCTCGTCCAACGTTTGGACGTCAGAGCTGCAAATTGTTCTGGGCTGAGTTTCCCTGCTTGTCCTGACTGCTTTTCTTTCATTGGCATTAGCTACTGACGCTAGCAGGAAGAGCAGAGCTATAGAACTAGAAGCTACTGACGCTAGCAGGAAGAGCAGAGCTATAGAACTAGAAGCTACTGACGCTAGCAGGAAGAGCAGAGCTATAGAACTAGAAGCTACTGACGCTAGCAGCAGGAGGAGCGGGGCCATAGACCTATAGAACTAGAAGCTACTGACGCTAGCAGCAGGAGGAGCGGGGCCATAGACCTATAGAACTAGAAGCTACTGACGCAAGCAGCAGGAGGAGCAGGGCCATAGACCTATAGAACTAGAAGCTACTAACACAAGCAGCAGGAGGAGCAGGGCCATAGACCTATAGAACTAGAAGCTACTGACGCAAGCAGCAGGAGGAGCAGGGCCATAGACCTATAGAACTAGACGCTACTGCGCTACTAACGCTAGCAGTAGGAGGAGCAGGACTAGAGACCTATAGAACTAGAAGCTACTGACGCTAACAGCAGGAGGAGCAGGGCCATAGACCTATAGAACTAGAAGCTAATGACGCTAGCAGCAGGAGGAGCAGGGCCATAGACCTATAGAACTAGAAGCTACTGACGCTAGCAGCAGGAGGAGCGGGGCCATAGACCTATAGAACTAGAAGCTACTGACGCTAGCAGCAGGAGGAGCAGGGCCATAGACCTATAGAACTAGAAGCTACTGAAGCTAGCAGCAGGAGGAGCAGGGCCATAGAGCTATAGAACTAGAAGCTACTGACGCTAGCAGCAGGAGGAGCGGGTCCATAGACCTATAGAACTAGAAGCTACTGACGCTAGCAGCAGGAGGAGCAGGGCCATAGAGCTATAGAACTAGAAGCTACTGACGCTAGCAGCAGGAGGAGCAGGGCCATAGACCTATAGAACTAGAAGCTACTGACGCTAGCAGCAGGAGGAGCGGGGCCATAGACCTATAGAACTAGAAGCTACTGACGCTAGCAGCAAGGAGGAGCATGGCCATAGACCTATAGAACTAGAAGCTACTGACGCTAGCAGCAGGAGGAGCAGGGCCATAGACCTATAGAACTAGAAGCTACTGACGCTAGCAGCAGGAGGAGCAGGGCCATAGAGCTATAGAACTAGAAGCTACTGACGCTAGCAGCAGGAGGAGCAGGGCCATAGACCTATAGAACTAGACGCTACTGACGCTAGCAGCAGGAGGAGCGGGGCCATAGACCTATAGATCTAGAAGCTACTGACGCAGCAGGGCCATAGACCTACAGAACTAGAGTTATATACAGATTTATGCAGGAATCTACTTCTAAGTTTCTATGTGCTCTGTCTTCTTCTGCATTTCTGGTGTGTTTGGTGAGTCACAGCGCCCCTAGAGGCCTGGACTCTGTACTACGTGTCCTGAAGCCTCGTGTTGAGTCGAGTTCACAGTGACGTGTGGACGGAATGTTTTAGTAGAAGTCTCGGGAGAAGAAATCAAGTTTTTATTCCGTGGTGTGGACGTGGCCGTACTGTGTGTAAATGACTGTCCACTGTGACGCCCTGGAGCCAAACCAAGAAAGCTGGAGACGTGGAGAGACGAGATAAATATTAGAGGTTACGACAAAAGAGGAGAAGAGGAAGAGGAAGAGGAGGAGGAGGAGGAAGAGGAGGAGGAAGAGGCTCAGATTTTGCTCCATTATTAGATCCTGTGCTGCTGAAGTGATTCTGAGGTCAGTCCATAAAGCAGCGCTGTGCTAACAGCGGCATCATTACGGTGTTATTAGTGCAGCAGGGGGAGGCTGGCAGGGCGGCGGGAGTCATTTAGCGCCGCGTTAAACACCGCCGCCGCCGCCGCTACACAACCACAGAGGAAGAAAGAGACCCGAGGTGGCGGCCACATCACTTTCAGAGCAGAGTCTCCTTCCTGCTTTTTCTTCTTCTGCTGCAGGGAAACGCTGCTGTTTTATTGTTCTATTAGCTTTTTCCCGCCGTAGAACCTTCATCTTGTGCTTCGTCACTTCAGGGTTGCAGGGAGTTGATCTGGGCTCCACTCTCAAGCACCAGTTGACTTCAAATGCATGTTTTTGGAAACTGCGGTACTTTAGAAAACCCACAGTGGGAGGCCTGCAGCCAGACCAGGCCAGGGGGGAGGGGGGGGGGGGGGGGGGGAGTCCTCCCTGTCCCTCCGAACGGCCGGAGGAAAAACTAAACGTAACTCGTATCGTTGTCATCCACCAAATTCAATAACGGCCTTTTCACCAGCTTTTACCTGCAATCTCAGCTCAGCTACTCTGTTTCGACGAGGCAACGTGAGAAATCGATAGTCCAGGTTGATCTGCATGTAAATATATGCATACATACATGTGTATGTGTGATTGTTTTATCTGTCTTCATGGTTCTCAGTGTGGATTTACTGTCTGGAGTCGTCAATGCAAACAAGAGCTTTTCTCAGTTGTACTGAACGTTTCAGATGTTTGTATGTTTCCTACTGAAAATCATTTTTCCCTCTGATATTATGAGACTCTAGAAGACGTGCAGGACGTGTAGAAGACGTGCAGGACGTGTAGAAGACGTGCAGGACATGTAGAAGACGTGCAGGACATGTAGAAGACGTGCAGGACATGTAGAAGACGTGCAGGACGTGTAGAAGACGTGCAGGACATGTAGAAGACGTGCAGGACATGTAGAAGACGTGCAGGACGTGTAGAAGACGTGCAGGACGTGTAGAAGATGTCCTGAGTCTTTGGAAGTCCATGAGCCAATTATAATTCTGAACCATTTTAACTTCATTGCATCAAATCTCCTACCATGTTTTTTCTATAGAGCTGCAATAAAGAGGCGCAATTTGGCGTTGAGGCGCTGGCGGTGATAAAACAACTTCCTGTGAAGGAGAAGCAGTCGGAGGTGACGGAGGTGACGGAGGTGTGACTGCTCCGTACTCCTGGCAGCTGTGGAATTGTCTTCTCAAGATAAGAGCGGTACAAACAGGAAGTGGATTCGGTGACGTGAGGACGAAACGCTTATTCAGCGTTTAACCAGAAAAGCCGTTCTGAACGGCGACGCCCCCTACAGGAGGACTCTGGTATTCACCCTCCAGCTCCACTGGCCATTAATTCTGGTTGATCGACGCAGCTCCTCCCTATTAGTTGTCTTCTGACCTTTCAACAAGTGGAGACGCCCGGGGGGATTGGACCGTCTCACGCTGCGCCGCCTTTATGAATAAATGAAACGTCGGTATCTGGAGCCGGAGGACTGAGCTGCAATCATCAGAGCCGGATCAGCGTCTTCATGGGCTGATTCTGGTTTTATCTGCCTGGTGGCGGCTGTCAGGAGGTGAAGGACAGCTACGTCCTGGACAGGTGGACAGGCACGTCCTGGACAGGTACGTCCTGGACTGATGGACAGGTAGCCAGGTGGACAGGTACGTCCTGGACTGATGGACAGGTAGCCAGGTGGACAGGTACGTCCTGGACAGGCACGTCCTGGACAGGTACATCCTGGACAGGTGGACAGGCACGTCCTGGACTGATGGACAGGTAGCCAGGTGGACAGGTACGTCCTGGACAGGCACGTCCTGGACAGGTACGTCCTGGACAGGTGGACAGGCACGTCCTGGACAGGTATGTCCTGGACTGATGAACAGGTAGCCAGGTGGACAGGTACGTCCTGGACTGATGGACAGGTAGCCAGGTGCACAGGTACGTCCTGGACAGGCACGTCCTGGACAGGTATGTCCTGGACTGATGGACAGGTAGCCAGGTGGACAGGTACGTCCTGGACTGATGGACAGGTGGACAGGTACGTCCTGGACAGGTAGCCAGATGGACAGGTAGCCAGGTGGACAGGTACGTCCTGGACAGGTAGCCAGATGGACAGGTAGCCAGGTGGACAGGTACATCCTGGACAGGTAGCCAGGTGGACAGGTAGCCAGGTGGACAGGTACGTCCTGGACTGGTGGACAAGTATCCAGGTGGACAGGTAGCCAGACTGATGGACAGGTAGCCAGGTGGACACAACCCTAATAACATTCCGACTTGGTAGTTTTATTTTGACAGTCACCGAAATAGCAATCCAACTTGGTAGTTTTATTTTGACAGTCAATAACAATACTGCTTGGTAGTTTTATTTTGACAGTCACCGTAATAACAATCCAACTTGGTAGTTTTATTTTGACAGACACTGTAATAACAATCCAACTTTGTGGTTTTATTTTGACAGTCACCATAATAACGATCCGACATTGTCGGAGTTGGACAAGTTCCAGGTTGAATAAGTTCCACGCGATTCGTGTTCCAGTATTTCGAGCCTTTTGAACAGTTTGACCAGTTTGACTGGACGACTGAGGACAGACGCTCCGACTCTGGACGTCTGGGCACCGGGACCTCAGTCTGGACCTGAGACACTGGACTGGACGTATCTGGATGAGAGTCTCTCATTGTCCAGGGCTCTGTGGGTCAGAGGACGTCCTGCCGTCCAGCACAGTGTCCCAGTGGAGACGCTGATGTCCCAGGATCACACCCAGATCGTCTCTTGTGTCGTCTTCCTGACGCCGCCTGGTCACAGCTGGAGGCGCTCAACTGCAGAGGAATGTCCCATCTGCCATCTGGAGTGGGGGAGGGGGGGGGGGGGCATCATCCCTCCCTGATTCACTGTCAGGGGGGAGGGGGAGGATGGGAGGGAGGGCGGAGCCTGATCCTGGCGGTAATCCCTCCCTCATCTGGGATCAAACCGCCGAAGAGACGACGGACCTGAAGCGGGACGAGACGTGGACGTTCGTCTTCACGCCGAGGACGGAGGAGGCGGAGGAGACGCTGCCGCCCCCTGCTGCCTGCGCTGGGAACTTCACCGCGGTGAGAATAACCAGTTCCGGGTCGACGGCTAGCCTCCGTGAGCGGCGACACGCTATCGGGTCACCCCCCGCCGTCGGCGATTATGCGGACACCCGATTCTCTCTGGGCTCTGCTTCTACTCCACTGCTCCCGTTTGGCCACGCCCACTTCCAGTTAACGGCAACCCGCGGCTCCATAGCCGCATGCGGCTCTTTCATCCCTCCACTGCGGCTCTTTCATCCCTCCACTGCGGCTCTTTCATCCCTCCACTGCGGCTCTTTCATCCCTCCACTGCGGCTCCTTGAGTCTCGGCCCCACTGCAGTTCATCCCAGAACCGTAAGGAGGCAAGGCCACCCAGAGCGCAGTCCTGCTACAAATGTAGGCGCAGCGATTACGCAACAATAATAGCATGAAGAACCTAGAATTGCTGGACAGCGGCTCAACTGGTACCTGAAGCTGGGAGCTTCCTGTACCTTTCACAGTAAAACTGCCGCGCTGTGAAGTGCGGACAGTTCCAAGAGGTTTATTGCGAACTTGTTGAGAGTGCCGGAATTTTTAGTGAATTACACAACAACTCAAGGACATTGAAAGCCACATCACTCACACTCATAGTTCTAACAATCCCAGCTGAGAGCTGCAATGCATTATGGGAGTTTCTGTTTGTGGTGTTTTAAATGTAATTATTGGGGGTTATGTTAGGTTTGTAGTGTCGGTAATAATTGTGTTTGTGTTGCTTAGTTCATGTAGTTTAGTTTATTAGTTGTAAGTCGTCAACCAGCAGTGAAGAAGGTTTTGTGTGTCGTGTCGTCCTGGCATGGTCTTCCTGTGGGACTGTCAAAATAAAAGCGTGCGGCTCTTTGGGTGTTGCATTCAGTGTTAAACGGGACCAAATGGCTGTTTGAGCATTAGAGGTTGCCGACCCCTGGTCTACAGTGTAGAACTGTGGGAAATTCCTGCCGTTTTGTTTGACGTGAAAGTGCGGCTTTGCCACTTCCTGTCGCCTCGGCTCTGCGTCGCGCGTATCCAGCGCTAGCTAGCTGCTCTGGCGTCGGACCAGGTGAGAGGATGAACCGCGGTTCATTTAAGAAAGACCAACCGCTCCTTTATCTCTGCCAGAAGGACCCGGGCACATTGTGACTTTGATGAAATGTTTTCGCATTAGCAGTGGATTTGTTGATGCTTTGATAAAACAAGAACATCTGGACCGTCAACTCAAGGACTCTCGAGGTTTTATCAGCTGAACGGTGGTGAAAACGACTGCAGGGCATCAAGTTTCTCCTCCAGCTTCTTCTATATATTAATATCCACGTGAAGACTACGAGTTTTATGATCTGCTGCTCAGTGAAAAAAGTCTCCAGCATGTGTGAAACGCCACCGTTTGTTCTTCTTCCCTAGCGCTTCTCGGTTCGTTTAGATTTTATATATAGACATTGGTTTGGGTTTTTTGGGGGGGGTTTTTTATTAGGTGAGCAGAAGTCGAGTTTGTTTAGTGCGAAATGTCGAACCTCCACTGAGAAAAAAAACCTAAAACCTGCCGCCTTCCAGTATTTCTATACTGCATACATTCTGTGCAGGAGGAGAGAGAAAGTCAGATTTTAAAGCCGAGGACGTTAAGAAAGAAGCTGCTCCGCCTTTATAGCGACTCTGTAGAAAAGATCTACGTTGTGACGACGGAATGAGAATCTTCTCCTCCCTTCCTTTAACTCTGAGAGGCAGAGCTTTATTTTTACTGCTTAATTGATTTGATACGTAATTAATTTAGTGTTGTTTACTTCAGTTTTTTAAGCTTCAGTCTTCAGGAGCAAAACAATGCGATTAATCGCAATTAATTACAGAAAATTGTGCAATTAATTAGTGATTTTTTTTTTTTTTTTCGATTGACAGCACTAGTTTATACGTTTTTTTTCAGTGACGGCCACTTGGAGGAAAATACTGTGATTACAGGCAAAAACCACTGGAGCTGAAATACTTTGTGGAAATTGTCTGAAATATTCTGCACCTTCTGAATTTTCTATATTTCTTCAGTTCTGTCGTTTTCGGTTTCCATCATTTCGCCTTGTTTTGTCAGGAAGGTAAATTATAATCTTATAACCAAAGATTCTTGTTCCATTAAACTTTGCATGAATCTGCCGCGACTGTCACAATTAAATCATTTTAACGACAAGCTTTAACTTTAACTTGTTCTTCGCCCTGGTACAAAGTATAAAAATATCAATATTAAAAAAAAAACTAAACTAAACAATTATTACCAAAATAAAGACAACAATCTCAACAGAAAACTGATTTTAATGAAACCTTCTGCTGCTAAATACATTGAAATCTCCTAAAAAAAAGTCCTCTCACTGTTGCATTATGGGTATTTTTTTATAATCTCACTGCTTTTATGGCAGGAATCTCAGCTCGGCAGAAAATCAATGTTTTCTTTGAAATCTTTATAACTGATAAACAGTCTGATGTTTTGACACGTCGGATTTAAAGAATCTCCTTGAATTGAGATTTTTTTTTATGGGGGGTTTGTTTGTTTTATAAAAGTTTGAATGCAACATAAATAAATGTCGTTTTTATATCTTGGTGCATATTATATATACACCACTATATTATATATTATATTGTATATAATATTTTGAAAGTTGCAAAAAAAACCCTGCTGAAGTAAAAGAACTTTAGGTAAGAGTATTAAGAGATTAGAGGTTTTTTTCATTTCTTTTTTTACTTTTTATACAAATATGAAGCGTGAAAAACTAGATCATGATGATTTTTGTTGGAAACTAATCAAACACATCAATTTAGCTTTTCGCAGGTCGGGTTTCACTTTTTCCTTCCAGATTTCTGTTTTTCTTTGCGCTTTATTTCTTGGTTGTTTAATGTCAAACCTCCCACATACGGAGACTTTTCCTGTTTGTAATTAATAAGAAAAATCAACAATCAATCAAAGTGAGTGAAGCGACGGCGATGAAAATAAACAACCGGCAGAAACAATGAGCCATAAAATGAATTTCATAATTTTCCAGTAAGACGCAGATGTAATTTCCTCCGGGCGGCTCAGACAACACTTTATTTATTTTTCCTGTCTGTGTATTGTGACGTAATCTTTGTTTCTCCTCACACGAATCTCTCGCGCTGAATTGATCTGGTTTGGTTTTGGACGAGCGGCTTTTTAGAGGATTGAAGAGGCGACGGCGGGAGATGAACAAGTCCTGCAGGTTCGACTGTCGGACAAAACTGAGGATGAGGAGGGAAGTGGTGAAGGTCTCCAGTAAACCTCCTCCAGCTTCCCAAAAACATAGAAATCTTTAGTCTCGCGGGTAAAAAGTAAGATGATAGTCATTTGAAACCGGTTTAAAGCAGGTATCAACTGAAATCGCCCCCAAATTACTGTGTTGCAGGGGGGAAAAAATGCGAATAATACCTTGTGTGGCTGAAATGAAAACTCCAGACGTTGAACAAATACACAGGACAGTTTTGTTGATGGCTGCTGAACGCTGTTCAGGTACAAGCGTTTACGATATCGGTGCGGCCTGTAATCTTCCCTCGGCTGCTTGGTAGCCGGTATTTTACAGATACAAATACACAGTTTCAGACAGTCTGTACTGTGTTGGTTTATCTCCAAGTGGCTTTTAGAAGTGGAACCAGTGTTGGACTGTTCGGGGGCTGTTTGAACAGGAATCATCGCCAAACATGCAGGTTGATTGAAATCACACGTACAATTAGTAGATTTACTCAGAAAGCAGTTTTATCCGCCAGGGGGAGCAGCTCCAGATGTTCTCGTCTCACTTCCCCTCAGACAAACTCTGGACAAGCGCCTCAACAACTGACTCCCCTTGTCCGCCATCTTGATTTTCTCTAGACGCTCCGATGAGCCGGCGCTTTAAATGTTGTCGCCGCAAGGAATTGTGGGGCAGCATGAGGTGGTCTCCTTTGGTAAAGGAAGCATCAGTGTTTCCTAGGCTAAAGGAAGTTGTAAAGGAAGCATCAGTGTTTCCTAGGCTAAAGGAAGCGTCAGTGTTTCCTAGGCTAAAGGAAGCATCAGTGTTTCCTAGGCTAAAGGAAGTTGTAAAGGAAGCATCAGTGTTTCCTAGGCTAAAGCAAGCATCAGTGTTTCCTAGGCTAAAGGAAGCATCAGTGTTTCCTAGGCTAAAGGAAGTTGTAAAGGAAGCATCAGTGTTTTCTAGGCTAAAGCAAGCATCAGTGTTTCCTAGGCTAAAGGAAGCATCAGTGTTTACTAGGCTAAAGGAAGTTGTAAAGGAAGCATCAGTGTTTTTGAGGCTAAAGGAAGCATCTGTGTTTCCTAGGCTAAAGGAAGCATCAGTGTGTCCTAGGCTAAAGGAAGCATCAGTGTGTCCTAGGCTAAAGGAAGCATCAGTGTTTCCTAGGCTAAAGGAAGCATCAGTGTTTACTAGGCTAAAGGAAGTTGTAAAGGAAGCATCAGTGTTTTTGAGGCTAAAGGAAGCATCAGTGTGTCCTAGGCTAAAGGAGGCTCTAAAGGAAGCAACGAGCCTCCTTTCCTGAGCTTAGTGAGTATTCAGAAAGTCCTCATCCCTCATCATGGCCGCTGCACAAAACACTTCCGGGGTTCGGGAGAATTGGATAGATCAGAAGTTAGGAGGGACGTTTCAGACGTACCCTGGGACATTTCAGACGTACCATAGGACATTTCAGACGTACCATAGGACATTTCAGACGTACCATAGGACATTTCAGACGTACCATAGGACATTTCAGACGTACCATAGGACATTTCAGACGTACCCTAGGACATTTCAGACGTACCATAGGACATTTCAGACGTACCATAGGACATTTCAGACATACTCTGGGACACGACTCCATTACTCCTCCTGCCATACTGAGAGCTTGCTATCAGCTGATGTGAGGAACAATATCTGGTGTCGGTGCCTCTGTACTTGGAGGGTGGAGGTGCTGCTGCTGCTGCTGCTGCTGCTCCTGGTCACAGTTGCGCCTGCAGGGCGGCGGCGCTGAGCTCCTTCAACCCTCTCCGCTCTTATTACTGCAGCCACTCTCCCGGGGAAAAGCCTCGGTGGATCCAGGCGAACGGCGACCAGCGACGCAGAACCAGACAGCGGGGGGTGACGGAGGGGCTGGTGGAGAAACGGTGCCGGAGCGAGGGGGGGTGGGGGGGGTGGGTTGGGGGATGTCGATTGAGTACAGAGGCTGCCCGGGAAGCTTAATAATCATGAGGAAGAAAATCCGGCGAGAGAAAGAAGTAGATGAGTTGAGGGATTTGGGGATTTTAGGACTTGGAGGTTGATTGATGGAGGCGAGGGCGGAGAGGCTGTTGGAGTCGCGGAGAAAGAGAGTGTGTGTTGCTCTCAGCAGCTTCACCTGGTCGGAGCTAATGAGGAAGCATCAATCACTCAGTGGAGCGCTGAGCCGGCGGGCCGCTGTCTGCACTTTCAATATACAGTATCGGACAAAAGGTCGCGGACAGGTGGAGGTGGAGGTGGAGGTGGAGGAGCCCACTCACTCCGCTCCTTATCAGTAATCGCCTCCGCAGCCTGCAGCGGCGGTGCGGCGAGGCTTCAGACCGCTGAATCTGTCTCTCAGAGCTTCATACGGACTCCACAGTGAAACTCCGTCAGATCTCCACCCGCCCAAAGTGGATTCACCTGGTCCCTGAACAGAACTCTTCCACGGAGGCTTTGCTCAGCCTGTCGTCCTGTCACTTCCTGTGGAGACGTCCCCGTCCTGTCATCAGATAGGAAACCCTTCAGACAAGAGCAACCAGACAATGACGCCACCATCAGAGGGTGTGAGACACATTCAGGACACCGTTGACATCATTTACCCAGAGACACTGTAATCCCGAAGACAACGGCTCGCCGCCGCAATGACCTCAAGAGACCTGCTCACGCTTCCTGTCGCGGAGCGTTCAACACCTCGGCGAGCCTCCTTCTGTTTACAGCCGACAGGTTCTAGACGGCGTCCGGAGAAACTCTGGAACCTTGACGAGTCCCGGAGTTTAGTTGACGGTGAAATGATGGTTGAGCCTGGTGAGGTCATTATTATTCAATACCAGCCAGTTTAACCTATCTAAATACAGCGTTTATAAACCACATTTCAACAATCTGGACCTTTTTTTTTAGATTGAGCGACGCCCCCTAGTGGTGGAACATTATAGTTCTTTCAAACGGCTCGTGAATTTTTTTGTTGTTGTTATTTTTAATTAGATGTTTAAATAAGGTTTGATTTGTGATATGGAGCAGAAGGCGAAGGGTTTTGATGACTGGGCGTCGAGGCTCATAAATTAAAGGACATTAATAAAAGAGTAATAAACTTCATCGCGCCGATCGGCCATGGAAGGAATAAACTGATTGTTTCTCCACAAAGAGGCCTCAGCCATGTTTGCATGATATTTTCAGCCGTTCATTCTATCAATGTTTATGGTTCGTCACTGAATTATTGCACCGTAACATTTTCAAAGTGCTCTGCTCATTGAATTTTATTAAATTTGATTAAAAAAAAAAAATATATATATTTAATTTAATTTAATTTTATTCTGTTCTGTTCTATTCTATTCTATTCTATTCTATTCTGTTCTGTTCTGTTCTGTTCTGTTCTGTTCTGTTCTGTTCTGTTCTGTTCTGTTCTGTTCTGTTCTGTTCTATTCTATTCTATTCTATTCTATTCTATTCTATTCTATTCTATTCTATTCTATTCTATTCTATTCTATTCTATTCTATTCTATTCTATTCTGTTCTGTTCTGTTCTGTTCTGTTCTGTTCTGTTCTGTTCTGTTCTATTCTATTCTATTCTATTCTATTCTATTCTATTCTATTCTATTCTATTCTATTCTATTCTATTCTATTCTATTCTATTCTATGCTATGCTATGCTATGCTATGCTATGCTATGCTATGCTATGCTATGCTATGCTATGCTATGCTATGCTATTCAGTAATTTTAGCCACATTATTTGAACCAGATATTAAATTAAATTAAACTACTTACTCTGTAAATACTGTATAATCAAATATATTTTAACATAAAGAAATTTAGCATACACATGCACAATATTTCTCTTCCATTTATTTTCGCTCCTTTTGTATATTTCTGTTCCTTCTGTATTTTTGCATTGTGAACAGAACAGAATAGAAACACTTCGTTGATCCCAGAGGGAACACGTTCTCCATGATCTCCACACATGAACTTAAACGGCATCTCTTTAAATCAGAGCTATGCAGTTATTTTGTTGTAATCGGTAGATTCTCATACGTCCTGCTGGTACAAAGGAGCTTGACTCATTTGTGGCTTTCAGAATCATCCAAACCGCGTAAAAACAAAACGGCTTAAAATTAGATCAGAAAGAGAGCAATCAGTCTTTTTTCCCCTCCGACGTGTTTCCCTGCAGTTCAGTCTGTTCGGCACTTTAATGTCGCTCACAGAGAAAAGAACCAGATGGGAACCACGTCTGTCTTTGTGTGTGTGTGTGCGCGTGCGTGCGCGTGACACAGTGAATTAAATAACTAACAGGTCGTTGAACTTCATCACGCAGAATAAAATCCACACCTGATTAAAAAGCTGCATTTATTCAGTGACGTCCAGCAGCAGAGACGTTGTGAGGAAGAATTCCTCGGGGAACAAAGTGTGTAACCACCTGGACGACACCGTTACTGTAACAGATTCATTCGTTCATTACGGGAGTTTTGATTTTGCCCTGATTTCCGCCTGGCAGGTTCGCGCCTGTCGAGCTGCTCGCCCTCTGCTCTTACTAACCAGCACTGCTGGGGTCGGATCTGGTTTAGTTTCACCTCATGTGTTGTTGCAAAAGTAATCCTGGATGGGGGAGGGGGGGGGGGGGGGGGGGGGGGGGGGTGGAGTGGGGGGGGGTTCACACCCTGGCTGAGGAGCCAATGGTGCGAGGCGACCATCTGTAGGATCACAAGCATTAGAGGAGCAGATAAAGGACCTGGCTGGACAGGAAGTGCCGACGGAGGGCCTGGAAAGCCCGGGTGGGGGGGGGGGGGGGGGAGGGGGAGGGGGTAATGACTGTCATGGCGGCGGTGGCGGCGGTGGAAGTCGCACACCAAATATATTACATTCCTACAAATTGTATTACCCAGACACCAACACACCTTGACATCATGACGCAGGTACAGATATCAGTGCAACCGCCCCCATGCTGTCCTCACACACACACACACACACACACACACACACACACACACACACACACACACACACACACACACACACACACACACACACACACACACACAAACAAATGATTTTGTTCTTGTTGGAACAGTTTGCAGTTTCTGTTGGACGTTGAAGTCTTTAACATTTTCCGACGTCAAAGACGATCATCCGTGGAAAAAAGATGACGTAATCATCCCCCATAGACCTATAGAACTAGAAGCTACTGACGCTAGCAGCAGGAGGAGCAGGGCCATAGACCTATAGAACTAGAAGCTACTGACACTAGCAGCAGGAGGAGCAGGGCCATAGACCTATAGAACTAGAAGCTACTGACGCTAGCAGCAGGAGGAGCGGGGCCATAGACCTATAGAACTAGAAGCTACCGACGCTAGCAGCAGGAGGAGCGGGGCCATAGACCTATAGAACTAGAAGCTACTGACGCTAGCAGCAGGAGGAGCAGGGCCATAGACCTATAGAACTAGAAGCTACTGACGCTAGCAGCAGGAGGAGCGGGGCCATAGACCTATAGAACTAGAAGCTACCGACGCTAGCAGCAGGAGGAGCGGGGCCATAGACCTATAGAACTAGAAGCTACTGACGCTAGCAGCAGGAGGAGCAGGGCCATAGACCTATAGAACTAGAAGCTACTGACGCTAGCAGCAGGAGGAGCGGGGCCATAGACCTATAGAACTAGAAGCTACTGACGCTAGCAGCAGGAGGAGCGGGGCCATAGACCTATAGAACTAGAAGCTACTGACGCTAGCAGCAGGAGGAGCGGGGCCATAGACCTATAGAACTAGAAGCTACTGACGCTAGCAGCAGGAGGAGCGGGGCCATAGACCTATAGAACTAGAAGCTACTGACGCTAGCAGCAGGAGGAGCGGGGCCATAGACCTATAGAACTAGAAGCTACTGACGCTAGCAGCAGGAGGAGCGGGGCCATAGACCTATAGAACTAGAAGCTACTGACGCTAGCAGCAGGAGGAGCGGGGCCATAGACCTATAGAACTAGAAGCTACTGACGCTAGCAGCAGGAGGAGCGGGGCCATAGACCTATAGAACTAGAAGCTACTGACGCTAGCAGCAGGAGGAGCGGGGCCATAGACCTATAGAACTAGAAGCTACTGACGCTAGCAGCAGGAGGAGCGGGGCCATAGACCTATAGAACTAGAAGCTACTGACGCTAGCAGCAGGAGGAGCGGGGCCATAGACCTATAGAACTAGAATCTACTGACGCTAGCAGCAGGAGGAGCGGGGCCATAGACCTATAGAACTAGAAGCTACTGACGCTAGCAGCAGGAGGAGCGGGACCTCGCCAAGATGGCGGCGCCGCCACCGCCGTGCTCCCGCCGGCGGCGTCCAGAGGGCGACGGATCACAGCAGCGCTCTCGCGCCGGCGTATTGATTCAGTTTCATCGCGGATCGATTCTAAACACAGATTACTAGTTTTCCGCGGCGGTGGCGAATTAAAACGTCGCAGCGGCGACATTTGAGTTCGCCGCCGTATTTCTGACTGAACGTATAATAGAAACCCGACAGCACAACTCTGAATATACGAGTCGTTTTTTTTGTTTGTTTTTTTATTATCCCCTCTTGTTTCTTCTCTCGTCACACAAAGGACACGTCGAATACTAAGTCAACTTTCCCGGCGAACTTTTTGACACGTTTACAGTCTGTGTTTATGGATCATGAGGCTTCCAGCCGTCTGTCATCTTATTCAGGCTTTCTTTTTTTTTTTTTTACTGCACACTGTTGTTGTTTAATTTGCTGATTTTATATCTCACTCCATCATAAAAGAGATTTACAGTGGATCCATCATGGCCGCCTGTCGGGGGAGGGGGGGAGGAGGGGGGGGGAGCAGCCTCCCTTGTGAAATATTCAGACACAAATATCTCAACTCAGTCCTGCTGTCTTATATAATCATCCAGGCTTCTTCTCTTCTCCCGCCAAACGTCCCAAAACCCAAAAGACTTCACGTCATTTCTCTCTGTGAATTAATTGGCTGTAAAACAGCCGTTCAGGAGTCGTTTCACATTCCTCCCACATTATGAGGCGTCGTTTAATGAACGTACGAGAGGAGCTGGAAGAGAAACTCTGGCTGTTCCATCAGGACATGTAGTTCACCTGCCAGGCCTCTGGGGGCGCTGTGACTCACCAAACACACCAAAAACCCAGAAGAAGACAGAGCACATAGAAATTTAGAAGTAGATTCTTGCTCATACACATAGATATAAACACATAGAACAGTGTTTTTCAACCTCTGGTGTTTCCTCCAGATCGTCAGCTGAGCCGTGGGAAATTATCACATTTCACATTTTTTTCTAAAAAAACCTTTGCTCTCACAGCGACAGTGTGTTGCAGAGTCATCATGTATAAATACTCTTCACCACTAGAGGGCAGCACAGAACTTTGCCGGTGAAATGTAAAGTGACAGACGTCAGTGTGGTTCATCTCCACCTCCTGCTACCATCTTGTATCAAAGTACTGTGTCAGTGACAGTGATGGAGAAGTTTTTGAAAACCAGGATCTCAGCTCTTCATCCATCAGGTCCAGGTTTCACACTGAGGGAGGCACTATTAAAAAAAGTCCTTGCTTTCTGGATTTACTGGATTCCTGTTGATAAAACTTTGATGAGAAAGACTTTATATTGTTAATAGAGGCTACACAGTTTAACTTTTTAACATTTTCAGGTGGAGGTGTGACTCCAGATGTTTCCAAACAAAAAAATGTGTCTTGGTTCAAAAAGGTAGAAAAACACTGACTTAGATGCCTCATTGCCTCTCAGCGCCTGTTGATGCCGCCATCTTGGAAAGGTCTCAACATAAACACCCCAGGATAGAGAATTTTCTTCTTTTTTATTTTAACCCTTCGGGGCCTGAAGCATTTTGTCCCGTTTTTCACTACAATTGATTTTTCCTTTATATCTCAGACATAAAATCCTTAAACTTTGCCTTTTTTGGCGTCATTTTGTTCAGGACAACCTCATAAATGCATTTCTGAAGTATTTTCATCACTTTGGCATACTGCATTAAAACAGTGGATCTAAAAACACCATAAAATTACAAATTCGGGCGGTAAAAACATAGATTTATTGACTATAAAAGTCACAGACATGGTTAACGAATCATTTTGTTTACTTGTAAAGTAAATCTAAACTATAATGAACTAAAATTGATCAAAGTAGGACTGAAAAAACAGTTCTATACAGATATTTACAGTGAAATAGAAGCACTGCCTCAGGCGTTTTTGTAAAACTATTTACAAAAGGTCACACATATTTTTCCTCACATCTCCGCTTTTATTTGGGCGATCAACGGCATTTAAAAACGAGCTTGTAGTTTTATATCTGCACTTTCCACACGAATTGAAACACTGTCATGTGACGAGGACGCGCCGGTGCGTCCGCCGGCCCCAGAGGGTTAAAGATGTTTGAACCTGAAGTTTTTCCTCGTGACTGACTGTCTTGTTCTTTTACGAACAAGAACCTCTGGCAGATCGCGCCTCTAGCTGTCACTTCTCTACATTCAAAGTTCACGCCGTTTATTTTCACCCGGGTGAAAATAAACGAGTTTTCTAAACGTCAGTTTTGTGTGTTTGTCCTGCAGAGGCGTCGGCGCCGCGCCGGCAGAAGACGGACATGTGCTACACCTCAGAGATCTCCGGCATGATGGACTTTGGCACTCCCGACTGCTCGCTCGGCAAAGGTACGTTGTCCCCCTTCGGAGGTCCCGCCTGGTTTCCATGGCGACGGCTGCCCCGGCGGTTTAAAGAGACAGGACACAAAAGTTGATACGAACACCTGACCGCCGCACGTATTAAGTAGGAGGTTTGGTTCTGCGGCGAGGCGAGAGGTCGACTTCCACAGAGAGACGCTTCAGCCTGAGTGGAGCTTCGTACGACTTCATCACGCTTCTATTGTCGCATAAGCAATTACCGGCAGAACGCCGGTGTCCTGCAATCACTGCCGCCGGCGCGAGACGGGGAAGGGCTTCAAAGAGCGGCTGGAGAAAGCGGAGATAATGGGCCCTTTCCCCGCCGCGGAGGAGGATCAATCATGGAGTCGATGGCGGCTTGTTGTTGTTGTTGTTGTTAATCTTTGAGTCTTCTGTCGGTGTGGCGACGCCTCTCATTCTCCATTGTTCTCGCGGTGAGACAGTCGAGCGCCGCCGCTGCTTTCATGCAGTCTCACCTGATTCCGGGACGAGATTTCTGAGTTTCTTGGAAATAATTCATCCCCAACAATGTAGTTTTAATATTATTTCTCATTGATATCTAGTATATGTGCGTCTGTATTTAGTAAGGTATCATATGGCTTTTTATTCTCATGGAGAATGTTCTGCTTTGTACACGTCAGTCACATTTTAATCACGTTTTTCATTTAAAGTCTCTATCGGAAGCCGTTCTTACGTGATGCACCTGAACGCATCACTCGAAGCCGTCAGCTTCCGACATCGAGACGCTACAACGTCTTTACACCGTTTTAAACATATATTAGTCCTGAGCTGGACGTCAAAACTTCTACGTTTATAATCCTGCAGTTTGTTTTTTTTAAACTAGCGTTTAAAGTCGGTACTATTTGTTTACTGGCGTAATGATATTGTTGTCAGGCGTCATGTGTGAGCTGCTCGTCCAATAGGAGAGCACAAAACATCCAAGATGGCGGCGGCTACGATTGAGCTCACGGCAGTTCAGAGGAGGAAAACATGAGAACAACCTTTAATAAGCCGTCAAAAATATGTAATAATGCTTAAAAAACATGTAAGGCGGCTCGTTAACGTGAACGAGCTCCTGAACGCATCACTGAAAGTGGCGTTTTAACTTTATTATTGTGTCAAACATGCTGATATATCTTGTGTTTTTGTGTCAGATACACTTAATAATCCTTCCAGATGTGTTGAATATACATTGAAATCAAATCCTTCAAATCAATAATGCTGAAAACAATCGCGGTGGACGAGTCGTCATATGTTAATGCTCTATCTGATAATGCACACTGCCAGGTCGGCGGCGTGCAGCAGGACAAACGACCTTTAGTGTGAAAATCTCCTCTTCATATCGAGCCTCCAGCTCTTCAGACTCGCGTTTTAAATCCAGACGGGCACCAGAGGTCAGAACGTCCTGCGGCTCCAGGTGAAGCTCCGGGTGAAGCTCCAGGTGAAGCTCCAGGTGAAACTCCAGGTGAAGCTCCAGGTGAAGCTCCGCCCCCCTGGACCGGTGACTCTCTGCAGCTCTGACACGAAGAGGCACGTTTGTTTGGCCGTCAGGTGGAGCGAGAGCTCCGCTGACTCACCTGAGGCTGCAGGTGACGTCTGCCGCCCCTCCCCCGCTCCTCCTGTGCTGCCTGGGAGTGTGTGTGTGGGGGGGGGGGGGGGGGGGGGGAGGGAAGGGGGGCGTGGCTTAGCAGGTATGCCACCAGGTGGGAGGGAAAGCAGGGGCCTCATTCAGAGCTCCCCGGGGACGAGTGGGCGGAGCCTGGCTGGTGGGCGGAGCCTGGATGAGCGGCGTGGTGGGCGGAGCCTGGCTTGTGGGCGGAGCCCGGTTGGTGGGCGGAGCCTGGCTGAGCGGCGCTGGGAGCGGCCGGCTCTACCTGCAGTCTGTCTGCGCAGGTTGAATGGTTTGTGACGGTGTGTGTGTGTGTGTAAGTGTGTGTGTGTGTGTGTGTGTGTGAGAGTGTGTGTGTGTGTGTTCCTCGGTACTCGTTCACCTGCTATGAGACTCGACTGCAGAGGCGACAGTGGAGCCGAGCGGAGCCTGTGAGGACGAGGACATGAGGTCCGAGAAGGAGGAGGGGAAGGCCGGTGAGTGGAGACTGATAGAGGGAGAGAACGAGGGATTCAGTGGAGGTGAAGAGGCCACAGACCTCCAGTGTGTGTGTGTGTGTGTGTGTGTGTGTGTCACTGATTACACAATTGCCGTCTCAACACACAACGGCTCCGCTTGTTATTCAGATTGTTTGTGACACACAGAGGAAAGTTTGTTTACCCTCCGACCTGCTCTGCAGCATGTTTGTCAGGTTTTCTCTTTCTGGGTTTGTTACTCAGCTGTTTTCCTCTTCGCTTCTACTTCAGGAGGTATTATTATTATTATTATTATTATTATTATTATGGAATATGATGGTCACTTTGTCACTTTTTGTGTGATTTGTTGGAGGCAGTGCTGAATTTAATTTAATTTCATTTCATTTCATTTCATTTAAGAAACTGTATTTCTACTGATTTAAATGCAATTCAAACTTGACAAAACTCTTACATTGATTTATTTTAACTTTTTGCAAAGCTGAAAACAATTTGAATTAATTAAATTTAATTACATTTATTCAAACAATTTTTTTGTTTTTTTTAAATTGTTTGAATAAATTAAATAAAATTAAATGTATTCAAACAATTTTTTTGTTTTTTTTAAATTGTTTGAATACAATAAATTTAATTTAATTACATTTAATTTATTCAAACACTTTCTTTTGTTTTTTATTGAATTGTTTGAATAAATAAAATAAAATGTAATTTAATTTATTCAAACACATTTTTTTGTTTTTTTTTGTTCTTTGAATAAATTAAATTAAATTAAATTTCATTTTGTTTAATTTATTCAAACATTTTTTCTAGTATTGCAAAAAGTTAAAATAAAGTAATGTACGAGTTTTCTCAAGTTTGAATTGCCTTTAAATCAGTAGAAATCCAGTTTTTCCTCACGTTGCCTGACGACTAACGACCAGCGACGTCGTTCACACGGAACCACAATAAATCCAATCTCAACCAGGCGCAGCAGTAAAACTCTGCTTATTAAACTCTCGTAGTAGAATGTGAGCACATGTCCATGGTATGAGGATTTATAAACGCTGGTTTACACATAAGATGTTTCACCAGCAGATCAGACGAGACCAAATAACTCGGATTATTTAATCTGAAGCAAACCGTCACCTCTCACAGTCCAGTTACACATTCTTATTGATTTCTGCGTTTTTGTGAGGAAGTTTTGAAGCTGTATTTTAATAAGAACTCAGCTAGTTTGACTGATTATTGTTTTATTTATCTCTTGTAATAGAGATCTTGATCTCAGTTTTATTTGCTGGTTAAATAAAAAGTTAATAATGATAATAATTATGCCAAAATCATCCCAGTTCAGTTTTCATCAGATGTCTAATAGCAGGTTTCATGTGAATTCCTTTTAATCGGTATTCTACTTACAGTTATCTGGGAATATACTGCATGATTTTCCTTCTTCATTGGAACGTCGACCTGATTTCATGTTTTATTGTTGTGGACAGATTCTTTCCTGTGAAAGCTGATTTATTTAAATCTATTCAACATCCCAGCCTTATTTGTTGGTTTACTTAAGACGGGAATGCAACGCTGACCTAAATATGACAGTTTTTTTATGCGGATGATCTCTTAATCTGCTATAAGTATTGCACAGGGTGGTGTTGGGTAATACTGAGCAGTATTGCAGTATCTGGTCGCTCTGCAGACACACTGGAGCTTCTCAGGCAGTGAGGGACAGAAATAACAATCATGTGTTTAATGTAGAACCGAGACACGTTTATCAGCACGGCGAGCACAGAGTTCAAGAGAAGTTCTAGAAATTATACATCTACATGTTTCCTGTTCTATAGAAAGAGCCTCTTTTGGAGGATGGTGGCGACCCCTGGAGGTCGGAGGTCAGCAGTCATATTTTACTGTCTGAGCGCCGCAGCTCCTTGAAATGTCGGCGGGCAGGTTTACGTGATGCACCTGAACGCATCGCGGAAAGCTGTCAGCTCCTACAGCTACAGTCTACAAACTAGAACAACATGGCGGCTCGGACTGAAACTCTTTTATTACTGAAACGGTTCAGAGGAATGTTTGCAGAAGCTACTGACGCTAGCAGCAGGAGGAGGGCCATAGACCTATAGAACTAGAAGCTAGTGACGCTAGCAGCAGGAGGAGGGCCATAGACCTATAGAACTAGAAGCTAGTGACGCTAGCAGCAGGAGGAGCGGGGCCATAGACCTATAGAACTAGAAGCTACCGACGCTAGCAGCAGGAGGAGCAGGGCCATAGACCTACAGAACTAGAAGCTACTGACGCTAGCAGCAGGAGGAGCGGGGCCATAGACCTATAGAACTAGAAGCTACTGACGCTAGCAGCAGGAGGAGCGGGTCCATAGACCTATAGAACTAGAAGCTACTGACGCTAGCAGCAGGAGGAGCGGGTCCATAGACCTATAGAACTAGAAGCTACTGACGCTAGCAGCAGGAGGAGCGGGGCCATAGACCTATAGAACTAGAAGCTACTGACGCTAGCAGCAGGAGGAGCGGGGCCATAGACCTATAGAACTAGAAGCTACTGACGCTAGCAGCAGGAGGAGCGGGGCCATAGACCTATAGAACTAGAAGCTACTGACGCTAGCAGCAGGAGGAGCGGGGCCATAGACCTATAGAACTAGAAGCTACTGACGCTAGCAGCAGGAGGAGCGGGGCCATAGACCTATAGAACTAGAAGCTACTAACACAAGCAGCAGGAGGAGCAGGGCCATAGACCTATAGAACTAGAAGCTACTGACGCTAGCAGCAGGAGGAGCAGGGCCATAGACCTATAGAACTAGAAGCTACTGACGCTAGCAGCAGGAGGAGCGGGTCCATAGACCTATAGAACTAGAAGCTACTGACGCTAGCAGCAGGAGGAGCGGGGCCATAGACCTATAGAACTAGAAGCTACTGACGCTAGCAGCAGGAGGAGCGGGGCCATAGACCTATAGAACTAGAAGCTACTGACGCTAGCAGCAGGAGGAGCGGGGCCATAGACCTATAGAACTAGAAGCTACTGACGCTAGCAGCAGGAGGAGCGGGGCCATAGACCTATAGAACTAGAAGCTACTAACACAAGCAGCAGGAGGAGCAGGGCCATAGACCTATAGAACTAGAAGCTACTGACGCTAGCAGCAGGAGGAGCAGGGCCATAGACCTATAGAACTAGAAGCTACTGACGCTAGCAGCAGGAGGAGCGGGTCCATAGACCTATAGAACTAGAAGCTACTGACGCTAGCAGCAGGAGGAGCGGGGCCATAGACCTATAGAACTAGAAGCTACTGACGCTAGCAGCAGGAGGAGCGGGGCCATAGACCTATAGAACTAGAAGCTACTGACGCTAGCAGCAGGAGGAGCGGGGCCATAGACCTATAGAACTAGAAGCTACTAACGCTAGCAGCAGGAGGAGCGGGGCCATAGACCTATAGAACTAGAAGCTACTAACGCTAGCAGCAGGAGGAGTGGGTCCATAGACCTATAGAACTAGAAGCTACTGACGCTAGCAGCAGGAGGAGCAGGGCCATAGACCTATAAAACTAGAGTTATATACAGATTTATGAGCAGGAATCTACTTCTAAAGTTCTATGTGCTCTGTCTTCTTCTGTGTTCTTGGTGTGTTTGGTGAGTCACAGCGCCCCCAGAGGCCTGGTTGTGTACTACAGTCCTGAAGCCTCGTGTTGAACCGAGTTCACAGAGACGTGTGGACGGAATGTTTTAGTAGAAGTCTGTGGAGAAGACGGAGGTTCTTCTGGTCATGTGACTCTGGCCTCTCTCAGGACTTTGTCCCACGAGGCCGGAGGCCGTGAGGCTCCACAGACGATCCCTCTTCTTTGTGTCGACGTCATGAATGGGTTGTTGTTTCAGCAGGCGTGTCGCAGCGCTGAATGAATGAATGAATGAGTGAATGAATGAATGACCGGAGGTGAGCGTGATGCCGCTGCAGCTCCCCGCTCTGAAACCTGAGCTCGCCGCTCAGAGTCTCCATTCTGCATCAAAGAACTTTGTTTCTCTATTTTTTGGTCATTTCTCTGGTTTGGCCTGTTGGGAGCATTCAGAAGAGCCATGGCTTCCCATCATTGTTGTAATATTCCACAGTTTCAAACTTTACGGTGATCGTCTTCTTGGACAGTGAACAAGAAACCTCATTAGACTCGTCCTCATTTCGGCCAAACCGTTTGAAAATCCTCATCGTGAAGCAGCAGTGGAGGTTTTTACATTTCTTACACGAACTACAGGAACAGAGTCCGTCCTGTTTGTCCGGGAGCTTCAGGAGCGCTGGCAGACTGAGCCTCTGGCTCCACCTGCTCCACCTGCCCCAGCTGCTCCACCTGCTCCACCAACCCAGCTGCCCCAGCTGCTCCAGCGGCTCCAGCTGTTCTAGCGGCCCCAGCTGCTCCAGCTGTTCCAGCTGCCCCAGCTGTTCCAGCTGCTCCACCTTCTCCACGTACCCACCTGCTCCAGCTGCTCCAGCTGTTCCACCTGCTCCACCTGCTCCACCTACCCAGCTGCTCCAGCTGCCCCAGCTGCTCCAGCTGTTCTAGCTGCCCCAGCTGTTCCAGCTGCTCCACCTACCCACCTGTTCCACCTGCTCCAGCTGCTCCATTTGTTCCACCTACTCCAGCTGTTCCACCTACCCACCTGCTCCAGCTGTTCCAGCTGTTCCAGCTGCTCCACCTACCCACCTGTTCCACCTGCTCCAGCTGCTCCATTTGTTCCACCTACTCCAGCTGTTCCACCTACCCACCTGCTCCAGCTGTTCCAGCTGTTCTACCTGCTCCAGCTGCTCCATTTGTCCACCTGCTCAAGCTGTTCCAGCTGTTCCACCTTCTCCACCTACCCACCTGCTCCAGCTGCTCCAGCTGTTCCACCTTCTCCACCTACCCACCTGCTCCAGCTGCTCAGCTGTTCCACCTGCTCCACCTACCCAGCTGCTCCAGCTGCTCCAGCTGTTCTAGCTGCCCCAGCTGTTCCAGCTGCTCCACCTTCTCCACCTACCCACCTTCTCCAGCTGCTCCACCTGCTCCAGCTGCTGAACAGATTTCTCCGGGACTCCATCTTCCCATCCAGATAAAAGCAATCAGTCCATTCTTGAGACTTGAGTTTCGTCTGTAGATTTTACTTTGAAATGTTTGAACTCTTCACATGGAGTACTTGTTTCATGTGTACCAACCGTGGCGTGAATGTGTTTTTTTTTTAATGGTTAAAAAACTCTAAATAACAAGGAAAAACAAACTATTTCCCCAAAAGATAAAGTCGATTTCTTCTGCCTTGATGTGAGAATCACAACATCTAAAAGGTAAAACATTCCCTTGATGACTGTTTAACACGGAGAAAAAAAACCTAGAGTATCTCCACAATGATTCTGAATTGGTGGAGCAATAAATGTATAATTGCCAACGAGACGAAGCGACTCGGTCATGAAAATGATTTAAAGAGTCTTTTGTGTGTGTAAAGCAGGTGATTATGGGAGGGAGTGTCCGTCCTGCAGTTAAAATGTCTTCCTGTGACGACGTGTTGAGACGTTGACCCGAGAGCCCGCAGGACAGAAACCCCGAGATCACATGACGCCGCCGACTGACGCTTCCTTTGAACCGCCGGATTCAGAGCCTCTCCGTCAAAACGCCTCGTCTCAAACTCTGCAGTCAAAACCTCAAAGTTCGTTCTGATTGGAAGCAGGAATCCTGACGAAGCTGCTCGACAGCACCAGGAAGTTACTGCAGAAATATTCACCCAACCTGCTGCATCGATGGCTCGTCTTCGCCATAGAGCTTTTATTTTGACACAGGAAGTGGGGACACCGGAAGTAACGGCTGACTTTATCAGGAAATAACTTTTCACTGTCCGGTTCTGGATGTCGACACTGAGCAGTGGAACACAGAGAACAGTAGAACATTATAGCAGTAGAACAGTATAGCAGTACAGTAGTAGAACAGTAGAACAGTACTGCAGTACAGTAGTAGAACAGTAGAACATTATAGCAGTACAGTAGTAGAACATTATAGCAGTACAGTAGTAGAACAGTACTGCAGTAGAACAGTATAGCAGTACAGCAGTAGAACAGAAGAACAGTATAGCAGTACAGTAGTAGAACAGTACTGCAGTAGAACAGTATAGCAGTACAGCAGTAGAACAGTAGAACATTATAGCAGTACAGTAGTAGAACAGTACTGCAGTAGAACAGTTAGCAGTACAGCAGTAGAACAGAAGAACAGTATAGCAGTACAGTAGTAGAACAGTACTGCAGTAGAACAGTATAGCAGTACAGCAGTAGAACAGAAGAACAGTATAGCAGTACAGCAGTATAGTAGTACAGTAGTAGAACGGTGCTGCAGTAGAACAGTACTGCAGTACTATACTCTGAGTCGTCGGGTCAAAAGGTTCTGGTTCTCTTTGATGTTTCATGACAAAACATCTGGACTGAGAACTGAGACTCAGTACTTATGTAGTACTTCTGTAGTACTTCCTCCTCCTGTAACGTCCCTCTGAACCTCCTCCCTCCACCTCCTCCCTCCACCCCCTCCACCTCCTCCCTCCACCACCTCCACCTCCTCCCTCCACCACCTCCACCTCCTCCCTCCACCTCCTCCCTCCACCTTCTCCCTCCACCTCCTCCCTCCACCCACTCCACCTCCTCCGATATGAGGCTCAGCAGGGGGCCGGCGGCGCTGGGAGGTTGTGGGCGTCGGGCCATGTTTTCCTTCTCCTCCTATCAGGTGCAGCTCTGCTCTGATGCAGTTTCTCCTTCTGTCTTCAGCTACAAACACTTTTCTCAGCTCTTCCTTTTTCTTTGAGGAACACAGAAACACAGAATATTGTAGTATTTATTTCCACAGCGGTGGACGTGAAGAGTCTCACGAGTTCCACGACCAGTTTTACCACTCTGGGTTTTGTGAGCCTCGGCTTCCAGAGTTTTTTAAAAACAAGACTCGACAAGTTTCCCGCCGTAGCGACGCTGAAGCTCCGGGATTATTGGCGTTAAGTCGTGACGCAACCGGGGCGGCGTGGCGGCGCGGCGGCGGGAACCACGCAAACGTGCCCAGTGCTTCACTGCAGTTCTGGTGCAGTCAGGCCGCTTTGGTCAATGCAGTACTTTCAGAAAAGCCTTGCAGGATTTTACTATGGGGATGTACTTTTACAGTAGAAATGACGTAGTGCCTCAGCGGGACAGTAGGGGGCGGTGTTGAGTTACCGTACGGTATGGTGCTTTGTGTGCTTCTACTGCGTGTCTACCTAAAGTACCTTGCCCAGCCGGGACTCCCCCTCCGTCCAGGTACCGAGTACCTCAGTACGGTTCCGTAGGGGGGGAGCCACACTGCAGCCATGAGCGTCGTACTCCATAAGCAAGTACGCCATACTTAAAGAATCACAGATTTTCTCAGACAACTGAGCAACGCAGCAACAGATGTTTTTCCGCGCTGGTCCAGTGAGTTCTGTCACGTAATGATGTACTATACCTGCGTATAGTTACTACATATCCCTACTTATCATTACTACATATCCCTACTTATCATTATTACATATCCCTACTTATCATTATTACATATCCCTACTTATCATTACTACATATCCCTACTTATCATTACTACATATCCCTACTTATCATTACTACATATCCCTGTGTATCATTACTACATATCCCTACTTATCATTACTATATATACATGTGTATCATTACTACATATCCCTGTGTATCATTACTACATATCCCTGTGTATCATTACTACATATCCCTGTGTATCATTACTACATATCCCTGTGTATCATTATTACATATCCCTACTTATCATTACTACATATCCCTACTTATCATTACTATATATACATGTGTATCATTACTACATATCCCTACTTATCATTACTATATATACATGTGTATCATTACTACATATCCCTGGGTATCAGTACTACATATCCCTGGGTATCAGTACTACATATCCCTGGGTATCAGTACTACATATACCTGGGTATCAGTACTACACATACCTGGGTATCAATACTACATGCAGCTGTTCACAACCCGCCAATATTTGAATCCTCTCTGGTGGAGCCGAGCAACACATATGAATCTGGGTACGCTTTGCTGTGCCATACCATACCTTACTGTACTGTACCATACCTTACCGTACCATACTGTACTGTACCTTACCGTACCATACCACACTATATAGTACCATACTGTACCGTACCATACTATACTGTACCATACTATACTATACGGTACCATACTGTACCGTACCATACCACACTATATAGTACCATACTGTACCGTACCACACTATACAGTACCATACTGTACCATACCACACTGTACCGTACCGTACCGTACCATACCATACCATACTCTACCATACCATACTGTACCGTACCATACATTACTGTACCATTCTGTACCGTACCATACTGTACTGTACCACACTATACTGTACCGTACCGTACCATACCATACCGTACCATACCATACCATACCATACTGTACCGTACCATACTGTACTGTACCACACTATACCGTACCATACTGTACTGTACCACACTATACTGTACCGTACCGTACCATACCATACCGTGCCATACCATACTGTACCGTACCATACCGTACCGTACCATACCATACTGTACCGTACCATACTGTACTGTACCACACTATACTGTACCATACCGTACCATACCATACTGTACCGTACCATACCATACCATACTGTACCATACCATACTGTACCGTACCATACTGTACTGTACCACACTATACTGTACCATACCGTACCATACCATACTGTACCGTACCATACCATACTGTACCATACCATACTGTACCGTACCATACCATACCGTACCATACCATACCATACCATACCGTACTGTACCGTACCATACCGTACCGTACCATACTGTACCGTACCATACTGTACTGTACCACACTATACTGTACCATACCGTACCATACCATACTGTACCGTACCATACCATACTGTACCATACCATACTGTACCGTACCATACCATACCGTACCATACCATACCATACCGTACTGTACCGTACCATACCGTACCGTACCATACTGTACCGTACCATACTGTACTGTACCACACTATACCATACCATACTGTACCATACCGTACTCGTCTTTTCTCCAGCCGTCCTCTTCACGGAGACGGAGTGTCTCATGAGGACGAGACGTTGATCAGACCAGTACATCGACACTCGCAGTGTAAAAGACTTCAGTCCAGTTTGTTCCTGCTGTTCAGCTTCAGTTTCCTGAATGATAACTTTCTCCTGATGTGTTCTCTGGTTAGCGAAGCACCACAAGTACACAAATACACAAATACACACACGAGTGTGTGTTACGTTTGGTACACATTTCTTTGACCCACATATTTCCCTGCAGTCTCACTGTAAACTGTAAACTGTAAACTGTAAACTGTAAACTGCATCTCATCTTCACCTCAGTCCAGCCTGTCAACCACGTTTCTGCCAACATCTGGAAACTCCTACCGTCACTTCTCTATTCACAGTTTTTACTGGTGACTAACTTTCACCTCTTCAGTTTCAGCTAAAATTATTGTAACATTTTAGTTTGACCTATTTATTTATCTCATATTATCTCACATAACTATATTATATATGTATTTCATCAACTTTGTGTCAGTTTTTCTCACATAAAGTGGAATAAATGACTAATTAGAGTGTTTGTCCTGATAACGTGTCAGTATTCTGACTATTTACCTTCTTTAGTCACAGTAAAACGTGTTTTCACTTAAAAACGTGACAGTTGCCCTCAAACAGACTTGTTTTTTATCCCGTAAGGAAGAGAATTCCTCCTGAAATGAGAAACAAACACACACACACACACATTAGTGTGTGTTCCCGCCTGCACTAAAGTAATGAGTGAGTACATGCCCACAACAAATTACACAATATTCCACATGCTGAGCTGAAGTACCCGTTCGCCTGCTGGCGTTCATTTTGCAGAGCTGCAGTGGAGCTGCAGTGGAGCTGCAGAGGAGCAGCAGAGCTGCGCGGAGCCACGACTGTGGAGTGAAATGAATCGTCTCTTCATCACCACGTCATCCACTCACTTTCATAAATGCTTAATGAAGTAGAACATGTTTAATGTCGCCTTTGATCAGCGTCAGTTTGGAGTCGTGAGGAGAGAGTTCAGCTGCAGACGGGAGAAATCAGTTGATCGTCGTGGTCACGCTGGAACTCTTAGGCCCCGCCCACCACGAACTCTTAGGCCCCGCCCACCACGAACTCTGAGGCCCCGCCCACCAGGAACCTGGTTCACCTGAACCACATGTTTCTGGCCTGTCGTCCACACGAGGCGGTTTTTTTTTAACGCAGGTCACAAAGTGGGGAAATTCTAAAACCCCGGCTCGTCGGCAAAGACCATCATCTGCGTAAAAAAGATTAGGTAAATCCCCCCCCCCCCCCCCACGCGGTCCGTGATGTCATCAACTAACCACAACAATCAGGGAGCTGCAGGAGGAGCAGGGCCATAGACCTATAGAACTAGAAGCTACTGACGCTAGCAGCAGGAGGAGCAGGGCCATAGACCTATAGAACTAGAAGCTACTGACGCTAGCAGCAGGAGGCATAGAACTAGAAGCTACTGACGCTAGCAGCGGGGCCATAGACCTATAGAACTAGAAGCTACTGACGCTAGCAGCAGGAGGAGCGGGGCCATAGACCTATAGAACTAGAAGCGACTGACGCTAGCAGCAGGAGGAGCGGGGCCATAGACCTATAGAACTAGAAGCTACTGACGCTAGCAGCAGGAGGAGCAGGGGCCATAGACCTATAGAACTAGAAGCTACTGACGCTAGCAGCAGGAGGAGCAGGGCCATAGACCTATAGAACTAGAAGCTACTGACGCTAGCAGCAGGAGGAGCAGGGCCATAGACCTATAGAACTAGAAGCTACTGACGCTAGCAGCACTAGGCAGGAGGAGCGGGGCCATAGACCTATAGAACCAGAAGCCACTGATGCTAGCAGCAGGAGGAGCGGGGCCATAGACCTATAGAACTAGAAGCTACTGACGCTAGCAGCAGGAGGAGCGGGGCCATAGACCTATAGAACTAGAAGCTACTGACGCTAGCAGCAGGAGGAGCGGGGCCATAGACCTATAGAACTAGAAGCTACTGACGCTAGCAGCAGGAGGAGCGGGGCCATAGACCTATAGAACTAGAAGCTACTGACGCTAGCAGCAGGAGGAGCGGGGCCATAGACCTATAGAACTAGAAGCTACTGACACTAGCAGCAGGAGGAGCGGGGGCCATAGACCTATAGAACTAGAAGCTACTGACGCTAGCAGCAGAGGAGCAGGGCCATAGAGCTATAGAACTAGAAGCTACTGACGCTAGCAGCAGGAGGAGCAGGGCCATAGAGCTATAGAACTAGAGTTATATACAGGTTTATGAGCAGGAGTCTTCACTCTGTTTGGTGAGTCACAGCGCCCCTAGAGGCCTGGACTGTGTACTACACATGTTGAGCCGAGTTCATAGTGACTTATGGACGGAATGTTGGTTTTTTTTCATATTTATTGATTCATTCCAGTGAAAAGTACAGAGAAGAAAAGCTTTTGAGAGAAAGAAGCCTTGCCGAAGCGTCTCCTCATATCGACTGGCTGCAGGAAGGTTCTTCTCGTTTCTCTCCACGGGGGACGTTTTCTCATTTTGCTCATAATTATTTTAAAGGAAGCTTTGATAAGGCCCTCTTTGTTTTGCAATCATGTCGTATTTCACAGAGAAAATTCGTGCAGCGAAATTCCTTCAGGCTCCACGTTTTCCTGACGACTGTGGAAACAGACGAGTTCCTGGTCCGTACAGTTAGTAACAGTTAGTAACAGTGTAATAACGCTGTAATGACGTCCAGCACTGATCACGCTGTGTCTGAGCGGTGAGCAGGTGAATGGAAGCGGGGGGGGGGGGGGGGGTGGTGGGGAGGAGAGGGGAGAAGGTAGAGGAGGTGGAGGGAGGAGGGGGAGGGAGGAGGGGAGGGAGAAGGTAGAGGAGGTGGAGGGAGGAGGGGGAGGGAGAAGGTAGAGGAGGTGGAGGGAGGAGGTGGAGGGAGGAGGGGGAGGGAGAAGGTAGAGGAGGTGGAGGGAGGAGGGGGAGGGAGAAGGTAGAGGAGGTGGAGGGAGGA
>NC_137653.1:1127497-1147497 GCF_963422515.1 Blennius ocellaris | reverse complement strand
TCATGTAATTTGCGTTGACAGTTTTTGCGAAAACTCGATGAAACACATGCTCGCAGACAGAAACATAAACTTTCTGGTCCAACTTTAGTTGACGAAGGAAATAATACATAAAAAAAAAATAAAAAAATGTAAACAAACATCCAGGCCGCAGAGCGACACGGGTTCAGAGTTTGTACCAGTCCAATTAGCGGTTAGCGGCTAAACTTAACAGCTTCTTGTGTTGATGACATCACAGAGCCGCAATCAAACCCCCCCCCCCTTTGGGGGATGCGCCCCCTTGTGGGCGACTCTGGTTTTCGATCAAGTCTTAGCACGGGAACGTGTGATTTCCGGGCGGCGGCTGCTGCTTCACGTCTTCTCTTGTGTCTTGGTGCCTTGTGGCCCCGCCCCCTCTCACGCCCCCCTCCCCCCCTCCCCCTTCTGTCCTGCAGTGCTGCTGCGCGAGGAGCTGGCCCAGCTGCAGGAGGAGGTGCAGCTGCTGAGGCAGATGAAGGACGTGTTGAGCAAGGACCTGGAGGAGACGCAGGGAGGCTGCGCCGCCAACCTGCTGTCGGCCGGCGAGCTGCGGGTGCAGCTGGGCGACAAGGAGCAGGAGCTGCACCGCGCCCAGGAGGCCCTGCAAGGTCAGCGGCCCTCCGACCGGCCTTTTCCACGACAAGACGGCCCAAAACTAAAATAAGACGTGTTTCTCAAAACCGCTAAGATCGGTGTTAATGACCGTCGCCACTTGCCGCCGTCTGATTTTGCTTAAATTCAAGTTTTTTTTCCCGTCCAGTAAACAAGTCGCAGCTGACTTCCTGTTCGTGTCACGCAGGGTTGAAAGCCGGCCTCTGATTGGCTCGTAGCTCTCTGACTCATCGTGATGCGTTCAGAGACGAGGAGTTTAGAGATTTTCATTCTACATTCACAGAATGTTGACACACGTTTGGAAAACTAATCATTCGTGCTTTTCATTGGAGAATAAAATATCCTGCGTTAAGAAAATAGTAGTAGATTTTGATATAAGTATCAACGGTCATGCTTGTTGCCTCGGCAGTTTAATTCAATTTGACTGATTGTAAAGTGATGGACTGAACTACAGGAGGCCTGCAGAGAACTAATAACATCTAATGTTATATTAAACACTAATAACATCTAATGTTATATTAAACACTAATAACATCTAATGTTATATTAAACACTAATAACATCTAATATTCAGTTAAACAGTAATAACATCTAATATTATATTAAACACTAATAACATCTAATATTCAGTTAAACAGTAATAACATCTAATATTATATTAAACACTAATAACATCTAATATTATATAAAACACTAATAACATCTAATATTATATAAAACACTAATAACATCTAATATTCAGTTAAACAGTAATAACATCTAATGTTATATTAAACACTAATAACATCTAATATTATATAAAACACTAATAACATCTAATATTCAGTTAAACAGTAATAACATCTAATGTTATATTAAACACTAATAACATCTAATATTCAGTTAAACAGTAATAACATCTAATGTTATATTAAACACTAATAACATCTAATATTCAGTTAAACAGTAATAACATCTAATATTATATTAAACACTAATAACATCTAATATTATATAAAACACTAATAACATCTAATATTATATAAAACACTAATAACATCTAATATTATATAAAACACTAATAACATCTAATATTCAGTTAAACACTAATAAGAGGAGAATAGAAACTATTCTGCTTTCCTGCTAGTTGCAGGAGGAGCAGGGCCATAGACCTATAGAACTAGAAAGGGCCATAGACCTATAGAACTAGAAGCCACTGACGCTAGCAGCAGGAGGAGCGGGTCCATAGACCTATAGAACTAGAAGCTACTGACGCTAGCAGCAGGAGGAGCGGGTCCATAGACCTATAGAACTAGAAGCTACTGACGCTAGCAGCAGGAGGAGCAGGGCCATAGACCTATAGAACTAGAAGCTACTGATGCTAGCAGCAGGAGGAGCAGGGTCATAGACCTATAGAACTAGAAGCTACTGACGCTAGCAGCAGGAGGAGCAGGGCCATAGACCTATAGAACTAGAAGCTACTGACGCTAGCAGCAGGAGGATCAGGGCCATAGACCTATAGAACTAGAAGCTACTGACACTAGCAGCAGGAGGAGCGGGGCCATAGACCTATAGAACTAGAAGCTACTGACGCTAGCAGCAGGAGGATCAGGGCCATAGACCTATAGAACTAGAAAGGGCCATAGACCTATAGAACTAGAAGCTACTGATGCAGCAGGAGGAGCAGGACCATAGACCTATAGAACTAGAGTTATTTAGAGGTTTAAGAGTCACTGACAGCAGGAATGCGTCCGTCAGTGACTCACAGTGAAATACAGATTCCAGTCGTGTCTCTGTGGAGCCTCTGGGGAGACGAGGCCAACACCCCCCCCCCCCGCATGAATGAATGAATGAATGAATGAATGAATGAATGAGCTGCTCTGCCACTTGCCTCCTGTCAGGATTACATCATTCTCTCTGCAGAAATAAAGAAATAAATAAATAACTGCAGCTGCACCGTTTATTAGCAGAAGCCACAGTGACACCTAGTGGTGGACTTGTGTAAATACAGCAGCTCGGTTCAATTCATTCAATAGAATAGAATAAAATAGAATAGAATGACTTTATTTGTCCGAATTGTCGTCTTTTTTAATTTTAGAATAATTTGCCAATGTTGAGAAACGCATAAAAAAAATATTTCAACATTTTAATCAGCTTTATGTATAATAGAACGTTGAAATGCTTATTTAGATGTTGAAAAATTAAATTATTAAAACTTTGTAACATCAGTTCAATATTAGGAAAATGAGACAAAGAGGATTAATGTTGTTATAATTACAAGACTTTCTCAGACTAGAAACCAAGTGAAGGCTTAAAAAAGAAAAAAACAAAATTAAATATAGTTTAATTTCTGGGAGTCATGTTATGGAAATGACTGAAAACTGTATAAATCTCTGTTGTGCGTCAAAAAAAACCCATTGAAATGTAAGATAATTAATCATTACAATGAAAAATGACTGAAGTCAGAAATGATTCAAAAGAATAACAGAGAAAGTTTTACTTTTGTTTTAAGGTGAAAATTAAAAATAAGTTTCAGTCTGGATGAATTTCAGCTCAAGAAATAAAAATATAATAAAAGTGTGGGAATTTCTGGGCTTTTAAACTGAAACTGAATACACAAAATTTTATTTTTGCACTTAAGTGTAGTCGAAATAAACCATTCATTCATTCATTCATTCATTCATTCATTCATTCATTCATTCATTCATAATCGTGCCGGTGGCGCCGTGGCAGACCGGAGTAGAACACAAGCCGCCAGTAAACGTGATGAAACGCCGTCGTTCTGCCGAGACGAACCGTGAATGAAACGCCAAGCCACCGTGAAACAACCGCGACAGAACGTCACTTCCTGTTTAGCTTCCCGTCCCACGACGGACCGCCTCCAAGGTCTATTGCGGCCAATCAGGTGCCGCCGCGTGTCGTGACGTCCCTCCCCTTTTTTGCTAGCGTGCTACTGAGTTTCTCGTCTGCACTGTGGCCGTTATGTCATGACTGTCATGGCCGCCGTGGCCCGTCATGGCCGTCATGGTCGCCGTGGCCCGTCATGGCCGCCGTGGCCCGTCATGGCCGCCGTGGCCATAGTGGCCATAGTGGCAACGTTTTTGACAGTTTAAAGAACTGATACGGCGCCGGCGGCGACCACGACCGGTTCCGTTTGTTCCCCTGCGTCGTCTCACGTCTCGTTTTGTCCACGGTGGCCTGAGACGTGGCGTCGACGTACCGTAAGAACCTCCAGGACGGAACTCGCTGGGTTGTTCTGTTGGGTTCTATTGGGTTGGGTTCTATTGAGTTGGGTTCTATTGAAAATGTGGACTTGAGGGGAAGGAGGGGGAGAGACGGCGCCACGTTGTCGTAGTTCATCGTCAGGAGAACGATATTTGGACGCGACGATCCTCCAGAGGTACAAGAGTCTAGAAACACGTAGACGAACGTTCCTAGAACGAGGCCTGATGAGCTGACGGTCCTCCAGAGGTACAAGAGTCTAGATACACGTAGACGAACGTTCCTAGAACGAGGCCTGATGAGCTGACGGTCCTCCAGAGGTACAAGAGTCTAGAAACACGTAGACGAACGTTCCTAGAACGAGGCCTGATGAGCTGACGGTCCTCCAGAGGTACAAGAGTCTAGAAACACGTAGACTAACGTTCCTAGAACGAGGCCTGATGAGCTGACGGTCCTCCAGAGGTACAAGAGTCTAGAAACACGTAGACGAACGTTCCTAGAACGAGGCCTGATGAGCTGACGGTCCTCCTGGTCTCGACCCGCCGAGACCCGGAGGACCGTCTGGAACCAGACGGAACGTCTCCCCGTGTTCTGACGACGTGTCTCTTCCTGCGTCGCAGCGATGAAAGTCGACCGCAAGCGTCTGAAGGTGGAGAAGTCGGACCTGGTGAGTCAGATGCAGCAGCTCTACTCCACCCTGGAGAGCCGGGAGGAGCAGCTGCGGGAGTTCATACGGAACTACGACCAGCACCGGAAGGTGAGACCCGCCGGGGCCGAGCCCAGTGCCGCCGGCCGACGCCCAACGTGACAAACTCTGATTGGCTGTTCTGAATCTTAATGAACGAGCGACGAGTGAAGCGTCGTCACAGGGAGGTCGTGAATACGAGTTTAACTGAGACGAGTACGGAGTGTTCATACGGGTTTATTTATTTATTTATTTATTTATTTATTTATTTATTTATTTATTTATTTATTTATTTATTTATTTATTTATTTATTTATTTATTTGACTATTTATTTGGCTATTTATTTATTTGTTTATTTTACTATTTATTTATTTGGCTATTTATTTATTTGCCAGTTATTTATTTATTTATCTATTTATTTACCAATTATTTATTTACCAATTATTTATTTACCAATTATTTGTTTGTTTGTTTATTTATGTATTTATTTATCTATTTATTTACCAATTATTTATTTATTTATCTATTTATTTATTTACCAATTATTTGTTTATTTATTTGACTATTTATTTGGCTATTTATTTATTTGTTTGTTTATTTTACTATTTATTTATTTGGCTATTTATTTACCAATTATTTATTTATTTATTTATTTACCAATTATTTGTTTATTTATTTATCTATTTATTTACCAATTATTTATCTATCTATTTCTATCTATCTATCTATCTATCTATCTATATTTTGTCAGATAAAATAAATTATGTAATTTTTTCTTTTAATAAATGTATCACTATTCTAACTATTACTATTGCTATTATTATTATTATTATTATTATTATTATTATTATTGACATTAATAATAATAATGCTGATGAAATGATAATAGTTGTTGTTGTTTTGAGTCCCGGTCCAGGAGGAGGTGCAGATCAGAAGCGATAGCATAAAGTTTACAGCACATATAGGATGACCTGATTACAGAGAAAATTAAGTAAAAAAAAAAAAAGAAAGAAAGAAAAAAAGACAAAACATAATGATAAAATTCAGATATAATAATAATAATAATAATAAGACCAGCTGACCCCCCCCGGCCGTCACGTTGCCCCCCCAGGAGAGCGAGGACGCGGTGAAGACCCTGGCGAAGGAGAAGGACGTGCTGGAGCGAGAGAAGTGGGACCTGAGGAGGCAGAGCAAGGAGGCCACGGAGCAGGCCCACCTCCTGCGCTCCCAGATGGACCTGAAGGAGAACCGCATCAAGGAGCTGGAGGCGGAGCTCACCATGGTGAGTCCCCCCCCCCCCCCCCCCCCCCCCCCCCCCACCCCCAGAACGGTGATTCCTCGTGGAACCGTCACATCCAGTGTGAGATTTATGGTCAAAAAGCAGCGTTACAATAACAGCAGATGGCCAGAATGAAACGCCTTTAAACCCAAAAGAAGAAGAAGAGGTCGTTTCTTTTTATTAATTTTTTTATTAAAAAAAAAAAGACATTTTTAAATACATTACAGTGATTCCAATGTGCTTTTATAGAGAAAGTAGAAAAGCCCATCATCCACCTGAGCAGCAGGTTTGATTGCGACTGGAAAGTTAAAACTCCCGGCTCACCGCCACATCTGGGGGAGAGAAGAAGAAAGAGGTTCGCTCACAGAAACAATGTTGTCGTTGGAAGGCGAAGCAGTCTCTGGCCACGCTGACCAAGGACGTGCCGAAGCGCCACTCTCTGGCCACGCCCCCCGAGCCGCTGGTCAACGGCAGCCAGGAGTGGGCGATGCAGGCCGACCTGCCGCTCACCGCCGCCATCCGCCAGAGCCAGCAGACGCTGTACCACGGCCACGCCACGGACCGGCAGGGTGAGCCCCCCCCCCCCCCCCCCCACCCTACCCACACACACACCCCTACCTCCACCCCCCCCCCCCCCCCCCCCCCCCCTCGCTCTCCCGCTCTCCTGGACTCCGCCTACTAACCGAGGGCCTTTTGCTTCTGGAGGTTTTCTCTCTATGCCGGTGGGGTTTTCAGTACGTTTGTGTGTGTGCGTGTGTGTGTGTGTGTGTGTGTGTGTGTGTGTGTGTGTGTGTGCGTGTGTGTGTGTGTGTGTGTGTGTTGCCTCCAGCGGTGGTCAGGATCAGCCCCTGTCACTCCCGCCAGCCCTCCGTCGTCTCCGACGCCTCGGCGGCCGACGGCGACCGCTCGTCCACGCCGAGCGACATCAACTCCCCCCGTCACCGGACGCACTCCCTCTGCAATGTAAGACGTGTGAGTGTGTGCGTGTGTGTGCGTGTGTGTGTGTGTGTGTTGGTGACGGTCTATTTGTTTTCCACTCACTCACATATTTGAAGATGAAAAGACGACATGAACTCTTCCTCTTCTACGATCATGAAGAATCTAAACGACATCTTTTTCTTGTTTCGGTGTTTGTTTCTGTTCTTTTAACTCTTCTATTGTCTTATAGATTTAACTTATATTGTGCTTTTCTACATAGATATAAACACTAGACGCGATGTGTAGTCGGCGCCGCCATCTTGGAGAGGTCTCCCGCTTGTGTTACACATATAGAACATAGAAACATAAAGATCCCAGGCTAGTAAATCCACAAAAACATTTGTAGGTTGCGTAACACTTTACCCCCCCCCTGATCATTTTCCCGTGAGGTTGCCATGTGATAGAGCTTCTCCTCAGCTTTAAAACGAGGTATTACTTGTGTCGTTACGTGGACTAGCAAGCGAGCTACGAATGTTTTAGTGGATTTTCCAGCCTGAGTCTTTATGTTTCACTCCAGAGGGAGACCTCTCCAAGATGGCGGCGCCGTGGCCACGCCATGAGGCATCTAGTGTTGTATATCTATGGTTTCCTCCAAATCACAGTCACACATTTACACACTAATTCCTTCAAGAACCTTTGGAAGGAGAGACGACTGCTCATCCAACCATCATCCAACTATCATCCACCATCCAACCACCATCCAACTACCATCCAACCACCATCCAACCACCACCCAACCACCACCCAACTACCATCCAACCAACATCCAACCACCATCAAACCACCATCCAACCACCATCCAACCACCACCCAACTACCATCAAACCAACATCCAACCACCATCAAACCACCATCCAACCACCATCCAACCACCATGCAACCATCATCCAACTATCAACCACCATCCAACCACCATGCAACCATCATCCAACTATCAACCACCATCCAACCACCATCCAACCACCACCTAACCACCATCCAACCACCATGCAACCAACTTCCAACCACCATGCAACCATCATGTAACCATCATCCAACCATCATCCAACTATCATGCAACCATCATCCCACTATCATCCAACTATCATGCAACCATCATCCAACTATCATTCACCATCCAACTATCATGCAGCCATCATCCAACCATCATCCAACCATTATCCAACTATCATGCAACCATCCATCTTTCATCCAACTATCATCCAACCACCATCCAACCATCATGCAACCACCATCCAACCATCATGCAACTATCATCCACCATCCAACCACCATCCAACTATCATCCACCAGCCAACCACCGTCCAACCACCATCCAACCATCATACAACCACCATCCAACCACCATCCAACAATCATGCAACTATCACCCAACTATCATCCACCATCCAACTATCATGCAACCATCATCCAACTATTGTACACCGTCCAACCACCATCCAACCATCATCCAACTACCATGCAACCATCATCCAACCATCATGCAACCATCATCCAACCACCATCCAACTATCACCCACCGTCCAACCACCATCCAACCATCATGCAACTATCATCCAACTATCATCCAACCACCATCCAACCATCATACAACCACCATCCAACCACCATCCAACAATCATGCAACTATCACCCAACTATCATCCACCATCCAACTATCATGCAACCATCATCCAACTATTGTACACCGTCCAACCACCATCCAACCATCATCCAACTACCATGCAACCATCATCCAACCATCATGCAACCATCATCCAACCACCATCCAACTATCACCCACCGTCCAACCACCATCCAACCATCATGCAACTATCATCCAACTATCATCCAACCATCATCCAACCATCTTCCAACCACCATCCAACTATCATCCACCGTCCAACCACCATCCAACCAGCATCCAACCATCATACAACCATCATACAACCATCATACAACCATCATGCAACTATCATCCAACTATCATCCACCATCCAACCACCGTCCAACTATCATGCAACCATCATCTGTTGCATCCGACGTTCAGAACTCAGAACGCTCTCCACAGGAAGTCGTTTAACGTTACCCCCCCTCCCTCCACCTCCCCCTCCCCTCCCCCTCCCCCCCCCCGCGGTGCTCTGCCCCCCCCCCCCCCTGCAGTCCATGGAGGACCTGGAGGACCAGAAGCGTAAGAAGAAGAAGGAGAAGATGACTCTGGGCTCGCTGTCCAGGGTCTTCGCTCGCGGGAAACAACGCAAGAGTCTGGAGCCGGGACTGTTTGATGGTACAGCCACACCTGATTACTACATAGAGGAGGACGCCGACTGGTGATGAGTGTGTGTGTGTGTGTGTGTGTGTGTGTGTGTGTGTGTGTGTGTGTGTGTGTGTGTGTGTGTGTGTGTGTGTGTGTGTGTGTGTGTGTGTGTGTGTGTGTGTGTGTGTGTGTGTGTGTGTGTGTGTGTGTGTGTGTGTGTGTGTGTGTCCTCCTGGCTTTAACGTGCGCTCAGACTGTTCTACCGTGTGTTTGTCTGGACGGTGAAACGCACACAGAGACTCTGCTAATTCCCATTAAATGTACAGGAAATTTAAATTGTATGTTTGTAAATTAGATATATATTTATAGTTGCACATGTATGCATATGTACATATGTTTACATGCATATAAATATATATATATGGGACTATTATGATGATGACGTGTAGACCTGTTTAAGCTGTATTACCTTCTAACTGTCTTAATGTTTTATGGGTTTTTTTATAACTGGAGACTTGAAGGACCTGCTGTTTATATGTAAATAGGATTTGTTGTGAACCTTCTGTTTGACTGTAAAGATCATTTGGTTTTTGTTACTTTGCAGATGCTTTTATCACGCTTGGCACCATTGATTCCTACGTATTGCTTTTCTTTTCTTTTCTTTAAACCTCAAGTCTTTCAGGCGCTTTTCTTCTGGCGACCGGAGAATTTCTCTGACGGCTTTAAACCGTTTGTTTCCCCGCGATCGATCAGACAAACAAATAAAGAACGTGTCAGCGTCTGCAGGAATTCTCCGGCCGCAGCGCAGCGGGGGATTACCTCCCGGTTTATCAGAGTAACTTATTACTCTGGTACTCTGATTACCGGCCGGCTGAGCGGAGGATTGGAAAGGATCATTTCAGGATACTGGGGTTAGTGGGTTAGTGGGTTAGAGTTAGTGGGTTAGTGGGTTAGTGGGTTAAGGTTAGTGGGTTAGTGGGTTAGAGTTAGTGGGTTAGTGGGTTAGTGGGTTAAGGTTAGTGGGTTAGTGGGTTAGAGTTAGTGGGTTAGAGTTAGTGGGTTAGTGGGTTAAGGTTAGTGGGTTAGTGGGTTAGAGTTAGTGGGTTAGTGTTAGTGGGTTAGTGGGTTAAGGTTAGTGGGTTAGAGTTGGTGGGTTAGGGTTAGTTGGTTAGGGTTAGTGGGTTAGGGTTAGTTGGTTAGAGTTAGTGGGTTAGAGTTAGTGGGTTAGGGTTAGTGGGTTAGGGTTAGTTGGTTAGAGTTAGTGGGTTAGGGTTAGTGGGTTAGGGTTAGTGGGTTAGAGTTAGTGGATTAGAGTTAGTGGGTTAGGGTTAGTGGGTTAGAGTTAGTGAGTTAGTGGGTTAGGGTTAGTTGGTTAAGGGTTAGTGGGTTAGGGTTAGGATTAACATTTAGGATTAACCTAACCCTATGGTTAGGTTAATCTAACCCTAACCTAGGGTTAGTTTAATCCTGAGTTAGTGAGTGGAAAACAAATAGACCGTTAGGTTTAAACTAACCCTAACCCAGTGTATCTTGACGTACTTCTTTCCCACTGCCTCGGTGTCGGAGGTCTAACTCACCTCTCTAACCTCACAACGACCGGTCTATCGTCACGTCAGCTTTAACGAGCGGCGCTCACTGGGCTGCGAACGACTGCAGACGTGTTTGTTTTATGTTTGTTTCCTCGTTTGTTTTGCGTTTGTTTACCCGTTTATTTCATGTTTGTTTTGCGTTTGTTTCCTCGTTTGTTTCATGTTCATTTCCTGTTTGTTCCACGTTTGTTTTTCGTTTGTTTCGTGTTTGTTTCGCGTTTGTTTCTCGTTTGTTTCGCGTTTGTTTCTTGTTTGTTCCTCGTTTGTTCCTCGTTTGTTTCTCGTTTGTTTCGCGCTTGTTTCATATTGTTTCCTGTTTGTTTCATGTTTGTTTCCCGTTTGTTTCTTGTTTGTTTCTCGTTTGTTTCACGTTTGTTTCGCGTTTGTTTCTTGTTTGTTCCTCGTTTGTTCCTCGTTTGTTTCACATTTGTTTTGCGTTTGTTTTGCGTTTGTTTCGCGTTTGTTTCTCGTTTGTTTCATGTTTTGTTTTGTTTGTTTCCTCGTTTGTTTCTCGTTTGTTTCACGTTTGTTTCCTCGTTTGTTTTGCGTTTGTTTTATGTTTGTTTCACGTTTTTTTCCTCGTTTGTTTCACGTTTGTTTCATGTTTTGTTTTGTTTGTTTCCTCGTTTGTTCCTCGTTTGTCTCCCGCCCCCGGATCGCGGACTGACTGTGACTGGAAGTTAAATCTTTCTTTCACGTTGAGTGAAAAGATGGAAAGACGACGTCTGAGTGTCGGAGAACGATCTGCCGTCACGATGCGACGCGACGAGTTGCGTCGCAGCTCAGTGAGTCGTCTCACATAGACAACCTGCATGTTCCCCCTGTGTTCACATCCATCCATCGATTAGTCACCTCCACAATCCTGCGTTGCTCCTCGTTGCTCCTCCTCCTTTTCTTTCTGCCGTTTATTTTCCTTGCATTATGAATGCATGGTTCCCTCTCCTCCTCTTTTTTATTTCCCTTCCGTTCTGTTCAGTCTCCTGACAAAATGCTTTGTAATTTAGAAAACGTTGCATAAAAAGATCGAAAAATAAAATAAATCTATTGAAGTATTTTATTTAAAAATGAGACAGAGATGAGGTCACTGCAGATATTTACCCGCTGCAGATGTTTGCAGCTGGACGTCCGAAAAAGGTTTTGACATTTTCCACAAAAAAAAAAAAGAAAGAGAGAAGAATTATAAATTGAAATGAGAAGTTATTTTAAAAATAAAAGGAGTAAGTGAAAACATCCTGTGGCAGTTCCTCTGTTCCATGATCTTGTTCTTGTGTCCCAGTCCAACGTGTGTCTCCTCCTGCGCCTCCTGCCAGTGAGTAACTCCTCCTCCGTGGTTTCCTGCACTCTGGGGATTGTTCACATCACTCATGTCTGCTGGAAAACCGCGAGTTTGTGTTGTTGTTGTTTACTGGAACCGTGCAGGGGGATGGGGGGGGAGGGGGGAGGGGGGGAGGGGGGGGTTTGCATGCAGCCTTCCTGTGTAGCATGTGGAGACGAATCGGGTCACACTGGACTCACCCTGGATTCGTCGCCGCGACGACGAGAAGCATGGCGTCTTGTGAATAATCCCCGCGTCTCTAATACTTGATGCTAATGGTCGGAAGTCCCGTCGTGGTCGCCCGCGGCTTAACGCGTCGTTCCCCCGGCTGACCACGCCCACTTCACTGTCAACCAAGCGACACGCGTCGGGGTTGGAGATGCACTGGGACAAAGAGGCTTCGTTCAGAAACACACACAGAGGGCGTCGCCCGGCGCCACCTAGTGGCGCCACCGATCCAGATCGTCTCCGTAGACGAGCGTCTGCGGTGTCGGGTCACGGTGTCCAGGTGTATCTTTTGGTCCTCGTCGCTTCTGACTTCCTGCCAGATTGTCTGCAGACGAGTCATTGCTTTTGATTTCCCCCGCCCCTCTCCCGAACGCCACGCCGCCGCCACTCCTCCCGAACCGAGCCAGACTCTGACAGCCTCGCGCAGCAGAGCCTGTCGGACGGCGAGGAGCAGCCGGACCGCCTCCAGCAGGCCGAACTCACCAGGACGACCTGCATGTCCCAGTGGCGGGCCGGCGCCGTCCAGGCCTGGCTGGAGGTCGTCATGGCGATGCCCATGTACACCAGAGCCTGCTCTGAAAACGTCAAAAGCGGCAAGGTGCGCCCCTGGTACTCCATGTCCTTCCACTACGGTGCGTTCAGGCGCAGCCCTGTTGAAAACCGTTTGGAACGTGTGGTGTTCAGGTGCTGCTGGGACTGACGGACGACGACCTGGAGCTCGGTTTGGGAATCACTAATCCGATTCATCGCAGGAAAGTCCGGCTGGCCATCGAGGACTACAGGAGGGCCGAAGGGGACCAGGGGTGGGTCAGACTCCAGAACACGGAACCAAGCTGCACTCTATCCTGACGTACATTCATTCTATATTTTTGACTATTTAAGTGCATTCATATAAGTCATAGTTCTCTACTTGGTTGCACTGTATATTTTTATTTCTATAAACACACTACATTACAATCTGAATGTATTACACATAAAACATGGAGTGTCAAAAGTCCAAAGTAAGATTCCGCTCTAACGTCTGATCGAATTCATGCAGATTTTCTTTCTTTTAATATGAGAATGCCGATTCTCGTCTTTTTGTTCCAGACTATCGAAAGCGTCGGAGTTGGACCACCACTGGGTGTCGACGTCGTGGCTGAGCGACGTGGGCCTGCCGCAGTACTGCCACACCTTCCAGGCCCACCTGGTGGACGGACGAGTGCTGAACTCCCTGAGCCGCCGCGACCTGGAGCGCCTCCTCAACGTGGGCGACCGGCTCCACCAGACCAGCCTGCTGCTGGCCGTCCAGCTGCTGCAGACGCTCGGCTTCGACAAAGAGGTCCCACTTTACTGTACTACAGTACTACAATACTTACAGTACCCGCGGTACTTACAGTCATACCTACAGTAGTCACAGTACTTACAGTACTACAAAGAAAAAACTGGAGCATCAGGAGGAAACCCTCCGGTCGACAATGAAAACATGGAATCTGCACAGCGAGGCCTCGAACCGGAGGTCGTCTCACTGTGAGGCGCCGGGTCTCGCCGCTCCGGAGCTCAACGGCCCACGTGTGTGTGTGTTCCAGGCTCTGCAGGCCCGGCGGACCCAGTGTGAACACCTGAACTGTGACCCGGCGGTGTGGACGAGCCACCGCGTGATGAAGTGGGTCCGAGACATCGACCTCCAGGTGGGCGGGGCAAAGAGACGAGGGCAAAGAAAAGCAATCAGACAAAAAGAAAAAAAAACGAATTAATTAAATAAATAAATGAAATAGAAATTCTAGGAATGAAGTGAGACTGTTGTGACACGATGAGGCTTGAAAAACCTCCTTGTTTTATATTGAGTGGTTTAGTATCAGTAATGAACTGGTCCCCCCCCCCCCCCGGCCGGCGTGTTCGTCCCTCTGTGTCGTCGCCCGTCAGGAGTTTGCAGACAACCTCCAGGGTCAAGGCGTGCACGGCGCCCTCATGGCGCTGGACCAGTCGTTTGACACCGACGCCATGGCCAAAGCTCTGGGGATCCCCGGCAACAAGCACATGCTGCACCGGCATCTGTACGAGGAGCTGAGGGCCCTGAACGTCCCGCTCAGGTACGCAAACCCTCAAACACCTCGAACCCTCGAACACCTGGAACCCTCAAACCCTCAAACACCTCAAACCCTCGAACACCTTGAACCCTCAAACCCTCAAACACCTCGAACCCTCGAACACCTCGAACCCTCAAACCCTCAAACACCTCAAACCCTCGAACACCTTGAACCCTCAAACCCTCAAACCCTCAAACACCTCAAACCCTCGAACACCTTGAACCCTCAAACCCTCAAACACCTCGAACCCTCAAACACCTCGAACCCTCGAACACCTCGAACCCTCAAACACCTCGAACCCTCAAACACCTCGAACCCTCAAACACCTCGAACCCTCAAACCCTCAAACACCTCGAACCCTCAAACACCTCGAACCCTCAAACACCTCGAACCCTCAAACCCTCAAACACCTCGAACCCTCAAACACCTCGAACCCTCAAACACCTACAACCCTCAAACCCTCGAACACCTCGAACCCTCAAACACCTCGAACCCTCAAACACCTCGAACCCTCAAACCCTCAAACACCTCGAACCCTCAAACACCTCGAACCCTCAAACCCTGAAACCCTCAAACCCTCAAACACCTCGAACCCTCAAACACCTCGAACCCTCAAACACCTCGAACCCTCAAACACCTCGAACCCTCAAACCCTCAAACCCTCAAACCCTCAAACATCTCGAACCCTCAAACACCTCGAACCCTCAAACCCTCAAACCCTCAAACCCTCAAACATCTCGAACCCTCAAACACCTCGAACCCTCAAACACCTCAAACACCTCGAACCCTCAAACACCTCAAACACCTCGAACCCTCAAACACCTCGAACCCTCGAACACCTCGAACCCTGAAACCCTGAAACCCTGAAACACCTTGAACCCTCAAACCCTCAAAAACCTCGAACCCTCAAACACCTCAAACCCTCAAACACCTCAAACCCTCAAACACCTCAAACCCTCAAAAACCTCAAACCCTCAAACACCTCGAACAACTCGCCACACGCTTAGAGTGGCTTTAATTCAAACTCTAAGACCGTGTGTGCGCGCGTGTGCGCGCGTGTGTGTGTGTGTGCGTGTGTGTGTGTGTGTGTGTGTGTGTGTGTGTGTGTGTGTGTGTGTGTGTGTGTGTGTGTGTGTGTGTGTGTGTGTGTGTGTGTGTGTGTGTGTGTGTGTGTGTGTGTGTGTGTGTGTGTGCAGTAAGGTGGAGCTGATGGGATCCGGTTCTCCGGTGGTGGTGAACCGTTCCTCTGAGCAACGAGTGTCAGTGAGGAGATCAGGGAAGGTAACTCTTCATCAATCACACATTTTACACAATTTAAACTTGTTTTTTTCACTGATGATCCGTCGTACGGTCTGGAACAAACGTATTCTAATATACAGAACAATAAGTTTGGGGTTTAATTCATTTGTCCTTCTGGCTGCTGGGCTCCGATCGGCCTCATGACTGTCCTGAGCTTTATTTCAGTCACTATTAGACACTTTTTCAACAGTTCCAGTTGTCAGCTCGACGTATCGAGGTCCAACAACACTGCATATAAAGTTCATTTCTCAAACTCTGCTTTCGTCCCAAATTTCCAATGGGCTTCGTTCCCCCCACGCGCCACTGAATGTGTGTGTGTGCTAAATAAAGAATTAAAATTAAAACCAAGCAACGGTCTCACACTTCCTGGTTCACTGCGTCTGTCAGCCTCTGAGCTCGTTTCTGAAGACGAGGTTTTGAAACTGTTTCCACACTTCGATGGAACTGTATGTTAGAAGATTGTTTCCAGACGTGACCAAAGACAGAAAACAGGAGAGTCGAAAAGACCTTCAGAATAAAACCTGTGATTCATGGCGTTTATTAACCAGCCCACTTGTTCAGCAAAATGTGAAACTGATGAATGAGCAAGAAGTAGTGGATTTAATCATAATAAAGAATAAAGCAGAGACAGCTAAACTTTATTTATGGTTATTTTTCATTGATGTTTCTTTATTACCTCATACTGAAGTAATGACGTCACGTTAACATTATTATTTTTTTACTTTTTATAAACGTATGGATCCCAAACAAAACGGAACAATACTGACAAAATAAAACATCAACAGACAATAAAACAAATGAAGAGAACAACAATTTAAAAACAAATATTAACGAATATGAACGTCAGTGTGATTTCCTCAGTCCCTCAGTTGATGTGTTTCCTTGTCGTGTCGCTGCAGAGTCCGCTGAGGCTCCGGGCCAACAGCCAGTCTGTGGAGCGAACGCTGGGTTACCATGGCAGCTGTGGCTCGCTGCCCAGAGAGGCCCGGGTCCAGGCCGTCCCCCGAGCCAGAGGCAGCCCCGTGCACACCTACAAGAGCGTGGAGATCACCAACGTCTGAAAGAGCGTGGAGATGGCCAACGTCTGAAAGAGCGTGCACATTGCCAACGTCTGAAAGAGCGTGGAGATCGCCAACGTCTGAAAGAGCGTGGAGATGGCCAGTGTCTGAAAGAGCGTGGAGATCACCAACGTCTGAAAGAGCGTGGAGATCGCCAACGTCTGAAAGAGCGTGGAGATGGCCAGTGTCTGAAAGAGCGTGGAGATCACCAACGTCTGAAAGAGCGTGGAGATCGCCAATGTCTGAAAGAGCGTGGAGATCACCAACGTCTGAAAGAGCGTGGAGATCGCCAACGTCTGAAAGAGCGTGCACATCGCCAACGTCTGAAAGAGCGTGGAGATCGCCAATGTCTGAAAGAGCGTGGAGATCGCCAATGTCTGAAAGAGCGTGGAAATCGCCAACATCTGAAAGAGCGTGGAGATTGCCAAAGTCTGAAAGAGCGTGGAGATTGCCAATGTCTGAAAGAGCGTGGACATCGCCAAAATCTGAAAGAGCGTGAAGATCGCCAATGTCTGAAAGAGCGTGGAGATCGCCAAAGAGCGTGGAAATCGCCAACATCTGAAAGAGCGTGGAGATCTCCAAAGTCTGAAAGAGCTTGGAGATCTCCAAAGTCTGAAAGAGCGTGGAGATCTCCAAAGTCTGAAAGAGTGTGGAGATCTCCAAAGTCTGAAAGAGCGTGGAGATCTCCAAAGTCTGAAAGAGTGTGGAGATCTCCAAAGTCTGAAAGAGTGTGGAGATCTCCAAAGTCTGAAAGAGCGTGGAGATCGCCAACATCTGAAAGAGCGTGGAGATTGCCAACGTCTAAAAGAGCATGGAGATCGCCAACGTCTCAGGAGAACGGACTCTGCTCCTCCGTCACTCTGGTATCATCATTTCACCGGCGGCGCTGCAGTTCAATCCAACTCTACTGGAACAACAAAACTCATGTTAACACGATTAAGCCTGCTTTATGGTGAGCACGAGCAGGAGACCTCTCCAAGATGGCGGCGCTGTGGGAACGTCACAGGCGGCTCAACGAGGCATCTAGTGGTTTATATCTATGTTTAGGAGGACGCTTTTAACTTATTTCATTTTCATTTTTGTAAAGAAATCGTGATTTAAAGAAACAAGTGGAGGGTAAAAGCTTTATTTATTTGAATAAAACACATTTCTAGACATTAAAATGTAAAAATATAATATATTAGATAGACAGATAGACAGATAGATAGATGCCACAACAGTTAAAAATGTAATTAAATTAAAAGCATCTTACAAGCAGAATAGATTTTTTTTGGTTTTTTAAGGATCCCAACAGCAAAAATATGTTTTGATGTGAAACTTCTCAGGAAGTCCAAAGTTCACTGACCCTCCTGCAAGATTAAAAAAACCAAAACAAGGCGTTGGAGCAGCTGAACGTTTCTTCTCTACGTCGTCCCGACGTCCCGCCAGACTCACGACTCCACAGGGAGTTCCGTTCCCGGGCTGACGGCCCGAGGTTCATTCCAACTGTGGAAAACCGGTCGGTCCGCTTCGTCCTGGGCGGGACGGGAGGACGGGAGGACGGAGGGACGGGGGGACTCGTTCAGACTTGCACAGAAACACGAGGAGAGAAGAGGAAGAGGAGCGCCGTCGTTCCTCCAACAAACACAAACGACTGTTTTTCCGTTTTTCCGCTCTGGGAAACAAAGTTCTAGAAACTTTTTCAGGACAAATGTATGAAAAATAAACAAACGTCATCCCCAAATGTCTTTTGTTTTTAAAAAAAAGTGTCAATATTGAGTCGGCCGGCGTGGATTAAAGTTGGCGGAGATAAATACGGGACGATTTCCTCTCATAACTTCAACACCTTTGTGTTTTTAACGTCTGTTGATTTTGCATGGTGGAAAAAAAACAACAACGTGTGCGAGTCACAACATGATCGTCCTCAGATTCACACTTTGGGATGAAATATACCTTCAACTGAGCGACGCCAGAACTCACTGGTGGGAAAAGTCCAGTTTACTTGCATTTATTTCACAGGATTCTGAAAGATTTAAAGATTTAAAACATAAAATTGGTTGGTTTTTTTTTTATTATGTTAATATTTTCCAGGATAAATTGTTTGCAGCACACTCTCTTAATTCTAATTTCACTTTTGTTTATTATATTATTGGCTTTATTACATTTCAAAGGACCAGAGGTTGTTACGCTACAGGGACGTTTACTTTAAAAAGATTATTTCTGTCATTTATTTATTCTATTCTGACGTTGATTCGACCAGAAAAGTTGAGCTCCAGTTTCAGAAAGTGATCTGATCCTTCAGCGGGTTAAAAAAAAAAAACGAGACTTGAACAAATTCATCCAACTCATAAAAGTCAAAGTTACTTTTTTAAAACTTCAGCTGAGACGAGTTTGTGTGATTCTGGACTTCATGGATGAAACGTTAAAGCAGGAAATCTGTTTATTGTCATCATCATCATCATCGTCATCGTCATCACCTTCATCATTATCATCATCATCATCACCTTCATCATCGTCATCATCATCATCGTCATCATCATCATCATCAGAGTGAGAAACAGCAAACAAACATCAGCAACAGAGATGAAAGTGAAAACCTCAAACGAAGAGAAGGAGGGAAGAAAGAGAGAAGGAAGGAGGGAGGGAGGGAGGGAAGAAAGGTCATTCCTTCCTTCCTTTCTACCTTCCTACTTTCCTTCCTTCCTTCCTTTCTTCATTCCTTCCTTCCTACTTTCCTTCCTTTCTTCATTCTTACCTTCCTACTTTCCTTCCTTTCTACCTTCCTTCCGATCCCCCTTCCTTCCTTCCTTCCTTCATTCGTACCTTCCTACTTTTCTTCCTTCCTTTCTTCCTTCCTTCCTTCTTACTTTCCTTCCTTCCTTCCTTCCTTTTCTTCATTCCTTCCTTCCTTCATTCCTACTTTCCTTCCTTCCTTCCTTCCTTTCTTCATTCTGACCTTCCTACTTTCCTTCCTTCCTTCCTTCTTTTCTTCATTCTTACCTTCCTACTTTCCTTCCTTCCTTCGTTCCTTTCTACCTTCCTTACGATCTCCCTTCCTTCCTTCCTTCCTTCATTCATACCTTCCTACTTTTCTTCCTTCCTTCCTTCATTCATACCTTCCTACTTTTCTTCCTTCCTTTCTTCCTTCCTTCCCTTCATTCTTTGATAAAAACACTGTTCTAAACAGTCATTCATTCTTGAATAATAAGAAAAAAAATCACAACTGATAATAGTAATAATAATAATTTTGTGTGTGATATTAAATGTGTGTTGCTGTAACACAGTACAGGTGTGTGTGGAGTTCACCTGAGCGGCACTAGGACCCGGAGGAAACCAGGTCACACCACACACACACACACACACAGAGGGAGGTGACGCCTCGGACACACTTCACACCGAGTTCCTCAACTAAGTTTACCTGCAGCGGTTCAACCTGCCGGGATTCTTTACTTTTAG
>NC_137653.1:1037559-1127297 GCF_963422515.1 Blennius ocellaris | reverse complement strand
TGTGAACCTGCTGCTCCACAGCGAAGCTCCTGCAGGTTAACAGTGTCCAGCTGCCCCCCCCCCCCCCTCGTCCTCCACCCTGGGAGAAGAGAACAAACCCCACCCCGGTGCACCACCTGAGGCCCGTCATCCCCGACGCCTCGCCGCCGCGCAAATACTTTGTGCGTCGTGTCACACATGCGCCCTGATTAATCCCAGTGTTCTCTTCATTCATGGCCGGTGCGATCATCAGGCCTGTGTTCAGAGCGTCTCCAGGCTTTTAGTGGAGGAGGAGGAGGGTGGAGGAGGAGGAGGGGGGGGGGGGGGGGGGGGGGGCTGGCGCTGAAATGGGTATTTTGTGGAGTTCTGTTTGTTGAGTCAGAGCTTAGTTGGGCTCCACTGTTATGCGGTTGCCATGGAGAAAAACACAGGCTCTTGTGCAATAAAAATCATCCAGGAAAAGACATTTCCAAGAATTTTTCAGAGCGAAGAAACAGACGGCAAATTGCAGAATTCATGAGGTGATGCGGTCGGTCGGTCCACCACCCACCCACCCAACCACCCCCCCCCCCCCTCTCTCTCTCTCAGACCTCCATTTTAGAGAGCTCATATTCATTTTATGGAGGGCCGCGAGGCTCGAGCCCTCTCACCTAATTACTCCTGTAAGCAGATCTGTTTTCCTGCGAACGGAGGAGGGAAACAAAACCAGTGTTTAAGGATGGAATGCCTGATCTGAGGAACGGATGTTGTGGGTGTTTTTTATCCCCCCCGTTTCCCTCGCAGACAATTCCTCCCAACAAGTGGAAACAAGTGAAATGCTATTTGATCTCTGTCAAATATTACTGTACACACACACACACACACACACACACACACACACTTTCGCACTGTGAGGCCTTTGTACACGTGAGCCAAATCGTTGCTCTGCCAGCGAACATTTTCAGAGGCCATAACTCCTGATGTTGTTTTGAAAATGGGCTGACAGTTAATTGGTTGAACACTTATAAAAAAAAAAAAAGAAAAAACCCGGGCTGGCTCTCTCCTGTTTTTTTTTTCTTTCCTGGAGCTGTAACTCTTGCCGGTTACGTCAAGGCTCCTTATTGCACTTTAATATGGGCTCTTTCATTCTCACCATTTCCTCTCCATCTGAATGGGCCCATTAGCACATTTCAAACAGTGCAGCTCTCTGTTGTGTGTGTGAGTGTGTGTGTGTGTGTGTGTGAGTGTGTGTGTGTGCGCTTCCCTCCATTTATAACAAAACCCAGAAGGAGGACCAGGTACGTGGCTGTCTGGCACAATGAGACGCTCCTCCAGGCTTCTGGGACGAATTGGAAGTTCAAAGACACTTTTGACCAAAAGACGGCGTCTTTAAAAATCACGTCCGGCGTGAACTTTGGATGTTTCCTGGTTGAAAACCATCGTGGAGGTTTTCTAACCTGGTGACCAGGAAGGCAGCGTGTCGGCAGAGCGGGGGGGGGGTGGAGAGGAGTGAGGGGGGGGGGGGGGGGGGTTGGTATCTATAAACTTCAGCAGGATTTATTGCCCCGGTTCAACCAATTAAGCTGCTTCTCAGGACTGTGTGGGTGAAATGACATCACATGGGACCCGGAGTGAGCAGTGACCCTAACTTCACCTCTCCTTCCTCTCACAGTCTTTATGACCTCCTCTCTTAAACCTCCCCCCCCCCCCCCAACCCCCCCCGTAACCTCTGGTATTCATCCCATTTACATCTTTCCAAATAAACCTTCTAAATAAACCTGCCACCTGCCCTCCGCTGCTCTGCTCTGGCTGTCTGGGGGGGCATGGGGGGGGGGGGGGGGGAGGGGGGGTATGTGGTATGTGTGTGTGTGTGTGGGGGGGGGGGGGTTGTGGTCATGAGGCTCAGGTTACCCTGAAGGCACGGTGGCGGCTGGCGAGTCAGCTGACTCGCCAGCCGCCGCTTTTTGCAGGACTGAGTTGGTGGCTGTGATGAAGAGGAGGAGAAAGAGGAAGAGGAGGAGGAGGAGGAGGAGGAGGAAGATTTTAGGAAGCCTAATTTTGTCTAAATCCACATTATTTTAAGCGAAATGCAGCGAATTAGCGACGACGTGGTCGGTCGGTCGGTCGGTACCATGTGGGGCTGCACGTTTTGAAAGGAGGCCTCTGATTGGCTCCCAATTCTCTGACTCACCATGATGCGTTCAGATGAGGAAGCAGGGAGGCGGAGTTGAGAGGAATGCTAAAGAATTCGTCCTGCAGAATCCACACGGGGACGAATTCTACCGAAATCACGATTTCCTTTTGTACGATTTTTCACGTTTGCGCTAAATTAACACAAGTGGATCGAATACGAGACACTTTAGGAAACTACGACAAACATCTTAATTGTTCCATTATTATTCCACGTCGCTGCTTTTTGAGCTCGGGGGGTAATTCCCCCCCTCCCCCCCCTCCCCGGAGTGTTGAGTCGTCGGCGTGGCCGCGGGTTCCGCCGTCCAGACCAGATGACTGGCTCCTTGTCTGGGTCCGGCGGCGGCGCCTCGGGTCCGAGCCGCCAGCTGGACGGCCGCCGGGCGACGCTTCTGCATGTCAATGGAAAAAAAACGAATGTTCCCGACACTTTGCGAGCGTTTTCGCTTCAACGCCGGCCGGCGCGTTGAGAAACAAAAAAAAAACAAACAATATTGGGCTCAAATATTCTCCGGTAGTTTGAGTGAAATGTTGCGTGTTTCACCCGCCCGTTCTGTCATTGCTCTCTGGAGGTCCGGACCCCCCCCCCCCCCCCCCGGACCCCCCCCCCTCGTCACTGTTTGGGCTGCGTGGAGGTTCTCCAGTGACATTTTAATCGTCTCTCTGCCGCCGCTTTAGTATTAATCTGAGGGATTAAAACTCAGCAGTCAGACACTGGACTTGCTGTGTGTGTGTGTGTGTGGGGTGGTGGTGGTGGTGGGGGGGTGGAGGGGGGAGGAGAGGGGGGGTGGACATGACGCACGCCTCGCCTGCGTACCGGCTGGAAGCTCTTATCGGTGACAAAGCGAGGTTTACAGTCTGGACACATCAGACCTCTGATGAGACGACGATTCTCCGTCTGGACTCCTTTGTTTTCTTGTTTTCTTGTTTTTGTTTTTGTTTTTTGTTGGTTTTTTTTGATCGGAGCCAAACCAGAAACGTTTACGCCGTTCGGCTGCTACCTGACGGGCTTCTCTCATTGGTCGAGGGGATTCTCAGCCCTGTTCGTTTGAACTTTGTAGCCCGTTAAAAAAAAGGAAAAGAAATCATCACATCACGACTTTGGCGTCTTTGTAAAAGTCTGAGAAAGAAAAGCAGGATTAACCTTTACCATGTGGCTCAAACTGGTGACGTGACTGCTTGAAACAATGAGGGCATTGTAATAAAGCACACAAGCGTTTCCTTTTGTTTTGTTTTGTTTTTTGTTGACGGAGGGGGGCGGCGGGGGGGGGGGGGGGGGGGGGGGGGGGGGCTCACTCCAGTCCCCAGCAGCTTCCTGACAGTAAAATCTATTATTAGCCCAGATAGTTTTAATTCACTCCGTCACCAAACTCAACTTGTTTGGCTCCAGAGCGAAGATGAGTCATACAGTCGGAGGCCACCGGCCAATAGGAACGCTCGTTTACGTTGCACACGGCCTCCGTCTATTCCCACAACAAACCGCCCCCCCCCCAGAACAATGGCACAATTCTTGCTCGACTTTTGTTTATTCATTCCCCGAATGCATCCGCGGCGCTCGACTGCATAACGTCGGCGTTGGTCCGTGTTTCAGTGCGTCTGAGGCCGCGTTGCCATTGAAGACGGACTTTTGACGATTGCCTTTTGTGAGAAATATTGAATTCCCCAGTGAAATGAGAATTCCACCTCTAAAACACTCCGGCCTGTCGCTTCTTGGGACGTTTTCATGCTAAACTGGGTAAAATGCTAAACACGGCAATGTGCGAGAATATAGCCGATAAACGACGCTATTTCCTCTGCTGGGCGGAGCTTCTGACAATAACAGAGTGACATCACGAGTTGTGCACACGCCCAAGTTGTGTTTACATGATGGAGGATCAGAGTTTTTGACCACGAAGAGGCTGAATTTAACCATATTTTCATCATCATGGTCATTTCAAACCCAGTGATTGATGAAATCACCGAAGACGAGGTCCAGGTATTACTTGATTGTCTACTAGCCACCTGAGCTAGCGGTTAGCCACTAGCTGCTAGCGGCTCAAGCTAACGTCTAGCCCGTGCTCCTTTTCTCCTCTCTGTCTCTTCCAGGCTCAATCTTTCATCAAGGCCTCATAAAACGCCGACTAGAACTTCAAAACACTGTAAAAACTTGGATATTTAAGAGAGGAAACAAGCCGATATAAAACACAACAGATGAGATCTGCACAACTCGTGATGTCACACATAGGCTCCGCCCACGAAGAAGGATTCCCCCGACTTCCTCGGCTGGAGATTCAAAATTCAAACAACTTTGTTATGCGACAACAGTGGAGGGGCAGAGTCGGAGGAACCTTACAAGTAGAACCACAACTATCAAAGTAGTGTTTCACATTTCACTGGACCTTAAAGCTTCTCAGCAGCCACAACAACGTCCATTCTTCTCTAGAAATGATCTAACAACAACATGTGATTTCAGTTTTTCATGTCACATAATCCACGATAATCTGGCTCTTCAAACCTTCACTCTGTGTTTACAAATCACTGCCCTGTTGGTTCATGACGTCTCGGCCGCCGTCAGCCCGTTTGTTCCGCGGCTCAGAGGCGTGAACCTTGGCGTTGTGCTGTTTAGCGCCGTGCAACCTCTCCAGAATGTCACGGCGGTGCGGCTCCCGGGCCGGGCGATTAAGCCGAAGTGAAGGTGAGCGTGGACGCTTTTTAAACGGCGCGGAGGAATCAGGCCGGGGCCGCCGCGCTCTGCCAAGGGATTAAGCTTGCAGGCAGGCACGGCGTTGGCACCGCCGCGCGGCGGGGGATCAAGTTCTGTGCAGACACGCACACATGATGTGACGGTGTGGATCCGGCGGCGGACGCGTGGCCGCTCTGCAGCGCCGCCGCCGCCGCCACACCGCCACACCGCGACGTCAGGGCAGAACTGTGACTGTCGGGTTCATGGAAGAAACAGCCAACAAGAATTTCTCCCATTTTAACTGACGTCCCGTTAAGAACACGTCTGGAAACTTCCGAGACCAAGACTTTCTCACGTCTGTCACTTAGGCCCCGCCCACACCAGGAACCTGGTTCACCTGATCCAGGAACAGCTAAAACCAGATGTTCCTGGTTCACCTGAACCAGGAACATCTGAAACCAGGTTCCTGGTTCAGGAACATCTGGTTCAGGTGAACCAGGAACCTGGTTCACCAAAACCAGATGTTCCCGGTTCACCTGAACCAGATGTTCCTGAACCAGGAACCTGGTTTTAGATGTTCCTGGTTCCCCTGAACCAGATGTTCCTGGTTCACCTGAACCAGATGTTCCTGAACCAGGAACCTGGTTTCAGATGTTCCTGGTTCACCTGAACCAGGAACATCTGAAACCAGGTTCCTGGTTCAGGAACATCTGGTTCAGGTGAACTAGGAACATGGTTCACCAAAACCAGATGTTCCCGGTTCACCTGAACCAGATGTTCCTGAACCAGGAACCTGGTTTCAGATGTTCCTGGTTCACCTGAACCAGATGTTCCCGGTTCACCTGAACCAGATGTTCCTGAACCAGGAACCTGGTTTTAGATGTTCCTGGTTCACCTGAACCAGATGTTCCCGGTTCACCTGAACCAGATGTTCCTGAACCAGGAACCTGGTTTTAGATGTTCCTGGTTCCCCTGAACCAGATGTTCCTGGCCTGTCGTCCACATGAGGCGGTTTTAGAAACGTGAAAACAGGCTGGTTTTTTTTAACACGGGTCCCAGAGTGGGGAGATTCTAAAACCCCGGCTCGTCAAAGACGATCATCTGTGTGAAAAAAGATGAGGTAACCCCCCCCCCCCCCCCCAACGGCGGTCCGTGATGTCATCAAATAACCACAACAATCCCCTGATTGTAGAACTAGAGCAGGAATCTACTTCTAAATTTCTATGTTCTCTGTCTTCTTTTGCGTTTTTGGAGTGTTTGGTGAGTCACAGCGCCCCTAGAGGCCCGGCAGGTGTACTACAAGTCCTGAAGCCGAGACGTGTGGACGGAATCGTTTCGGGAGAAGAAAGATCGTCTTTTTTTTTTTTTTTCTTCGTGGCCTTAATTCCACTCAAGAGACAGAAAAGGAGGAAACGTATCGATTCGGCCATTTGCAGTCACGTCTTGCAAAAGCTAACGATTTACAAATGAGAATTTTTTTTCCTTCCAAAACTCATCTTGTGCTCTTCCCGGAAAGTTTGTGTGAATATGTTTTGCAGTGAGAGTTCATTTTATTCATCACGGGCACCGAATTAAATTCCACAAACGTCTGCCTGCCGATGCTCTTCCCCTCTTTCTCGTTAACCTTCATCCCCTCCGGCCTGCAGGTCGGCGCTGCAGCTGCTCCCACATTATAAGTGTGCTAAATGTTAATAGAAGCATAAAGGCTGTGTGTGTGTGTGTGTGTGTAGCTACAGATTCTGTGGGCTGATGGTTGACTCTCTACCTCCAGTCGGTGGGGGGGGGGGGCGCTGAGGCTCAAACAGCTATTTGATGCTAAGTGCCTCTGGAAATATCCATAAAATTAAATTAAATTCCCCAAAACATCAGGATAGAGAAGAATATACAAGGCGGGTAATCGTATTCAGCCACTTCCGCGCGAGACGAGCCTCCGAACGCCCGGCGCGTCTACGATTTCATATTCGGGCTGCTTTACTGCAAAGAGTACCGCGATATCATCGGACAGCACCAGTTTGACAGAAAATCCGTTTATGTGCAAGAAATGATGAACAAAGTGTGATTTTTTTTTTTTTGGGTCAGTTTCTCACTTTACATTCTTATTTTTAGATATTTAATTGGCACATAATGATGTTACTTCTCAGAAAGTCTCCAAAACCTTAAAAAAAAAGTCGTAATTCCAAATATTTAGAAGAAAAAAACAAACCATCTCGGGATGAGAAAGCATTAATAGAGTTTTATTGAGTTTGGATTCATCCTCACCTACATTTTGTATAAACTAAGTGTAAAAAGCACCTTGCAGGTGAAGATTATGTTAATGTTATTGTAAAATCAAAATTATTTTTTTAGATAATTTAGAGAGGCTGAGCCGAGCTGTGATTGGCTGATGGGGTCAAAGTGGGCGGGGCCTCGGAGGAGACAAAAGCTGAGTCAAGTGAAACGGCCTCTTTCTGTTTCTGCTACACCGACCAGGTGCTGCATTGTTGTGTGTGTGTGTGTGTGTGTGTGTGTGTGTGTGTGTGTGTGTGTGTGTGTGTGCGTGTGTGTGTGCGTGTGTGTGTGTGTGCGCTCACCCCCAACGTGACCTTTCGGACTTTCCGTTGCAGCTTCACATCTGCCGAATGTGAAAATCTGCTGGTCTGATTTTCCACGATTCCAGTTTTATACCAAAAAAAACAAACAAACAATGAAAAGGAAACGACTTGAACAAACATCAGACACGGTTTAATTCTGGTTTTGTTTTTTTTAAAACATCCAGAACCAGACGAACCAGAAATGCAGCTCTGATTCATCGTGGCCTTGAAATGCAACGAAGCACAATTATGACCCGATGTAGTACCGTAGTACCGTAGTACTGTAGTGTGTGTGTGTGTGTGTGGTTCCAGACAGCTATCTGCTGAATTTGGCGCTCGGTGCGTCTATAAATAGTTCCCCGCCGCCGCACGTTTCCCTTCCTGAGATAAGTCATACCGAACATGCTCACGCTAATAAAACTTAATCTGCAGCCGAACCTTTGAGGGTCGAGTTCCTCGTCCGCTGAAATAACTGACGGCTCCTTTTCACCGTGAGGTCATCATCCTCCTCGGGGGGGGGGGGGGGGGGGGGCGGCGGCCATGTTGGACCTAAACTGGAATTCGTCACATGACCTCCCGCTTCACTTCAGGAGCGGATTTTTTGTATTTATTTTGTTTCCCATGACAGGAATTTAAAAGTCGTCAGATTATTGTTGACTTCATCGTCTCCATGTGTTTTAATCCGGGTTTTGGCGGGGGAGGGGGGGAGACCAAGCAGACGGGGGCTCGTTCTCCCTGCGTCGTCACGGCAACCGGAAGCTCCGGCCTCTCATGGGGCCGCGGCGACGCCCCCTACAGGGACGAGGCGGAAGCAGCGGATAAAGCGAGAATAAAGTCGCTTATTTACCATCTTTCACTCAGAATAAAACCTTCATGGCACTATTTTATTTACACGTTTGACCCAAACTGGTGAATGACTTAAAGTCACAGCTGTCGCTAGAATTCTCTGAATGAATTAATCTTTTTTTTTTTTTTTATTTCGAACATGTATTAAAAAAATATGTGGCTATTTGTACATACAAAAGAAAGAAAGAGTAAAAATAAACATAAACATAGAGCCAGTACAGAACAAAACACTGCACATTGTCAGAAAAAGGAGTAGAAGTACCTATTCTTTAGTTTGTACTCAGCCTTATAACTACATTATACTAAATACTAAATAATAGAATTTGTATACGTATATACATATATTGTTTACGTACATTTAAAACACATCATTACTTGCAGGACGGAGGTTCAGCGTTCAGCCTCTTCCTGAATAAAGGAAGTCTGAGGAATGAATTTGACGCAGAAGTTTCTCTGCTACTGTTGTTGTTGTTGTTGTTGTTGTTGTTGTTGTTGTTGTTGTTGTTGTTTGCTTTAATGGCTGTCTGGACGCTCCGTCACTTCATAACGCCGCCGTGAACCGTTCTGCGTCGAGCTGCGTGGATCTTTAGGAGATTTTCCACCTTGAGGACAACAGCCTGTCCAGCGTCCAAAGACAATTAGGACAATCCAATAAGCCTTACTGTAAGGCCGACCGTATGCCAGGCCCCGTGGCTGGACGGACAGACTGTCTCCGTATTACTGTCTCTGAGGGACTGTCTCGGACTGACTGTCTCTGAGTGTCTGTCTCTGAGGGACTGTCTCTGAGGGACTGTCTGTCTTACTGTCTCGGACTGACTGTCTCTGAGTGTCTGTCTCTGAGGGACTGTCTCTGTCTTACTGTCTCTGTCTTACTGTCTCTGTCTTACTGTCTCTGTCTTACTGTCTCGGACTGACTGTCTCTGAGTGTCTGTCTCTGAGGGACTGTCTCTGTCTTACTGTCTCTGTCTTACTGTTTCTGTCTTACTGTCTCTGACTGACTGTCTCTGAGTGTCTGTCTCTGACTTACTGTCTCTGTCTTACTGTCTCTGAGTGTCTGTCTCTGAGGGACTGTCTCTGATGGACTGTCTCTTCATGTCTGTCTCTGAGTGTCCCCACCGCCCCGTCTCACTGCAGCTCCATGAGCCAAACATCCTCCAAGTTGTCCAGCGGAGACGCAGGACATTGATGAATTAAAGTCTGATTGAGGGGAAACGGGAGCTTCTATCAGTTTGGAGGACGGATGAAGTTTCGGAGATATTCTGGGCTCCGACCAATAATCCCCGTCCCCCCCCTTGTCCCCCGTCCCCCCCCCCTTGTCCCCAGTCCCCCCCAGCTGCTACGAGGTGACCGCAGGGTTTATATAAATCGGGGGAGTGACGTACAGTTTGATGCAGCGGCGAGCGTCCACGCCAACCCCCCCCCCCCCCCTCCCGGGGGGGATCGCGTTACTAAAACTAGCTTCCCCTCACTTCCAACTAAGGCGGGCGGGCGTGCCAGTTGGTGTGTCCTTGAGTGAGACAGCGCCCCGCTAAGCACATGGCGATCCGGGGATTACGTTCGGGGCTTTGGGACGGGAAAGGAGGCCGTAATCTGAGACTGTTGTGTCTTGTTGCCGTGCACTTTTCTTAATGCCGCGCTGCCGTGCGGCGAGCGGCGGCGTTCCGTGACCCAGGAAGTTCAGCTGCGGGACCTATATCGGTCCCGGCAGACGCTGCTTTTTGTTTCCCCGTAATTTCATTAGCGGTTTATAATTTAGCGCCACGACAGATGCGGGAGAGGGAGGGGTGGGGGGGAGGCGGGGGAGGGGGGGGGGGGGGGGATTGGCGTTCAGCCGCCGGTCGCCGCCACACGCTTTGAAAAGACGTGAAAAGAATTCGAGGGCTTTACTTCGCGGCTCAAGATTACATGAAGTCGCTACGACGGCGATCACCGCCTTTAAATATACACTGGCTGTGTGCGTGTGTGTGTGTGTGTGTGTGTGTGTGTGTGTGTGTGTGTGTGTGTGTGTGTGTGTGTGTGTGTATGTGTGCTCTCGTCATTAACAAAATAAGAACAGCACCCCCTTGTGGCTGAAAAACCACAGTTTCCACACCGTTTGCGTGGAAACGGACGTCGTTTCCAAAGCGTTTGCGTAAAAACGCTTAAATACGTCCCTGAAAGGAAACGTGTCCTTTAACGTCTCCAGTTAGCGACGTTTATTTTTACTTCCCGGGAATGAAAGGACGCGACGAATCCAGCGCTACGCGGCGGCCAATCAGACTCCAGCGGCTCCACCGCAGGCCCCGCCCCCGTCTTGAAGGAACAATGCGTATTATTGACCGCGCCGACAGAAATGTTGAAAGGATGTTTGTATTTTTTTTGGCAGATGGGACGATGAGGCGGTTTCGCCGCCCGTCTGGGGCCTTTTGTCTGCTCACATTTGAATATTACAACACTAATCGCCGAGGTTATAAAAACACGAGCCGAACCTTTTAATAACCGACCATCCAGTTTGTCTGAATACACTTGTCTTGCCGATTCGACGACGTGACGGAGGAGTTTGGACTCGTACCAATTTAAGCGGACGTTCAGTTTGTTTGCTTGTCAAACACGAGAGATTTGAGCACCGATGAGGAGAAACGTCCTGGAAAAGCAGACAAGTGCAAACGCGCCTCGCAACAGAAACCTGGAAACCTCGTGGAAAAATGATTGAGAGTTGAGAAAAGTCTCCCACATGATGGAGCTTTTCCTCAGCTTCAAGACGACGTATTACTTGTGTTGCTACGTCGACTAGCAAGCGAACTACGAATGTTTTGTGTGGATTTTCTAGCCTGGGATCTACATGTTGAGCTCCAGACGGAGACCTATCCAAGATGGCGGCGCCGAGAGGCGTCTCGTGTTTATATTCATGCCGCCAATGACAACTTTTAGATGCCTCACATCGCCGCCATCTTGGAGAGGTCACCCGCTCGTGCTAAACAGAAAGATCAAAGGCTAGAAGATCCACAAAAACATTTGTAGCTCGCTTGCTAGTCCACGTAGCGACACAAGTTATACCTCATGTTGAAGCTGAGGAGAAGCTCGTGGACGAGCAAACGAGCTCCGGGTGTTTTTGTGGATTTTCTAGCCTTTGATCTTTCTGTTTAGCACGAGCGGGTGACCTCTCCAAGATGGCGGCGCTGGAGGTGTGTAGCGTGAACAGGCACTGATAGGCATCTGTTGTTATATATATCTATGAACCAGCACCTGTCAGGCCTGATGGACTCCTCGTCCAGTCATGCTCTCTCATCCTCCCCCCCCCCCGACTGAAAACACCGCCTACTTAAAATGTCCGCATGTCGCCGCCGCCGGCGACCCGATGTAATTCCTAATCAGATTAAAACTTCCCCCGGCTGCCGGGTGGAAAACTGACGACAAGTCGAGTGAGAAGAAATGTTGTTTCGTTGCCGCGCCGGCCCTTTAATCAGCGTCGTCTGGTGTCTCCGCTGACGCCCCCCCCTCCCCCTCCCCCCCTCGCCTCACCACGTTCAAGATGTCACCATCAGACCTTTTTTTTTTCTTCTTCTTCTTCTTCCCTCCCTTCCAAACCGCCTCGATACCAAATGTTTAGTCACGGCGTTACGACATGAGCTCAGCAGACGCCCGCTTGCCGATCGGCTCCACGTCCGACCGGCGGCTCGGCGGGCGCCACGCTCCAGTTAGCACGATATCGACTCTCTGCTGTGGGTTGCGGGTCGAACGCCGGCCTCCCGGCGGATATCGACACGTTTGTGTGTGTGTGTGTGTGTGTGTGTGTGTGTGTGTGTGTGATTATATCTGGCGTGAGACGTATCTGGGGCTCGTCCTGCGCGTTCCCTCGCCGTTACGCGGCGCTAATTAAAAAAATAAAAAATAATAAAAAAGCATGTCTGCTCTCGCCCGGCCGCCATTAAGACCCGCTTTGGCCTCCAGGTTCTGCTTTGAAGCCGCCGCAAAGAAACATCCCACAATAGCTAGTTGAAAAGGGCAATGCTTGAATGGAGGTGGAGGGGGGGGGGTAGGGAGGGGGGGGAGGGGGGGGTGTACTTGGCCTTCAAGTATACATTCCTTCAGCTCAGTGCTTCCTCTGTGCCCCCCCCCCCCACACCACACACACACACACACTCAAGACTGAGTTCCCACAGGGGACTGGGCCAAAGCAAACTCCTCAGAGGAAGTCTGCCTCTCCTACCAGGGAGAAGGAGGGAGGGAGGGAGGGAGGGAGGGGGGGAGGAGGGAGGGAGGGGGGGGACGTCCTCCTCCAGCCGGGGGTGTTATGACTCGGCGGCCATGCTGTGTCTATGATGTGGCGGCGAGCGAAGCCGGAGCGGCTGCTCTCCTGTGAGGTCAGTGTCACATTTAGCCGGCGGCCCCCGGTGGTGTCTGGGAGCGCCGGCGCTCTGTTATGTCTGCAGCTCGCCGCTTCCTGCAGCTGCAAATAGACGCCGACGGGCCTCGACGTCCTCCGTCAGGAAAACAACCGTCACCTCCGTAATTACAGAGTCTGATTACGCCGGAGCGGCGGCGGCGGTTCCCTCCCTCCCTCCCTCCCTCCCTCCCTCCCTCCCTCCCGGCCTCCCACAGGTGAGGGGGGGTCGAGTCACCGCCGCCGCTACGCCACGGCCTGGAAGCATTAACCTACAGCGGCTAAACCAAACAGTGTGTGTGTGTGTGTGTGTGTGTGTGTGTGTGTGTGTGTGTGTGTGTGTGTGTAATGTGGCGACAGGTTAGACAGGTAGAGACATTTGCGAGGAAGCGAGACATGAAGGGGGCGTGGCCAGACAAACATGTAAGGCACACCTGGCGAGGCTCATGGAGGCAGAATTCAAACAGGAAAGTGGTGCGACGAGTTTTTTTTTTTTTTTTTTACTTGATTCAGCCGCGGATTCGTAAAACGACAAAAAATTCTTAAAATTTTTTTTATTTATTTATTTATTTCGTTTTTACTTGATTCAGCCGCAGATTCGTCAAACCACTAAAAATTATTAAAAAAATATTTTTTTTTTTTTACTTGATTCAGCCGCAGATTCGTCAAACCACTAAAAATTATTTAAAAAAATTTTTTTTTTTTTACTTGATTCAGCCGCAGATTCGTAAAACGCCAAAAACAAATTAATTTTTTTTTACTTGATTCAGCCGCAGATTCGTCAAACCACTAAAAATTATTAAAAATATATATATTTTTTTTTTACTTGATTCAGCCGCAGATTCGTAAAACGACAAAAACAAATTATTTTTTTTTAATTATTTTTTTACTTGATTCAGCCGCAGATTCGTCAAACCACTAAAAATTATTAAAAATATATATATTTTTTTTTTTACTTGATTCAGCCGCAGATTCGTAAAACGACAAAAACAAATTATTTTTTTTTAATTATTTTTTTACTTGATTCAGCCGCAGATTCGTCAAACCACTAAAAATTATTAAAAATATATATTTTTTTTTTTTACTTGATTCAGCCGCAGATTCGTAAAACGACAAAAACAAATTATTATTATTATTTTTTTTTTTTACTTGATTCAGCCGCAGATTCGTCAAACCACTAAAAATTATTTAAAAAAATTTATTTTATTTTTTTTTACTTTATTCAGCCGCGGATTCGTTAAACAAAAAAAATTTAAAAAAAAAAAGTTCTTTATTTTACTTGATTCAGCCGCAGATTCGTCAAACAACTAAAAAAATCAATTTTTTATATATTTTTTTAAAATGTATTTTTATTTTTATTTTATTTTTTACTTGATTCAGCCGCGGATTCGTCAAACAACTAACAAAATATATTTTAAACATTAATTTTTTTTAATCTGCTGGCTCGCTCGTCGAGTTTCGTCTCTTCTCACACTGAGAACAAGAAACGATTCGCCCTGAATTCTGATGCACTGAATCATTTCCCACGTTTCTTTTACTCTCTGAGCAAACGTGTCATGAGACGAGAGAGCGAAGCCGTTTGGACGCCCAGAGGTTCTCACGTTATCGTTTAGTCTACAAGCTGGACGGAAAACAAAACACAAAAAAGATCCGTGACAGTTTCCACAGCACATATTGATCATATTTAAACAGCATGTTTGGTCTTTTTTACTCCAAAACCACTAAAATTATTTTCTCCGAACTGAAAGCAGCTTCATGAATCACTTATCGACTTGTCACTTTGGCATTATTTATGTTTTTTTTTTTACTTTTTCTTGACGTTGGAAGACAAATATTTGCACTTTTCGCTCCTGACCTGCTTCAAGCTGCTTTTTTTTGTGTTAAACCTCTTTTGGTACAAAATAAGAGTCCTCTCAGTGATTTATGTACATTGCACTCAGTTTTAGTTGATTTAAAAATAAATAAATGTTCTGTGTTCCTGCTTAATATCACACGTATTTCCATACAAGACAAACAAATAATAAACTTTAAAAAAAGGCTTTAACAAGCAGTAAAATTAAAAGTTATTTCTGACTTACTTTGCTACTTATAATAAGTTAAATACTTACTTTTGCGCTTCCTGCTTAAACAAATGTTTGTTGTTGTACTTATGGAAAGTTTGACGACTTCTGACATTCTGCAGCTTTAAAACCAGTCGATCGTCACCGTTTGGATTCTTTACCTTCATTAAAGTGTTTCTGACGACAACTTGAGCAACACACACACACACATACACGTTTACACACACACACATACACGTTTACACACACACACATACACGTTTACACACACACACATACACGTTTACACACACACACACACATTTACATGCACGTTTACACACACACACATACACGTTTACACACACACACACACACACATTTACACACACATACACATTTACACACACACACACACACATTTACACACACACACACGCACACATATATATACACACACATACATATATATACACACACATACACATGTATACACACACATACACATTTACACACACACACACACACATTTACACACACACACGCACACATATATATACACACACATACATATATATACACACACATACACATTTACACACACACACACACACATTTACACGCACACACGCACACATATATATACACACACATACATATATATACACACACATACACATTTACACTCACACACACGCACACATATATATACACACATACACATGTATACACACACATACACATTTACACACACACACACGCACGCACGCACGCACGCACGCACACACACACACACACACACACACACACACACACACACACACACACACACACACACACACACACACACACACCTGCAGTGGATTCTTGCGATTCTTGCTTCATATGGGAAATCAATGAGACATGATTCATCACTTGATGAATTTCTCCATAATTTTCATCTCTTTCATATCGGGGGGACGGGAGGGGGGGGGGGGGGGGGGGGGTGCAGGGGTGGGGGGGGGGGGGTGCAGTGCTGCTGCAGGAGTCTCTCTCTCTCTCCTCCATTGAGTATTTTGAAGGTAGACGCCAGCCACTCGTGTTGAATCACGCAGACGAGGAGGAGGAGGAGGGTGGGTGGAGTGTGTGTGTGTGGGGGGGGGGGGGTGTTTGCCATTCCTGCAGGCAGGATGTCATCGTAGTGAGTAAGACAGCGACAGGCAGGTCTGTGCCGGCCTCCTGCACAGGTAAACAGATCCTCTGTCTGACAAGTGCAGACCTGAGAACCACACACACACACACACACACACACACACACACACACACACACACACACACACACACACACACACACACACACACACACACACACACACACACACACACACACACACACACACACACACACACACAGGATGGGGGTTCAGTGTTTGGCAGCTCCAGCGTTTCCACTCTGCAGCCTCACACTGATGCTTCAGAACACTTTTCCCCTCGATCGTCTGTCAGGTCTGAGTGCAATTACCTCAACTCGTCTTCCTCCTCCTCCTCCTCCTCTTCCTCCTCCTCTTCCTCCCCGTCTCCTCCCCGTCTCCTCACCGCCACACTGCTGCGGTCGGGGAAGTCGATCTGCTCCACCTGACGGCGCCTCCTCGGCCTGGCAGGGAGCGATGCAGCGCTGCTGGCTGCCTGCCAGGCCGGCTCCAGTGTCTGCTCACACACACACACACACACACACACACACACACACACACACACACACACACACACACACACACACACACACACACACACACACACACACACACACACACGCCCAGGAGACTGGAGACTCACTCAGACATCCTCGCTCCTCCTCGTCTCGGCTTCTCTTCTCCACAGTTCCACTGATTTCCTCCCTCTGACCTTCTGCTGCTCATTACAACCTTCTGACTGATTGGTGTGAACCTCGGTTAATCAACCCTCTCTCTCTCTCTCTCTCTCTCTCTCTCTCTCTCTCTCGCCCTCAGTCTCCCAGCCCCGTCCCCGCCAAGAAGCCCAAATTCAACAAGCTCTTCTCGCCGTCCTCCGACAAAGACAGGAAACCCGACTGGCTGCAGTCTCTGTCTGCTCACAAGGTGTGTGACGCTGGTCTGGTCTGGTCTGGCCTGGCCTGGCCTGGTCTGGCCTGGCCTGGTCTGGTCTGGTCTGGAAGTCCTCTGGTCTCACTTCTTCTCCTCGTTGTGTCTCAGGACCTGAAGCAGGTCCAGCTGAAGCAGAGACCCTCGGCGTTCCGGCCCTGGTCTCCTAAAGCCTCCGAGAAAGAGAAGACAGAGGTGGAGAGGTGAGTCCCCCCCTCCCCCCCCAACCCTAACACCCCCCCCACAACCCTAACACCCCCCGTCTCCCCCCCAGAAAACGATTTCAATGACATGATCTTTGTGTCCCCCCCCCCCCCCCGTAGGCCCTGCTCTAAGACCCAGGAGGCCCCGGCCGCCCCCCCTGCCCCCCCGCCTCCTCCCAAGGACGGCCACAGTCCCAGCAGGGGGCCCGCCGCCATCGCCAGGCACGAGCTTCATAATGGCGACGCCCACAAGGCGGCGAAGGCAGCCCCCGCCCCCGCCCCCGCCGACGCCGCCGACATGGACACGGACGGAGAGATCGACGTGGACGACGTGGACGACGGTGAGACTCGATTTGGGGGAGTTGGAAAAAAAACAAAACATTAAAAAAAATCCTACAAAACAAAAGCATAAAAAGAAGCAGAGAAGTTGGAGACAGATTGTCCAATGACGAGTTTTTTCATTGAGCCACAGTCCAGCGGGCTCAGGGCGAACCCGCTGCAGCTGCGCCCCCTTGTGTCCGATGTGGGAAGTACAAGGGGGAAAACAACAGACTTCTTCCTGCATGGAGGAATTCAATCAACATTATTATATATATATAAATATATAAATATGAAGAGGGAAGATCAGGCTGTTTCTAAATGATTATTTATCTTCACTTGAACTCTTTCGTCCCCGTCGCCCTCAGACGTCTGAACAGCTTCCCACATGTTTACATTTGCACATCTCGCTTTCTTACTAATATTTTTGCACTGCTCCGTTATCTTACTTCATTTTATATTCTATTTTTTGTGTATATACTTATTTATGTATGTCGGCTCCAGGGTAGACGGCAAAATAGGAATTCCATTCACTGTGAAACCTGGATGTTACTGTTGATGTGACAATAAAACACCTTGAACCTTGAACCTTGAACCTTGAGTCTGGAACTTTGTGTTCTGTTGGGTCTTTTTTGTAATAAACAGACGATAAGTAAATAAACCGTCTCCGTCTCCCCTCAGGTCCGCCCCCGGCCTCCTCGCTGGCCCCGCCCCCGTCCACTCAGAGCTCCGCCCACTCCCGGGACCGCTCGCCCTTCCTGCCGCCCTCCGCCCACCCCGAGCTGGACTCCATGAGACAGATGCTGTCCGGCGGCTTGGACACCCGGGAGTCCCGGGAGAAGCTGCTGCAGGAGGTCGTCCGCATGCGGGTGAAGCAGGAGGAGAAGCTGGCGGCGGCGGTGCAGGCCAAGCGCAGCCTTCAGCAGGTACCACCGGGCCCCTCCACCTCCACCTCCACCTCCGCCTCCGTCCAGGACAGACGTCCTCCCGTAGAGCGAAGACAAACTGTCAAACCTCCGTTGCTCCCGCAGGAACTGGAGTTCGTGAGGGTGGCGAAGAAAGGCCGTCTCCGCGACGCCATCGAGGCCAAACGCAACCTGAGGAAGGAGATCGAGCGGCTGCGCGGCGACTGGGAGAGGAAGATGCGGGAGGCGGACGAGGCGTGTGGACGGCTGAGGACGGAGCTGGACAGGGAGAGACAGACACGGGTCTGTGACAAAGGCTGCGAGGCCGAGAGACTCCGGGTCAAATACTCCTCTCAGGTAAACCCCCCCGGGTCCGAAGTCGGCAAATCACGACTGCAAAACGCTGCGGCGGAAAACGCTTTGTGTCAAGTGGCAAAATTAGGAATTACCGTATTTTCCAGACCGCAGAGCAGCTGGATTTGAGGAGCACCTGCAGGATTTAACAAAAAAAACCAAACATAAATAAGACGAACGGGACGAGAATTTCCCTGCAGGAACATGAAGATTGATCGTAGTTTATTAGTTTCATTATGTCTTTGAACTCGGAACAGCATTTATTGAACAAAATCTTCTTTTTTTTTTTCAAAAACAAATGATTGGGAAGCTTAACGGCAGTAGAAAGTCTGACGAGTGGAATCCTTTATGATCAAAAAAAAGGCTACGAGGAGTTTGAATTGATTAATGTGGTCAAACGAACACGTATATTTTTTGGTTTTTTCAAAGCTTTGCGTACAAAATTTGAACTAAAAGTGGCAAAATTAGGAATTACCGTATTTTCCAGACCGCAGAGCAGCTGGATTTGAGGAGCACCTGCAGGATTTAACAAAAAAACTCAAAAAACAAACATAAATAAGACGAATGTGACGATATGTCGTAACGGGGAAAGAATTTCCCTGCAGGAACACGACGATTGATCGTAGTTTATTAGTTTCATCATGTCTTTGAACTCGGAACAGCATTTATTGAACAAAATCCTTTTTTTTTTTCAAAAACAAATGATTGGGAAGCTTAACGACAGTAGAAGGTCTGACTTTTGTTTTTTCAAAGCTTGGTGTACAAAATTTGAACTAATATTGCTGCCAATTCAAAAAGTGGCAAAATTAGGAATTACCGTATTTTCCAGACCGCAGAGCAGCTGGATTTGTGGAGCACCTGTTTTCAAAAACAAATGATTGGGAAGCTTAACGACAGTCGAAGGTCTGACGAGTGGAATCCTTCGTAATTAAAAAAAAGCAACTACGAGGAGTTTAAATTGATTAATCTGGTCAAACGAACACGTATATTTTTGGGGTTTTTTCAAAGCTTTGTGTACAAAATATTGCTGCCAATTCAAAAAGTGACAAAATTAAAACTTCCCCCCCTCAAGATTTAATAAAAATTTAACTAGTAAGTAGAATTTCCAAATAATTTTGCATCCAGTGTATTGATTTTAGTTTGGAATGGTTCCTTTTCCATCTTTGTTCCTTCTATTATTTATGTATTTAAATGGCCGTTTCCCCGCCTTGCTGACCGTGTTGTCGTCGTTGTTGTTGTTGTTGTTGTTGTGCAGATCGAGGAGCTGCACACGCAGCTGCAGCAGGCGGAGGCGGACCGCGAGCTGCTGCGGCGGGAGCTGCAGCAGGAGCGGGAGGCCCGGCAGAGCCTGGAGGGCGTCGTCAAGGACCTCCAGGCCCAGCTGGCCCTGCAGGCCGCCGCCAAGGACACGGGGACGGACATGGACATGGACACGGACACGGACACGGACAGACAGAGCGCTCAGCTCATCACCAACGGATCCTAAAGTTGCACATTTCTTAAAAAAACACAAAAAACAAACAAACAATGAAACTGGACTCAAGAGACTGGATGGAAAACGGACTTTATCTCAACTTCCTGTTGGGAGAAATTCAGCAAAGTAAAGGTTTTTGTAGAGAAAAAACAACAACAACAAGTCACATGTAACGGTAAACATGAATATAATAATGAATGAACTGGAAAGTAGCATGACGTGTGAGCATGTTTCAGAGCGGGAGACACTTCAGCCATCAACTCGTCCGACGACTCGTTTTTTTTTGGTTTTGTTTTTTTTTTGTTTTTGTTTTTGGTATAAGCTATTCTAAGATGTGCAAATATAGCTACATAACACTACTTGAATATGAAGGGAAGAAACATGAGCAGTCGGGGGGGGGTTAAAAAAAAAAAAAAAAACAACTCTTGGTGCCACACAAAAAAGAAAGAAAGAAGATTGGTACACTCAAGGTGTCGTTGCAGACCACTGGAAACAAGAGACACACGTTTACCACTATTTACTTTTAATATCCGCTTGCTTTTTATAACTGTGTAGAAGATGTACTTTTTAAGAAATATTGCTTGCGCAGCACTGTTAACCCACAGGCAAGATCTTAAAACAAAAAAGAAAGAAAAATTCTACCAAAAAAAAAATAAAAAAAAATAAGGTTCATCCATATACCGACATGTACGCATGTATACCAGCTTATCTACCTTTTGTATTTTATAAACCTGAAGTATTGGAGGTTTGGCCTTCAGGTCCTCCACTGTTTAGATACTTTATGGAAGTGTTACGTTTTTTTCTTGTTGTTTTCCAGTAATGTTTGTTTTTTTTGGTTTTGTTTTTTTTTCTCTACCGCATCAAACCGTGTGGTAAATAACAGATATTCTTGCCCGTGTTTATTCTCCATAAGCCTACAAACACACTCCTTTTAACAAAAAAAAAAAAAAAAGAAAAAGAGAGAGAAACGGTACTTCAAGTTTTTGTACGGAGTATTGTAAAATAATTTATATTCCACATTAATTTGCTGCCTATCAACTGAAAGCATTCATTTCTAGTCGCTGGTTTTAGGGCTCTTAAATCAACAATTGCTGTTTATATGAACAACATTTCTACATATATACAAAATATGGATATATATTTTTTTACTTTTAAAGAAAAAGGAATTGCACTTTTTAACGAAAGAACCTTGCGTTGCGCATTGTACTCCCTGTTACACTTTTTGAAATCACAAAGCTGACACGAGCTTAGAATTTAAATCAACTTTCCCTCGGTCTCCTCTGATGTAAATACGATGATATTGTAAATAAGATGTTTGTTGGTATGGTATGTTTGCTTGCTCCAGACTTAAAATTGATTATGAATATTATTTTTTGCTCTTACTTGAAACCAAAAAGAGACTCTTATTTGGATTTGCAAAAAGAAAAGAAAGAAAATCAAAGCCTCCACTTTCATTGTTGCTGATCGACGCCGTCACAGAGCTTTGATCTCAACGGGAGGAACGACTCAACCCCTATGATCTCTTTCTTTTCTCCTCTAAAGATCTTTATTATTTGATTAATTATAGAGTATATATGGCACCACAGACCAAAAACTGACAAATGGATTTGAATCCTCGGCGTCTCCTCCTCCCCAGTGGGATTAGAGTAGAAGTTCCATCATCTCCTTTCTCCTCCACGACAAACACTTTGATGTCTTATCATTACGATACCCTCGCTCAGTATTTGTTGGGTACAGTGTAATAGCAATATCCATTTTGTTAGCTGATGCTGTCGTAGTTTTTGGTTTGGAAGTGGGCTTTCACTTGCCTCTTGTTTCAATGTTTTGTTTTTCTTTCGGAAAACTTGTATGATACCCATTAAAATCTAAATCAGTCCCACTGCGTCTGGAAAAGCTCTTTTCTTTCCTCGCCGAAAAAAAAAGGAGAATTTCATTAAAAGAGTTCATCTGGTTTATTGTGACTGAATATGGCGGCGCGGGAGGGACGATGCCGCGCAGCGGCGCAATCCACAACGCAACTACAACAAACTAATACACAACAACAAACTACAATGCAACAATAAAAACTATAACTCAACAACTAAATCCACAACAACAGCAAACAACAATGCAACAATTAAAACTACAATGCAACAACAACAAACTACAACACGACAAAAACTAACTCAACAACTAAAACTACAATGAAACAACTACAATGCAACAACAAACTGCAACGCAACAACTAAATGTACAATGCACGAACAGCAAACTACAATGCAACAACAACAAACTACAACGCAACAACTAAATCTACAATGCACGAACAGCAAACTACAATGCAACAACAACTACAATGCAACAACTAAAACTACAACACAACAACAAACTACAATGCAACAACTAAAACTACAACGCAACAACTAAATCTACAATGCAACTACAACAAACTACAACACAAAACAAAAACTACAATGCAACAACTAAAACTACAACGAAACAACTACAACGCAACAACAGCAAACAACAATGCAACAACAAACTACAACGCAACAACCAAAACTACAATGCAACAACAACAAACTACAACACGACAAAAACTAACTCAACAACTAAAACTACAATGAAACAACTACAATGCAACAACAAACTACAACGCAACAACTAAATGTACAATGCACGAACAGCAAACTACAATGCAACAACAACAAACTACAACGCAACAACTAAATGTACAATGCACGAACAGCAAACTACAATGCAACAACAACAAACTACAACGCAACAACTAAATCTACAATGCACGAACAGCAAACTACAATGCAACAACAACTACAATGCAACAACTAAAACTACAACACAACAACAAACTACAATGCAACAACTAAAACTACAACGCAACAACTAAATCTACAATGCAACTACAACAAACTACAACACAACAAAAACTAACTCAACTAAAACTACAACACAAAACAAAAACTACAATGCAACAACTAAAACTACAACGAAACGACTACAACGCAACAACAGCAAACAACAATGCAACAACAAACTACAACGCAACAACCAAAACTACAATGCATCAACAACAAACTACAACGGAACAATTAAAACTACAACACCACAACAAAAATCCACAACATATCAGCAAAAACCTACAATGCAACAATAAAAGTCAGGACAGTAAAACTACGGGAGATTATTGGGCGACTGAATAAATAAACAGATGTTTGTGTTTCTTCACGTAGGGACGGTCCATCCTTCATCACTTGGACGTGAAATGACATTAAACCTCTTGGTTGTGAGCAGAAAGTTGTTTACTGATAAAAGACATCTTTAATTAATTACAACATATTTATATATTTATAACATATTTTATAGGAACTCTGGGATCCCAGACTTCGTCCTTCGTGCTCGACGAACCTCCGCGACGTGTAAAATCCTGTATTTGCCCTTAGTGAAAATCACAATTAATTTAGAATATATAAAATTCAAAACAGTATTTTATTTTCTCAAATAAAAAAAATAAAAAAAAAGGGAAGTCGAGTGAATGAATGAATAAATAATGGCTGAATGCCACGTAGCTTCACTTCCCTCTCCACTGGATCAAATTAGTGAGCCACTTAGAGAAATCAGATCCATGTTTTTCCAACGGTAATCATCCCAAAATATATGCAGTGAGAAAATTCCTGGTTGTTTTTATTAATGCCGCCCATGAATTATGTATCGGTAATGGGCGGATCAAAGCGTCTCTCTCCCGCTTTATTAAATGGTGAGCGAAGGTCCCGGGGCTGTTGTGGCTCCCTGCTGTGAGCTCTAACTGCCGGGTCAGCCGCTTTCTGTAAGGAGCATTTACTGCGTGATTTAATGCTTCTAATGAGCTGATTTTGTTGAGCGGGCGCCACGTTAAGGCAGGATTCCCTCTCAGCCGCCCCGCAGGAGGAAACGACCGGCAAATGAATAATGCTGCTGCTGCTGCTGCTGCTCAGGAAACCGCAGATTAAAAATAAATAAATAAATAAATAAAACAAGCTCCTGTTGCTCTACGTCAGTTTCTCTGTAAATAAATAAATAAATACTTCTTTTTTTTTTTAATTAACCGTCTCTTTTCCCCCGCTGTGAAATATACATTTGGTGTGGTAATAACTGGTTGTTCTCGAGACACAGCCAGTAATGTAATAACAACACATAACCTGGAAGAATGAGACCATTTCACATGTAATAAATTCGATAATAACGCTGGTTTTCCAGAGTCAAGGAGCCAAACGGGTTCTACTACTAAAGCTGGAATATCGACACTCAGAAATCAACAGACACTGGAAAATAATTCATACACGTCATAAAATACGTTTTAAAAGCAAGAAACAGACACTCGGTGGTAAAAACAGTTTTCATTCTTTATTTAAGTAGAAGTGCTAATCTAGAAAACAAAACAAAAAAAAAAAAAAACAGACTGGTAAACGTAAAGATTGAACTTCTTTACCACCGACGTACAAATAAGGTTCTTATATGTACTTGAGTATTTATTTTTATTTGCTTTACTTAACGACAACTAGAAAACACAAGTTTGGAATTAGAAAACAAGTTATTTTCTCAATGAATAAAAAAAGAAAAGAGGACCGTGAGCTCTTCAGTTTAACATCACAGTGACATCAGAATTAATTTAAAGGCAGAACTAATCTGGGAACCAATAAAGTATTGGTGTATTAGTAATAAAAGAAAAAGCACCAGAAATTCTTCTTACTTACAGTATTTGTAAATTGTTGCCTTGATGTGTGTGTGAGCATGAATCCTCCCGTACAGTAAATACAGTAAATACATGTAGTTCCTGTGGCGGCCTGTAGGGGGAAACCATTCCACGCTGTTGAACACAGAAGAGTTCAAGATGAACAGACAACAAAAGTCCCACTTTAAATTCCATTTCTGTGAACAACAACACAGCCACCATGCGATGGCGGGACAGTGAGTCCCGTGTTTGACTTTATTACACGTTTATTACCTCCTGCAGGTACGTTTATTACCTCCCTGACACGCTGCTCGGCCAGCGGCTTATTGGCCGGTGAAAATCCCTCCATGAGAGCGAGGCTGCAGCTTCGCTGCGGGATTACGGCTTGAGGAAGATTTAGAGAGACGCACGCTCCAGGTGGACACTCCCCACGATGTCCGCCGGGCCGCTGGACGGAAGACGGGGAGGACGGACGCTTGGCGGTGGGAAGGTTTGACCCTGACAGGCCGTGGACGGACGAGGACGGAGTGGACCGGCGCCCGCTGGATGGGACGGGAGGAGCCGGGGCCCAATGACCAGTCCAGGGATGAACGTGTCCCCAGCGTCCCCGGCGTCTCCGGCGTCCCCGGGCCTGAGCGGCACCCCGCCGCTGGCCTCCCTCTCCCCGAAGACCGGCGCCACCTTCCAGCCGGCGGGGAGGTTCTCGCCGGCACTGGCCAGAGCCCCCGGCCCCCGGCAGGAGAGGCGGGCCTCCGGCGGCCCCAACTCGGCCGGGACGTCCATCATGACGTCCCCGAAGCTCTGGCAGAAGGCGTCCGTCTCCAGGCTGGCCGAGGAGTTCTTCTGGATCGGCGGCAGCGTGGTGGCGCAGCCCAAATGGAGATGGGGGCAGATAGGTAGGATATATCTACACCCATACATCTAGAAGGGTTCGTCTCGCCGTCAAACGCCAGCTGAACCAACAGGTTGTTGCGTGGCGGCGCCTGCACTGTGGTTTTACGTCCTGCAGCAGATCTCGGGCATATGGACGGCAGACAATCCTCGGGGATTAGCCTCCGTGGTGCCGTCACACCGGCCTGAGCTTCAGATTACAAAAGGTTCTCCTGCACACGAAAGCAAGTGACCTGAAAATGATCCGACGGCCGAGCGGGAAGGCGGCCGCTGTTTGTTTTTCCCACCGAAGTTCCACTTTGTGCCACATTTGAGTTTAACGGGAGGAAAGTTGGTGTGAAATCGGCGAACGAGTCGCTTCATATCGTCGGCATATATATATATTTTTTTTTAATCGCAGTGACGCAGCCCTATAATCTCATAAACAAGTGCTCGATGGTAGAAACCCGTAAGGCTTCCCTGCTGCTCGCCGCCACACGTTTCCTCCCAACGAGTGTGGAAGTCCTGCGGTCGTGCCGACGGACACAATGTTTTGGAGTTTGCATGTTGTCGCTGTGTGTCCCCTGCAGTGGAGCGCTGCATGTGCAGCATGCAGGACGGCACCCAGATGAGCAAACTGAAGGGGAAGAAGAAAGGCCTGGTGCGATTCTTCTACCTGGACGAGCACAAGTCCTGCATCCGGTGGCGTCCGTCCAGGAAGCACGACAAGGCCAAGAGTGAGGCCAACCGTCCAGTAGCACACGAAACACATTCAACTACCATGTTGGGAGTTGGTTTGTTTTTACAAAGATGTAATTCTTCTTTCACAGAAGTGTCAAGGAAATATATTTCACCTTTTCCATCCATCTCAGTGTTGTAGTGTCTAGTTGTGGCCTCCAGAACGAGCTGCTGCACATCAAGACACCTTCAAGCTTAATTCTGACGGCAACAGGAAGTGATGGTGAAAGGAGAGCAGGGAATTTATCCACACGTGATTCATTGATCCTAAAGCTCAACACTGCCTCAGAACTCCAACCCAAATGTAGTTTTATAGACAAATTAACAATCTGCACTTCATTTAACCCTTGGATGCACAACCTCCCAGTTCCTACTCTCGTCCACAAGTGGGGTCAAAAATGACCCCAATTCAAATCAATGCGTTTTTGCAACATACTGGGTTGTTATTCTTCAAAATCTTTGAAACAAAGAGTTGTAATATTTTCATATTCTAGCTATTCCTCATAAAACATGTTTGTGACATGAGGCCATTTGCATTTGTATTTATTTTTTTCATTAATTTTAAGAAACTGCAGTTTCTGTATCACGACCCCACTGTTCCACAAGCAGTTCCTACGGAATCTTCTATGAAACTTCATTCTTAGCAACTCTGACAGTCCCACATATATAAATTCAGATCATAAATGGATATAATACTTACATGGACGTTGCTGGGTAGAAATGACCTCCAGGGCGGTGAGACTGATGACATCACATGTGTAAGTGGGACTGTCAGAGTGGCTAAGAATTAAAGTTTCATAAAAGATTCCATAGGAACTGCTTGGGGTCATTTCTGACCCCCACTTGTGGAAGAGTGGGGTCGTGATACAAAAACTGCAATTTCTTAAAATTAATGAAAAATTTAATAAAAATGCAAATGGCCTCATGTCACAAACACGTTGTTTTTTTTAGCAATACCTGGAATATGAAGATATTACAACTTTTCACTTTAAAGATGTTGAAGAATAACAACCCCTGGGGTCAGTTTTGGTCCCAGGGGTGCATCTAAGTTGAAAGCAAAATTTTTTTCTTACTTTTTTTTCATTCTATAATTGTAAATACGTTCAGGTGTCACTTCAAAAATGACATTACATTTTAAAACCCCGACACTTCGATCCACAATCCAGCCTGCAAACGATCCCGGAGAAGTTAAACCTGGTTTAAAACTGCTGACGGCTCTTATTCTTTTAAATCCTGCCCCCAGTCACCATCGACTCCATCCACGAGGTCTGCGAGGGGAAACGCTCCGAGATCTTCCGGCGCTACGCCGACAACCGCTTCGACCCAAACTGCTGCTTCAGCATTTACTACGGCGAGCGAGTCAAGTCTCTGGACCTGGTGACCACCAACGGCGAGGAGGCGCGGACCTGGATCACCGGCCTGAAGTACCTGATGGCCGGCATCAGCGACGAGGACAGTTTGGCCCGGAGGCAGCGCACCCGAGACCAATATCCTTTGTTCGGTGTCTCTGGAGGACACTCGGCTCCCCGCAGTGTCGTCAGCTTGAGTTGAGTAGACGTGGTCGTCTCGAACGATGAGCGTGAGCCTTGACGTGTCCCACGTGGTTACAGCAGACCTTCTCCGAGGCCGACAAGAACGGAGACGGAACCCTGAGTATCGGAGAAGTTCACCAGCTGCTGCACAAACTCAACGTCAACTTACCCAAGCAGAAGGTCAGAGAGATGTTTCAGGTGAGACGTCCTGAGGACAGAACCTGCGGTCGTCCTTGACCAACGTCACTTCACTTCCCCGAATGGCGTCACTTCACTTCCTCAACCGGCGTCACTTCCCTTCCCCGACCGGCGTCACTTCCCTTCCCCGACCGGCGTCACTTCCCTTCCCCGACCGGCGTCACTTCCCTTCCCCGACCGGCGTCACTTCACTTCCTCAACCGGCGTCACTTCCCTTCCCCGACCGGCGTCACTTCCCTTCCCCGACCGGCGTCACTTCCCTTCCCCGACCGGCGTCACTTCACTTCCTCAACCGGCGTCACTTCCCTTCCCCGACCGGCGTCACTTCACTTCCCCAACCGGCGTCACTTCACTTCCCCAACCGGCGTCACTTCCCTTCCCTGACCGGCGTCACTTCACTTCCCCAACCGGCGTCACTTCCCTTCCCCGACCGGCGTCACTTCCCTTCCCCGACCGGCGTCACTTCACTTCCCCGACCGGCGTCACTTCACTTCCCCGACCGGCGTCACTTCCTCAACCGGCGTCACTTCCCCAACCGGCGTCACTTCACTTCCCCAACCGGCGTCACTTCCCTTCCCTGACCGGCGTCACTTCACTTCCCCAACCGGCGTCACTTCCCTTCCCCGACCGGCGTCACTTCACTTCCCCAACCGGCGTCACTTCCCTTCCCCGACCGGCGTCACTTCCCTTCCCCGACCGGCGTCACTTCACTTCCCCGACCGGCGTCACTTCACTTCCCCGACCGGCGTCACTTCCTCAACTGGCGTCACTTCCTCAACCGGCGTCACTTCCTCAACCGGCGTCACTTCACTTCCCTGAACGGCGTCACTTCCTCAACCGGCGTCACTTCCTCAACCGCCGTCACTTCCTCAACCGGCGTCACTTCACTTCTCCGAACGGCATCACTTCCTCAACCGGCATCACTTCCTCAACCGGCGTCACTTCACTTCCCCAAACGGCATCACTTCACTTCCCCGAACGGCATCACTTCCTCAACCGGCGTCACTTCACTTCCCCGAACGGCATCACTTCCCCGAACGGCGTCACTTCACTTCCTCAACCGGCGTCACATCACTTCCCCGAACGGCGTCACTTCACTTCCTCAACCGGCGTCACTTCCTCAACCGGCGTCACATCACTTCCCCGAACGGCATCACTTCCTCAACCGGCGTCACTTCCTCAACCGGCGTCACTTCCTCAACCGGCGTCACTTCCTCAACCGGCATCACTTCCTCAACCGGCGTCACTTCACTTCCCCAAACGGCATCACTTCACTTCCCCGAACGGCATCACTTCCTCAACCGGCGTCACTTCACTTCCCCGAACGGCATCACTTCCCCGAACGGCGTCACTTCACTTCCTCAACCGGCGTCACATCACTTCCCCGAACGGCGTCACTTCACTTCCTCAACCGGCGTCACTTCCTCAACCGGCGTCACATCACTTCCCCGAACGGCATCACTTCCTCAACCGGCGTCACTTCCTCAACCGGCGTCACTTCCTCAACCGGCGTCACTTCCTCAACCGGCGTCACATCACTTCCCCGAACGGCGTCACTTCCTCAACCGGCGTCACTTCCTCAACCGCCGTCACTTCCTCAACCGGCGTCACTTCACTTCTCCGAACGGCATCACTTCCTCAACCGGCATCACTTCCTCAACCGGCGTCACTTCACTTCCCCAAACGGCATCACTTCCTCAACCGGCGTCACTTCACTTCCCCGAACGGCATCACTTCCTCAACCGGCGTCACTTCACTTCCCCGAACGGCATCACTTCCTCAACCGGCATCACTTCCTCAACCGGCGTCACATCACTTCCCCGAACGGCGTCACTTCCTCAACCGGCGTCACTTCACTTCCCCGAACGGTATCACTTCCTCAACCGGCGTCACTTCACTTCCCCGAACGGCGTCACTTCACTTCCTCAACCGGCGTCACTTCCTCAACCGGCGTCACTTCACTTCCCCGAACGGCGTCACTTCACTTCCTCAACCGGCGTCACTTCACTTCCCCGAACGGCGTCACTTCCTCAACCGGCGTCACTTCACTTCCTCAACCGGCGTCACTTCCTCAACCGGCGTCACTTCCTCAACCGGCGTCACATCACTTCCCCGAACGGCGTCACTTCACTTCCTCAACCGGCGTCACATCACTTCCCCGAACGGCGTCACTTCCTCAACCGGCGTCACATCACCTCCCCGAACGGCGTCACTTCCTCAACCGGCGTCACTTCACTTCCTCAACCGGCGTCACTTCCTCAACCGGCGTCACATCACTTCCCCGAACGGCGTCACTTCACTTCCTCAACCGGCGTCACATCACTTCCCCGAACGGCGTCACTTCACTTCCTCAACCGGCGTCACATCACTTCCTCAACCGGCGTCACTTCACTTCCCCGAACGGCGTCACATCACTTCCCCGAACGGCGTCACTTCCTCAACCGGCGTCACTTCCTCAACCGGCGTCACATCACTTCCCCGAACTGCGTCACTTCCTCAACCGGCGTCACTTCCTCAACCGGCGTCACATCACTTCCCCGAACGGCGTCACTTCCTCAACTGGCGTCACTTCACTTCCTCAACCGGCGTCACATCACTTCCCCGAACGGCGTCACTTCCTCAACCGGCGTCACTTCCTCAACCGGCGTCACATCACTTCCCCGAACGGCGTCACTTCCTCAACTGGCGTCACTTCCTCAACCGGTGTCACTTCACTTCCTCAACCGGCGTCACTTCACTTCCTCAACCGGCGTCACTTCACTTCCTCAACCGGCGTCACTTCACTTCCCCGACCACATAGCAACACAAATAATACCTTATTTTAAAGCTGAGGTAACCGTGGCAACCTCATGGAAAAAAATTATTGGGAGGGAAAAAAGTCTTCCACAGGATCGAGTTTTTCCCTCAGCTTTAAAATGAGACATGATTTGTGTCGCTTTCGTGGATTTTCTCGCCGTGGATCTTTATGTTCAGCACGAGCGGGAGACCTCTCCAAGATGGCGGCGCTGTAGGCACGTCACAGGCGGTGACGTGAGGCATCTAGTGTTCTATATCTATGGTTACAGCGGTGGGAACTAACATTGAGTGACAGAAGCAGCAGGTGGCGGTAGTGAGACATTCACAGAAGCAAACTGTTGTTTAATGCAGAAGAGGAAGATTAATTAATGTACTGATTATGTCCATATTAATATTCACAATTACCTATTTAAACTTTATCCTGTCTTACTTTATATCAAATGTTCTTTATATTTATTATGTGTGAAGTAGAATATTTAAATGAATTTCCTTTTGGGACACATAAAGTATTTTTAATCTATTCCCTCAAAATTGTCAGAAAAATAGAAAGGAAGGATGAAACCATGAAAACCAGCTACAGAAACTGCTAGAAATGTAATGAGATGTTCACCATCCTAAACTCTAATTGAAACTTTTACAACTGAATATGTAAAACTTTAGAATCTTCATTTTAAAGGTTGGTCACTTGTTTGGGGCTCCGGTTCAATTTGATTTGGTGGACATTTTTTTTTTTTAAAGTGCGTGTCGGCCGGGATCGGCTGCAGCTCCAACAAATAAAACTGATTTGAAAATGGAAAAAATGGACATTCAGCAAGAAAATATAAAGTACCTCCAAGAAAGGACGTTAAATAAAATACAACACCAGTGGATTCCAGTTATATTTCAACAACAACGTCATTAAAAAAATTTTGGGAAATATGAAGATTTGCAAGTTTAGTAGAATGGAAAATCCTTCATATTTCCATTTCCCCTTCAGACCTCTTTCGTCTGATCTTTCCTTCCATCAGAGGCAGTGAGTTTAGAAAAGCTGCAGCAGGAGAGGAGGAATATGTTCCTGCAGTATTTTTGGCAGCGCGGCGGAGGAGAGTTCCACCGGACGGCCATATGGCTCCGACAGATGGCTTCAGTCGCACTGCAAGATTGCTTCAGCCCAGTAACCCCCCCCCCCCCCACCACCCCAACAAACAAACAATGTTTGTTTTTTTCCCTTGTTGCCTCCGGTAGGCCGGTTATCTCGAGCTGCCGCCGTTATCTGTGGCTCACGCACTGGTTTGGCGTTTATCTGCAGGAAGCAGACACGGACGAGAACCAGGGCTCCCTGGGCTTTGAGGAGTTCTGCTCCTTCTACAAGATGATTTCCACCCGCAGAGATCTCTACCTGATCCTCATCTCCTACAGCAATCAGAAGGAGGTCATGGACCTGCACGACCTGGCGCGCTTCCTGGAGACGGAGCAGAAGGTGGGGCGCCGGTCCAACTTTCTTTTCAGGGGGAGGAAATATCGCTTAGTGCTGCTCAGCTTTAAAATGAGGTGTTACTTCTGGACTCGAGAGCGACTTAACGAAAGTTCTTGTGGACTTTCTAGCCTGGAGTATATACGTTTAGCACGAGCAGGTGACCTCCCCAAGATGGCGGCGCTGTGGACCCGTCACAGGTTCATAAATATAAATACTAGATACTGCGCAGCCTATCGGCGCCTGTTGATGCGACGTGCCTAAAGCGCCGCCATCTTGGGGAGGTCTCCCGCTTGTGCGAAGCAAATAGACTCCAGGTTAGAAAATCGACAAAAACATTCGTAGCATGCTCGCTAGTCCATGTAGTAACACAAGCAATACCACATTATACTCCCCCCCTCACAATAGTTTTTCTATTAGGTTTCCACTGGATAGAGCTTTTCCTCAGCTTTAAAATGAGGTGTTACTTGTGTTGCTACGTGGACTCGAGAGCGACTTAACGGAAGTTCTTGTGGACTTTCTCGCCTGGAGTCTATGTGTTTAGCACGAGCAGGTGACCTCACCAAGATGGCGGCGCTGTGGACACGTCACGGGTTCATAGATATAAATACTAGATACTGCACAGCCTATCAGCGCCTGTTGATGCGACGTGCCTAAAGCGCCGCCATCTTGGGGAGGTCTCCCGCTTGTGCGAAGCAAATAGACTCCAGGTTAGAAAATCGACAAAACATTCGTAGCATGCTCGCTAGTCCATGTAGTAACACAAACAATACCACATTATACCCCACCCCCCCCCCACCCCCCCCGAGATGCGATCGTTTTTGTGGATTTTCTATCCTGGAAACTTTATGTTTTGCTCTAGCGGGAGACCTATCCAAGATGGCGGCGCTGTAGGCACGTCACAGGCGGCGCAGTTCATAGATGCTATGCTACCGGAGGCTACAGAGCCCGTTACTCCGCCTGCGCAGCTTTCCTCCTCCCTCCCCCCCCTTCCACCCCTTGTAAACAAACATGGCGGCCGGCGGTGGTACGAGTCACGGTCAGAATTCTAGTTTTATCCTCCATGTCAGTAGTTTAATGGTCGAGACTCACCCTGATAGCGTCCGATGATCATCAGTCCACCAGGACGTCCTGTTCTCTGCAGTTTCTTCACCTTTACAGCGTTTTGTTCTCTGCACACGTCTGTGGTTTCATTACAAAATCAAGAAACAGCGCCCCCGCATGGTCCGGAAGACTAACTTACACCGCCGTCTCTGCTGCTGCAGTGGCAAATTAAGCCACTTTTTTTTTTTTTAAAGGAACATATAAAAAGAGTTAGAGGAAGTTGCAGCGTGGACCTTTTCAAGTTTTCTTTTTTGAAGACGAACCTCTGACCTTCCTCCTCTTTACACTCTTCAAGTGGCTCGTTTGTCTTTTTTCACGTCGTTCAGGACGATTCAGTCCCAGTGAAGAAACACTGAAGCTGCAGAAAGTGAAGAATTGAACAAATAACATTAATATTGGTGGAACACTACGACTTCCTGTTTCTATTTTAAAATATAATGGGTTTTTTATTAATTAAGAAAATTAATTAATTTCAATAGAATTTGAATATTTAATCAGTTGTTTCCATGGTGATGAACACACATTATAAAAACAATACTTGCATCAATACTCGAGTATATTTTGGACACTGGACTTTCTTACTTTTATCTAAGCAAAGAAGCTGAATCTTTTCTTTCAGGACTTTTTTTTACTCTTAAAATCAAAGGATGTTTGTAGTTTTAAAAACTTTGCTTTGAAGTGAAGACGGGACTTTGTCAAGTAGAATCAGTGTGAAACTTCCAGCTGATCCGTCTCCTGTCTCTGTCTGTCTCTATTTGTCTCTCTCTGTCTGTCTGTCTGTCTCTGTTTTTCTCTGTCTGTTTCTATTTGTCTCTGTCTCTGTCTGTCCCTGTCTCTGTCTGTCTCTATTTGTCTCTCTCTGTCTGTCTGTCTCTGTTTTTCTCTGTCTGTTTCTATTTGTCTCTGTCTCTGTCTGTCCCTGTCTCTGTATGTCCCTGTCTCTGTCTCTGTCCCTGTCTTGTGTCTGTCTCTGTTTGTCTCTGTCTGTCTCTATTTGTCTCTGTCTGTCTATGTCTGTCTGTGTCTGTCCCTGTCTCCGTTTGTCTATGTCTGTCTCTGTCTGTCCCTGTCCCTGTCTCTGTCTTTCTCTGTTTGTCTCTGTCTGACTCTGTTTGTCTCTATCTGTCTCTATGTATCTCTGTTTGTCTCTATCTGTCTCTGTCTCTGTCTGTCTCCGTCTCCTGGAGCAGATGCGAGGCCTGACCAGAGAGTATCTGGTGGACATCATCGTCCAGTTCGAGCCGTGTCCCCTGAACCTGCAGAGGACGGTTCTGGGTATCGACGGTATGGAGACACCCGGCGGGACGTCCCCCCGGTAAGTTGCGTCCCAGTGACATGGTTTGCAACCGTTCGTCCCCGCAGGTTTCACCAACTACATGCGGAGTCCCGCCGGAGACGTGTTCAACCCGGAGCACCAGCAGGTGAACCAGGACATGAGCCAGCCGCTGTCCAGCTACTTCGTCTCCACGTCCCACAACACCTACCTGAGCGGAGACCAGCTGCTGTCCCAGTCCCGCGTGGACATGTACGCCTACGTGCTGCAGGCCGGCTGCCGCTGCGTGGAGGGTGAGGGTCTGCAGCCGCCCGCAGCTGGCCTCACCCTCAACTCACCTCACCCTCACCCTCAATTCACCCTCACCTCACCTCACCCTCACCCTCACCTCACCCTCAACTCACCCTCATCCTCAACTCACCCTCACCTCACCTCACCCTCACCTCACCTCACCCTCACCTCACCCTCATCCTCAACTCACCCTCACCCTCAACTCACCCTCACCTCACCCTCACCTCACCCTCAACTCACCCTCAACTCACCTCACCCTTAACTCACTCTCAACTCACCCTCAACTCACCCTCACCCTCGATTCACCCTCACCCTCAACTCACCCTCAACTCACCCTCAACCTCATTCTCACCTGACCCTCACCCTCAACTCACCCTCATCCTCAACTCATCTTCAATTCACCCTCACCTCACCCTCAACTCACCCTCACCTAACCCTCACCTCACCTCACCCTCACCCTCACCTCACCCTCATCCTCAACTCACCCTCACCCTCAACTCACCCTCACCTCACCCTCACCCTCACCCTCAACTCACCTCACCCTTAACTCACTCTCAACTCACCCTCAACTCACCCTCACCCTCGATTCACCCTCACCCTCAACTCACCCTCAACTCACCCTCAACCTCATTCTCACCTGACCCTCACCCTCAACTCATCTTCAATTCACCCTCACCTCACCCTCAACTCACCCTCACCTAACCCTCACCTCACCTCACCCTCACCCTCACCTCACCCTCATCCTCAACTCACCCTCACCCTCACCCTCACCCTCACCCTCACCCTCAACTCACCTCACCCTTAACTCACTCTCAACTCACCCTCAACTCACCCTCACCCTCGATTCACCCTCACCCTCGACTCACCCTCAACTCACCCTCAACCTCATTCTCACCTGACCCTCACCCTCAACTCACCCTCATCCTCAACTCACCTTCAATTCACCCTCACCTCACCCTCATCCTCGCCCTCAACTCACCCTCACCTCACCTCACCCTCACCCTCACCTCACCCTCATCCTCAACTCACCCTCACCCTCACCCTCAACTCACCCTCACCTCACCCTCACCCTCACCCTCAACTCACCTCACCCTTAACTCACTCTCAACTCATCCTCACCTCACCCTCACCCTCAACTCACCTCACCCTCACCTCACCCTCGCCTCTCTCACCTCACACTCATAAAGTACCTGAGAATCCCCTCCTATTAGGCCCCGCCCACTTCCTCCAGCGTGTATATTCCGTATATATTGGCACTTAGTTCTGATTGGCTGCGGCCCAGGTGTCCGTGGCCGGGCGGCCATGTTTGTAGTTGTACTGTCTCACGGTGAACTGTGGTGTTTGTCCTGCGCCGTCAGTGGACTGCTGGGACGGACCGGACGGCGAGCCCATCATCCACCACGGCTACACCCTGACGTCCAAGATCCTGTTCAGGGACGTGGTGGAGACCATCAACAAATACGCCTTCACCAAGTCACAGTGAGTGTCGCCCAACCGCCGTGGGCCCCAGAACCACCGGGCCTGAACCCCCCCCCCCCCTCCACAGGTACCCGGTCATCCTGTCCATAGAGAACCACTGCACCGTGCCCCAGCAGAAAAAGATGGCCGCCTACCTGAAGGAGGTGCTGCAGGACAAGCTGGACCTGTCCAACGTCAACGCCCACGACTGCAAGAAGCTGCCGTCCCCCGAGGGCCTGAAGGGGAAGGTGCTGGTCAAGGTGCTTCTCAGGCCGCAGGTCGTAAAATCAAAACTCTGCAGGCGGGAGGATGAACGAGGGATTCTGGGGTTTCAGGGGAAGAAACTTCCTGCTAACCTGGATTCTGACGTGGACGAGGGGGACGTGTCGGATGAAGACACCGGGGACGAGGTGGAGGAGGAGGACGAGGAGGACGACGAGGAGGATGGTGGTGATAACTGTCAGGTTAGGAATGGAGGGAGGGAGGGAGGGAGGGATGGTTGGATGGACAGAATGGCGGGAGGGAGGGCGGGAGGGATGTATGTAGGGAGGGAGGGAGGGAGGGATGGTTGGATGGACAGATGGATGGAGGGAGGGAGGGAGGGTTGGATGGATGGATGGAGGGAGGGTGGGAGGGAGGGAGGGATGGATGGATGGAGGGAAGGAGGGATGGATGGTTGGCTGGATGGATGGAGGGAGGGAAGGAGGGATGGACGGAGGGATGGATGGATGGACAGAATGATCGTCTCCATCTTGACGGTTGCAGGACGGAAGCAGCGTCTCGTCCACGAATCAACTGAAGAAGAAGAGACGGTTTGGAAGATCGATCATCCGGAGCTTCAAGAGAAAAGTCCGTCGATCCTTCACTTCCTCAATCCGACACCTTTTCCTTCTGATCACATTATACAACCTCCTCTGACGTGTTTCTTCTCCGACGTGTTTCTTCTCCGACGTGTTTCTTCTCCGACGTGTTTCTTCTCAGACGTGTTTCTTCTCTGACGTGTTTCTTCTCTGACGTGTTTCTTCTCTGACGTGTTTCCTCTCTGACGTGTTTCTTCTCTGACGTGTTTCTTCTCTGACGTGTTTCTTCTCTGACGTGTTTCTTCTCTGACGTGTTTCTTCTCTGACGTGTTTCTTCTCTGACGTGTTTCTTCTCTGACGTGTTTCCTCTCTGACGTGTTTCTTCTCTGACGTGTTTCTTCTCAGACGTGTTTCTTCTCCGACGTGTTTCCTCTCCGACGTGTTTCCTCTCCGACGTGTTTCCTCTCCGACGTGTTTCTTCTCTGACGTGTTTCTTCTCCGACGTGTTTCTTCTCCGACGTGTTTCTTCTCCGACGTGTTTCTTCTCCGACGTGTTTCTTCTCTGACGTGTTTCTTCTCTGACGTGTTTCCTCTCTGACGTGTTTCCTCTCTGACGTGTTTCCTCTCTGACGTGTTTCCTCTCTGACGTGTTTCTTCTCCGACGTGTTTCTTCTCTGACGTGTTTCCTCTCTGACGTGTTTCCTCTCTGACGTGTTTCTTCTCTGACGTGTTTCTTCTCTGACGTGTTTCTTCTCTGACGTGTTTCCTCTCTGACGTGTTTCTTCTCCGACGTGTTTCTTCTCTGACGTGTTTCCTCTCTGACGTGTTTCTTCTCTGACGTGTTTCTTCTCTGACGTGTTTCCTCTCTGACGTGTTTCCTCTCTGACGTGTTTCTTCTCTGACGTGTTTCTTCTCTGACGTGTTTCTTCTCTGACGTGTTTCCTCTCTGACGTGTTTCTTCTCTGACGTGTTTCTTCTCTGACGTGTTTCCTCTCTGACGTGTTTCTTCTCTGACGTGTTTCCTCTCTGACGTGTTTCTTCTCTGACGTGTTTCTTCTCTGACGTGTTTCCTCTCTGACGTGTTTCCTCTCTGACGTGTTTCTTCTCCGACGTGTTTCTTCTCTGACGTGTTTCTTCTCCTCCAGAGGAAAAAGAGAGTTCGAGTGAAGAACCAGTGTGACGGCGAGTCGGACCTCAGCGGCAGTCGGGACCGGACCCAGATCGTTTACCACCCCAAGTGAGCCCCGACTCGTCTCACTGTCTCACTGTCCCACTGTCCCCCTGTCTCACTGTCTCTCTGTCTCACTGTCCCCCTGTCTCACTGTCTCTCTGTCTCACTGTCCCCCTGTCTCACTGTCTCACTGCCCCCCTGTCTCACTGCCCCCCTGTCTCTCTGTCTCACTGTCTCACTGCCCCCTGTCTCACTGTCTCACTGTCCCCCTGTCTCACTGTCCCCCTGTCTCACTCTCTCTCTGTCTCCCTGCCTCACTGTCCCCTGTCTCACTGTCCCCTGTCTCACTGTCCCCCTGTCTCACTGTCTCACTGTCTCACTGCCCCCCTGTCTCACTGCCCCCTGTCTCTCTGTCTCACTGTCTCACTGCCCCCTGTCTCACTGTCTCACTGTCCCCCTGTCTCACTGTCCCCCTGTCTCCCTGTCTCTCTGTCTCCCTGCCTCACTGTCCCCTGTCTCGCTGTCCCCCTGTCTCACTGTCTCCCTGTCTCGCTGTCCCCCTGTCTCACTGTCCCCCTGTCCCCATGTCTCCCTGCCTCACTGTCCCCCTGTCTCACTGTCGCACTGTCTCCCTGCCTCACTGTCCCCTGTCTCGCTGTCCCCCTGTCTCACTGTCTCCCTGTCTCTCTGTCTCCCTGCCTCACTGTCCCCCTGTCTCACTGTCTCCCTGTCTCCCTGTCTCACTGTCCCCCTGTCTCACTGTCCCCATGTCTCCCTGTCCCCTATCTCCCTGTCCCCTGTCTCGCTGTCCCCCTGTCTCACTGTCCCCCTGTCTCTTTGTCTCCCTGCCTCACTGTCCCCTGTCTCCCTGTCTCTCTGTCTCACTGCCCCCTGTCCCCCTGTCTCACTGTCCCCCTGTGTCACTGTCCCCCTGTCTCACTGTCCCCCCCTACAGGAAGAGGAAGACGATGCGTCTGTCCCGGGCGCTGTCCGACCTGGTGAAGTACACCAAGTCGGTGCGCGTGCACGAGATAGAGACCCAAGGTAAGGCCTCCGCCGGCGGGGCGCCGCGCGGACGGATCCTCACCTGTGTGTGTGTGTGTGTGTGTGTGTTGTGTGTGTGTGTGTGTGTGTGTGTGTGTGTGTGTGTGTGTGCCAGCGTTCACCAACAGCTGGCAGGTGTCGTCCCTGAACGAGACGGTGATGAACCAGATCCTCCTGCTGAAGCCCGGCGAGCTGGTCCGCTTCAACCAGCGCCAGCTGATCCGGGTCTACCCGTCCAACTACCGGGTCGACTCCAGCAACTTCAACCCGCAGCCCTACTGGAACGCAGGGTGTCACATGGGTATGGAGACCCCCCCCCCCCCCCCACCCCCCCCCCCCCCCACCCCCCCCCCCCCCGCCTGTGACGGTCGCAGCTTCTCATTCATTTCTCCTCAAACTCCCCCAGTGGCCATGAACTACCAGACTGAGGGTCGGATGCTGGAACTGAACCGAGCCAAGTTCTCCAGCAACGGCAACTGTGGATATATTCTCAAGCCCAAGTGCATGTGTAAATGTAGGTGTTCCTCCTCTCCTCCTTCTGCACCTCCTCCTCCTCCTCCTCCTCCTCCTCCTCCTCCTCCTCCTCCTTCTTCACCTCCTCTCCCTCCTTCTTCACCTCCTCCTCCCCTTCCATCTTCACCTCCTCCTTCTTCACCTCCTCCTCCCCTTCCATCTTCACCTCCTCCTCCTCCTCCTCCTCCGTCACCTCCTCCTCCTCCTCCTTCTTCACCTCCTCTCCCTCCTTCTTCACCTCCTCCTCCCCTTCCATCTTCACCTCCTCCTTCTTCACCTCCTCCTCCCCTTCCATCTTCACCTCCTCCTCCTCCTCCGTCACCTCCTCCTCCTCCTCCTTCTTCACCTCCTCCTCCTCCTCCATCTTCACCTCCTCTCCCTCCTTCTTCACCTCCTCCTCATCCTCCATCTTCACCTCCTCCTTCTTCACCTCCTCCTCCCCTTCCATCTTCACCTCCTCCTCCTCCTCCTCCTCCTCCTCCTCCTCCTTCTTCACCTCCTCTCCCTCCTTCTTCACCTCCTCCTCCCCTTCCATCTTCACCTCCTCCTTCTTCACCTCCTCCTCCCCTTCCATCTTCACCTCCTCCTCCTCCTCCTCCTCCGTCACCTCCTCCTCCTCCTCCTTCTTCACCTCCTCTCCCTCCTTCTTCACCTCCTCCTCCCCTTCCATCTTCACCTCCTCCTTCTTCACCTCCTCCTCCCCTTCCATCTTCACCTCCTCCTCCTCCTCCGTCACCTCCTCCTCCTCCTCCTTCTTCACCTCCTCCTCCTCCTCCATCTTCACCTCCTCTCCCTCCTTCTTCACCTCCTCCTCATCCTCCATCTTCACCTCCTCCTTCTTCACCTCCTCCTCCCCTTCCATCTTCACCTCCTCCTCCTCCTCCTCCTCCTCCTCCTCCTCCTTCTTCACCTCCTCTCCCTCCTTCTTCACCTCCTCCTCCCCTTCCATCTTCACCTCCTCCTTCTTCACCTCCTCCTCCCCTTCCATCTTCACCTCCTCCTCCTCCTCCTCCTCCGTCACCTCCTCCTCCTCCTCCTTCTTCACCTCCTCTCCCTCCTTCTTCACCTCCTCCTCCCCTTCCATCTTCACCTCCTCCTTCTTCACCTCCTCCTCCCCTTCCATCTTCACCTCCTCCTCCTCCTCCGTCACCTCCTCCTCCTCCTCCTTCTTCACCTCCTCCTCCTCCTCCATCTTCACCTCCTCTCCCTCCTTCTTCACCTCCTCCTCATCCTCCATCTTCACCTCCTCCTTCTTCACCTCCTCCTCCCCTTCCATCTTCACCTCCTCCTCCTCCTCCTCCTCCTCCTCCTCCTCCTTCTTCACCTCCTCTCCCTCCTTCTTCACCTCCTCCTCCCCTTCCATCTTCACCTCCTCCTTCTTCACCTCCTCCTCCCCTTCCATCTTCACCTCCTCCTCCTCCTCCGTCACCTCCTCCTCCTCCTCCTTCTTCACCTCCTCCTCCTCCTCCATCTTCACCTCCTCCTCCTCCATCTTAACCTCCTCCTCTCCTCCTTCTTCACCTCCTCCTGCTTCTTCACCTCCTCCTCCTCCTCCATCTTGACCTCCTCCTCCTCCATCTTCACCTCCTCCTCCTTCTTCAGCTCCTCCTCCTCCTCCTTCTTCACCTCCTCCTCCTCCATCTTAACCTCCTCCTCTCCTCCTTCACCTCCTCCTCATCCTTCTTCACCTCCTCCTCCTCCATCTTCACCTCCTCCTCCTCCATCTTCACCTCGTCCTCCTTCTTCACCTCCTCCTGCTTCTTCACCTCCTCCTCCTCCTCTATCTTGACCTCCTCCTCCTCCATCTTCACCTCCTCCTCCTTCTTCAGCTCCTCCTCCTCCTCCTTCTTCACCTCCTCCTCCTCCATCTTAACCTCCTCCTCTCCTCCTTCACCTCCTCCTCATCCTTCTTCACCTCCTCCTCCTCCATCTTCACCTCGTCCTCCTTCTTCACCTCCTCCTGCTTCTTCACCTCCTCCTCCTCCTCCATCTTGACCTCCTCCTCCTCCATCTTCACCTCCTCCTCCTTCTTCAGCTCCTCCTCCTCCTCCTTCTTCAGCTCCTCCTCCTCCATCTTCACCTCCTCCTCCTCCTGGTCTGGTCGCTCCAGAAACCTTCTATTCAAAGTTTCCTGCTCCTCCTTGATTCTCCTCCATTAGAATCTCAGATCCTAGGAGCTACATTCACAATCTGCTGTGTCTGTGTGAGCTGGACTGGCTCCGCCCACACACACGCCCATCTATGGGAAGATGGAGGAAGCACTTCCTCTCGTGGCGCCATGTGCCAGAGCAGAGCTGGCTGATTGTGGGAGGAGTCAAAGGGGGGGGAGGAGCCTACCTTGATTGTGATTGGCTGAACCCCCGATGACACTATATAGGGTTTGATTTCTGATTGGCTGCTTGGAGCAACACACGTTTTAAAAGAGAGAGAGAGAGAGAGGACACACTTTCTTCACTTCTGGGGTGTCGGTCCAGATGTGGAGACGGTCAGTACTGCTGGAGAACCTTTAGGAAGTTGTTCCAGATGTGGAGACGGTCAGTACTGCTGGAGAACCTTTAGGAGGTGGTTCCAGATGTGGAGACGGTCAGTACTGCTGGAGAACCTTTAGGAGGTGGTTCCAGATGTGGAGATGGTCAGTACTGCTGGAGAACCTTTAGGAGGTGGTTCCAGATGTGGAGACGGTCAGTACTGCTGGAGAACCTTTAGGAGGTGGTTCCAGATGTGGAGACGGTCAGTACTGCTGGAGAACCTTTAGGAGGTGGTTCCAGATGTGGAGATGGTCAGTACTGCTGGAGAACCTTTAGGAAGTTGTTCCAGATGTGGAGACGGTCAGTACTGCTGGAGAACCTTTAGGAAGTGGTTCCAGATGTGGAGACGGTCAGTACTGCTGGAGAACCTTTAGGAAGTTGTTCCAGATGTGGAGACGGTCAGTACTGCTGGAGAACCTTTAGGAGGTGGTTCCAGATGTGGAGACGGTCAGTACTGCTGGAGAACCTTTAGGAGGTGGTTCCAGATGTGGAGATGGTCAGTACTGCTGGAAAACCTTTAGGAGGTGGTTCCAGATGTGGAGACGGTCAGTACTGCTGGAGAACCTTTAGGAGGTCGTTCCAGATGTGGAGACGGTCAGTACTGCTGGAGAACCTTTAGGAGGTTGTTCCAGATGTGGAGACGGTCAGTACTGCTGGAGAACCTTTAGGAGGTGGTTCCAGATGTGGAGACGGTCAGTACTGCTGGAGAACCTTTAGGAGGTCGTTCCAGATGTGGAGACGGTCAGTACTGCTGGAGAACCTTTAGGAAGTGGATTTTAGCAGAATATAAACCTGTTAATCCGACGCTGTGGTGGAGGATGTTCCAGATGTGGAGACGGTGCAGGATGTGATCACTGCGTCTGTATTTCCTCCAGCTGCCTTCAACCCCATGCTGGACGATCCCGTACCAGGACACAAAAAGACTCAGCTGGTCCTGAAGATCATCAGCGGACAACAACTTCCCAAACCCAGAGACTCCATGTTCGGAGACCGAGGAGAGGTGAAAACCACGACATCATTGATGCGCCTCAGATAACAAACGTAAACTCTAGACCTATAGAACTAGAAGCTAATGACGCTAGCAGCAGGAGGAGCAGGGCCATAGACCTATAGAACTAGAAGCTTCTGACGCTAGCAGCAGGAGGAGCAGGGCCATAGACCTATAGAACTAGAAGCTACTGACACTAGAGCAGCAGGAGGAGCAGGGCCATAGACCTATAGAACTAGAAGCTACTGATGCTAGCAGCAGGAGGAGCGGGGCCATAGACCTATAGAACTAGAAGCTACTGACGCTAGCAGTAGGAAGAGCAGGGCCATAGACCTATAGCACTAGGAGCTACTGATGCTAGCAGGGCCATAGACCTATAGAACTAGAAGCTACTGACACTAGCAGAAGCAGGAGGAGCGGGGCCATAGACCTATAGAACTAGAAACTACTGACGCTAGCAGCAGGAGGAGCAGAGCCATAGACCTATAGAACTAGAAGCTACTGACGCGAGCAGCAGGAGGAGCAGAGCCATAGACCTATAGAACTAGAAACTACTGATGCTAGCAGCAGGAGGAGCAGAGCCATAGACCTATAGAACTAGAAGCTACTGACGCGAGCAGCAGGAGGAGCGGGGCCATAGACCTATAGCACTAGGAGCTACTGACGCTAGCAGGGCCATAGACCTATAGAACTAGAAGCTACTGACACTTGTATAGAACTAGAGTTATATACAAGTTTATGAGCAGGAATCCAGTTCTAAATTTCTATATGCTCTGTCTTCTTCTGCATTTCTGGTGTGTTTGGTGAGTCACAGCGCCCCTAAAGGCCTGACATGTGTACTACATGTCCTTGTGACGTGTGGACGGAATCGTTTTTGTAGAAGGCCGAGGAGAAGACAGATGGTTTTTCTGGTCATGAGGACGAACCTTAAACGTCTTTGTTCCCAGATAATTGATCCCTTCGTGGAGGTTGAGATCATCGGCCTGCCGGCCGACTGCTCCAAGCAGCAGACCAGAGTGGTGGACGATAACGGTACGGCGGCGGAAACGCTGATCAACGCGTCACGGTTGACCTTCCTGTGCCGTCGCGTCACCGAAGCTCCTCCTCCTCCTCGCAGGTTTCAACCCGATGTGGGAGGAGACCCTCGTCTTCAGCATCCAGATGCCGCAGATCGCCCTGGTGCGGTTCCAGGTGTGGGACCACGACCCCATCGGGAGGGATTTCATCGGGCAGAGGACGATCGCGTTCATCAGCATGATGCCAGGTAACCGCCGAGGGTCGGACATGGCTGCACTGCAGTAGAGAGACTTTTCTTTTTCTGTTCCAATTTACTGTTTGAAATGTGACAAATGAGTTTCCCGAATTATTTTTGCGAAAATTTTAGAAGTTTATTTTCCTCCACAAAAACACAACTAGGAAAATAACCTTAGTTAAAAGAAAAGGAACTATTAAGCCCAAGAGAGTGAAAATTAGAACTATATTTTTTCTCTTATTTCACCTCAAAATATGTTTGATTTATTATTATTATTGTGAGATTTATTATTATTATTGTGAGATTTATTAGGGCACGGAGGCAGACACGTGCAGCACACAAAGTACTTTCGGTTTTTTAACACAAATCATGATCCAGAAATAAAGTACAGATGAGGAAAGTTTAATTTAAGGTGTTTGTACGACTCACAATAGGAATCAATGTCATGAGACGCAAGGAAGAAAGACAATACTGGTTAAAGGTGTATATTTCCCAGCATGCCTTGTTCTTTATCATTTTCGAGAATAGCAAATAGCTAATAAATTGTACCTAATATTATCAGAATAAAATATTTGGTTTTGGAGCCAAATGTAAAAGAACTCAGTTTTACAGCCGTGGGTTTAAAAAGGTCAAACGTAGCGACAGACTGGTATTTAAATCTAATTTAATGTGAAAGAGAAAGTTCAGCATTTAGTAAATAGCTTCTACTTGTTCTGGTTATTATGTCGGGACGTAAATAAAAGCTGAACTTCTCCATCGTTGGTTCTGAAGGCTACCGACACGTTTACCTGGAGGGGATGGCCGAGTCGTCCATCTTTGTTCACGTCGCCATTCATGACGCAACGGGAAAGGTAGGGCATCCAGAGATCGTCTAGTGACGGAGGTGTGAGGTCGTCTAGTGACGGTGGTGTGAGGTCGTCTAGTGACGGTGGTGTGAGGTCGTCTAGTGACGGAGGTTGAGATCGTCTAGTGACGGTGGTGTGAGGTCATCTAGTGACGGTGGTGTGAGGTCGTCTAGTGACGGAGGTTGAGATCGTCTAGTGACGGAGGTTGAGATCGTCTAGTGATGGCGGTTGAGATCGTCTAGTGACGGTGGTGTGAGGTCGTCTAGTGACGGAGGTGTGAGGTCGTCTAGTGACGGTGGTGTGAGGTCGTCTAGTGACGGAGGTTGAGATCGTCTAGTGACGGAGGTTGAGATCGTCTAGTGACGGAGGTGTGAGATCGTCTAGTGACGGAGGTGCGAGATCGTCTAGTGACGGAGGTTGAGATCGTCTAGTGACGGTGGTTGAGATCGTCTAGTGACGGAGGTATGAGATCGTCTAGTGACGGTGGTTGAGATCGTCTAGTGACGGTGGTTGAGATCGTCTAGTGACGGAGGTATGAGATCGTCTAGTGACGGTGGTTGAGATCGTCTAGTGACGGTGGTTGAGATCGTCTAGTGACGGTGGTTGAGATCGTCTAGTGACGGTGGTTGAGATCGTCTAGTGACGGAGGTATGAGATCGTCTAGTGACGGTGGTTGAGATCGTCTAGTGACGGAGGTATGAGATCGTCTAGTGACGGTGGTTGAGATCGTCTAGTGACGGAGGTGTGAGATCGTCTAGTGACGGAGGTTGAGATCGTCTAGTGACGGTGGTGTGAGGTCATCTAGTGATGGTGGTGTGAGGTCGTCTAGTGACGGAGGTTGAGATCGTCTAGTGACGGAGGTTGAGATCGTCTAGTGATGGAGGTTGAGATCGTCTAGTGACGGTGGTGTGAGGTCGTCTAGTGACGGTGGTTGAGATCGTCTAGTGACGGAGGTGTGAGATCGTCTAGTGACGGAGGTTGAGATCATCTAGTGACGGAGGTTGAGATCGTCTAGTGACGGAGGTTGAGATCGTCGAGTGACGGAGGTTTGTGACACAGATGAAGCCGGTTCACGCCGTCCAGGCGGCGAGGAAGCACTTCCAGAAAGCCGCCCAGAAGCACATGAAGGCTCCGCAGCGGCAGCCGTCCCTCGACTCGTCCGTCCAGTCCTCCGAAGACGGACGCGCCCTCTACTTCCGCAGAGACCTGGACACCGTCTCCCAGGACAGCCGGAACGGCGAGCTGTCCTTCCTGCTCCCGGGGCCGGCGGCCAAGGCGGCGTCCGTCCTCAGGGGCACGCTGAGCGAGCCGGTGAAGAGGGCCCACCGCGTCAAGATCCACGAGCCGCCGGAGACCCGGAGGGGCGTCTTCAGCCGGATGTCCTCCACCGAGTCCCACCAGTCCGCCGCGGCGTCCTGCCTGAGGGCGGAGAGCCTAGACCTGGAGACGCCCCCCCAGCCTCCGTGTCCCGACGCCCCGGCGCTGGACGGCCACAACCCCATCATCCAGGAGGAGCTGGAGAACGACTTGCCAGAGAACGACGTACCAGAGAACGACTTGCCAGAGAACGACTGCGCCGAGCAGCAAACCGTCCAGGCGTCCGAGTCGGGGCAACGGTCCGAAGACGCCCCCCCGGCGCCCGGCGGGAACGTCACCGCCGAGGGTCAGACCGACGCCCCCCCTCAGCCTCAGCCTGTGCCACAACCTGAAGCCAGAGCGCCGCCGCTCATCCCCCCGCCCTCCCCCGCCAGGGTCAGACGGACCCTCGAGGCCTCCGCCACCCCCCGGCCGGCCACGTCCGTACGGACCAAGGCCCGGTCCAGCAGCTGCCCCCGAAAGCAGACTACCTCTTTTCAGACGCCTGTGGCGAGCCGCCGGCCCGCCCTGCAGGGGGCGGCGCAGCGCGCCCAGGGTTATGGCAGCTACGGCGACCGGGCGAGTCGCTATGGCGACCAGGTGAGTCGCTACGGCGACCAGGTGAGTCTCGTCCCCAACGGCCTCTGCCTGTCCGACGGCTCGTCCAGCAGCAGCAGCGACAGCCTGGAGCTGGAGCCCCCCCGCCGCCGCCCGCCCCCCGGGGGGGAGGGCACCCTGCAGAGGGAGATGAAAGCCCTGTTCGACCAGAAGATGAAAGAGATCCGCTGCAAATCGCCGCTTTTCCAAGACGGTGAGGATTTGTGGTGAAAAATTAAAAAACAGGAGGAAAAGCAGAACGCCGGGTTTCGTTTTGTTGTTTTTTTTTTACAGTTTCACGTTCGTCTCTGCAGATTAAACGTCGGGTTCCACATCGAGGACAGAAGGAACAACAACCACAGACGATGACGACTGACGACGACCGACTCAGCAGGATTTTATTTTTCTCTTTTAGTTCTTCTGAAATGTTTACAATCAGTTTGTACCTATGAAATTTTTTTTTTTTTTTAGAAAGAAATGTCATGACGCTACTGCCACTTTCCCATAAACAACACGTTAAAGGGTTTAAAACAGTAAATCAAGGAACGACTGTAGATTCGTTTTGTTTTTTGTTTTTTTGTTTTTTACAAAGTCAAACTGCAGTGTTTCATTCAAATTTTAGAGCTTGTGTGTAAAAACAATAAATGATATATTTTACTAAACATGAGTTTGTTATCGTTCTCAACCTACGACATGCTCTTGAGCTGATCTATTAAAAAAAAAGCAAAGTTAGAGTGTTTAATAAATATTACAAGAGTCTGTAAGAGACACAAGCCCCTAAAGGAATGACCTAAAAGGTAAGGACGGAAAAAAACAAACTGTTTTTAAGCTTTGTCTTTGTCTTTGTCCACGTTTTCCTGCGGAGGCTTTGAGTCGCTGCTCCTCAGACGCAGACTCAGCTGTTCGCTCAGGACGCTGCAGAACGACTTCTGTAAGGAAACAACCAGGAATGAATGACACACAGAAACACAACAAAGACATTTTAAGGGTTTGAACTCTTTCATCAGCACATTTCTACTTTGATCTTTAGAGAAAAAAAAGTTTTTTCCTCTAACTTCAGTATTTCTAGCCCATGTTTTCTGCTTTTATTCTTATTTGATGACAAATATCTGTAATTCCTTCGATTTATGTCAAACGTGAGGCGTGACGGCCATTAGTCTAATCCCCAAGGGATTATTTCGAGGTCAATGGATCCCTACGATAAATAGAGGAGCAGACATTTTAATTTAAACAGCAGTTTACACATTAAGTGGGACATTTCCACTCCTTTGGTCTGACGCGTTTGGGGGAGTTATTCGGTTTTGGTCTATTATTCTGTCCTTCCGACCAATTGTGACCCGGTGAAACACCTGGAAGACGTCGCGTCCTTCAAAACGGGTCGGTTTTTGAGGTTTTCACCTCCATGAGGACGAGTCAAAGTGACGGCAGGAAGGTAAGAACAGCTGCCGGGGACATTTATCCACAGTGACGGGGCAGAAGCTACAATGATGGTTAAATGTGAAAACTGCCTCTTTCCAAAAGATTGAAATGGTTTTCCAAACGCATCATAATTCTACATGTTGTAATCTAGTTTTTGACAACAAAACACAAGAGACATAAGTCGACTCCTGGTCTGTTCACTGCTGATAATAATGGTTAATATAAGACGACGACCCACCAACATCAAAGGGTTTTAAACATAAACAGGGTCTTTGATCAGTCATTATGTATCAATGAACCATTTATGTTTTATTTCCCTTGATTTACACTTGATCACACATGAGATTATATATCACATGAGAGATAATTATATATTTATATACATATATGGTATATGTTTATTTATGAAATGTGTATATTTATAGAGCTGTATAATGTAATTATAAGGATATCTGTGCACAAACTAAACAATAGGTAATAAGGGGTGTGAAATAAAAAAAAGTTTTGTACTTCTTCCTTATCCAGTTTCAAAACAAAGTGCAGTGTTTTGTAATGTATGGGCTCTATGTTGATTTTTTTAAAAACTTTTTCTTTCTTTTGTAGTGCAAATAGTTACATATTTTTTATGCATGTTTGAAATAAAGAATTCATTCATTCATTAAATTGGTGCATTCTGAGTAATCTGAGTAACTTTGCCACCCGTGTTGCACACAATCAGAATGTTTTGATTAAAAGTCACGTCGTGGTTCGGCGGCCGGCCGTCGTGCGGACGTACCCGGTGCTCCGCTGCGGCGCGGCGGCTCTGGCAGGCCAGCTCCAGGAGGGCCAGCAGGGCCCCCAGGCCCAGGCCCAGCGCCAGGAGCAGGAACAGGCCCCGGAGGCCGCGCGGCTGCGCCGCCGCAGACCTTGCCTTGTCCGCCACGCAGCTGCTGGCCCACCACTTGCTGCGCAGGTAGGACAGTTCCCCGGCCTCGCTCAGCTGCAGGACGGCCACGCTGAGGTTCTTTATGAGGGGAGAGCCTGGAGGGGGGGGGGGGGGGGGGGGGGGGGGGGTCAAATCATCCAGATGTTCACCTCCTCCTCCTCTGGTCGCTACACAATTCAAACTTGATTCTCCTCCATTAGAATATCGGATCCCAGGAGCTACATTCAGAATCTGCTGTGTCTGTGTGAGCTGGACTGGCTCCGCCCACACACACGCCCATCTATGGGAAGATGGAGGAAGTACTTCCTCTCATGGCGCCATGTGCCAGAGCAGAGCTGCCTGATTGTGGGAGGAGTCAAAGGGGGAGGAGCCTACTTTGACTGTGATTGGCTGAAACCTCCGATGACACTATATAGGGTTTGATTTCTGATTGGCTGCTTGGAGCAACACACTTTTTAAAAGAGAGAGAGAGAGAGAGGACACACTTTCTTCACTTCTGGGGCGTCGGTCCAGATGTGGAGAGGGTCAGTACTGCTGGAGAACCTTTAGGAGGTAGTTCCAGATGTGGAGACGGTCGGTACTGCTGGAGAACCTTTAGGAGGTTGTTCCAGATGTGGAGACGATCAGTACTGCTGGAGAACCTTTAGGAGGTTGTTCCAGATGTGGAGACGGTCAGTACTGCTGGAGAACCTATAGGAGGTTGTTCCAGATGTGGAGACGGTCAGTACTGCTGGAGAACCTATAGGAGGTTGTTCCAGATGTGGAGACGGTCAGTACTGCTGGAGAACCTATAGGAGGTTGTTCCAGATGTGGAGACGGTCAGTACTGCTGGAGAACCTATAGGAGGTTGTTCCAGATGTGGAGACGGTCAGTACTGCTGGAGAACCTTCAGGAAGTGGATGCTAGCAGAGCATGAGGCTCTAGTGACATCTGCGGCCGACTCACCGAGGGCGGTGGCGATGCTGTAGCCTCTCATGCCGATGACTTCGTGAGCTCTGACCAGGTCACAGTGACGGGCGACGGCCAGGTCCAGAGAAACCGACTCCCCAATGAAGGCAAAGTTCCCCCCTTTGGCACGGCGGACGCCTTCGTCCATGGACGACACCAAACTCTTTGACCGCTCCATGTGTTCGTAGATCCTGCGGTACACCGGGTTGTTTGAATTCTGAGTGAGGGGAGAGAAACCCGGTCAGTCGTCGCACCAAGAGAAGCAAAACTCACCACGCAATCTGCATTGTTGTATTTCTCGTATAAACCTTCCCTTCGCTTTTTCGCCTCGGGTCTCGTCGGTCTACAGACGTCAGTAGAAGAGCTCTCTGTTCCCTCACCTCTCAGAGGGAATAAACTCGGTTCCACTCCAGGCTTGGAGGATTTATCATGACGCTGCTGTCGCTGTCGGTACAAGCAACATGTGTATCGGGTGTTTCTCAATAAGTGCTTCAGGGACAACGTGGAATTCAGTGTTCTGCACTTTTACACTCATAAACCAAAAGTCAGATCTCGGATCAAACTTGGCGAGACCTACAAGAACTAGAGCTGTTCTCCAGGTCACAGAAATAAAGTCCCAGCCTCCATTTCTGCCCGTCACCTTGAAGAACGCGAGGGTGGACGATCCCGCCAGGCAGCCGTACTCGATGGTGTCCTGGTTGGCGAGGTCCTCGAAGCCCTTCACCGTCAGCTGCTTGGAGTCGGGGCTCCGGGAGGAGCTGAGGTTGGAGAAATAACAGGCCAGCAGGACGACGCTGAACAGCCACCAGGTGCTGCACACGACGCGTCCGGAGAGAGATCTGGGATGGGGGCCGGCGCCTGAAACGCCACGCAGAAAGGAAGGAGAGCGGGTGAGGCCAGGGAGTCTTGCAGGAAACGAGTAAAAAAGGAAGAAACGGCGTTTACCCTGCAGGGTCAGCGCCCCCGCCGTGTACCACAGGCTGTGCAGGAGGCTGAAGGAGTTGGCCTCCGTCTGCGGCCGACTCCACTCACATGGGCTGAGCCTGCAGGACAACTGAACTGTTAATTATTAATGTGACGACACTCGCGGGAATTCTCACTGTGGAACGGAATATAAATAAATAAATCGCAGCCCTCTCACCCAGTGGGGGGACTAAAAGCACGTACTGGATAATGTGAACATACATTTCCCCTGGACAATTAAATAAATGTAATTCTAATATTCTTGATCTATGTTATAAGTGTAACAATGTATTTATGTTTTGATTATTTTGCTGATCTTGTATAGAAACAGTTTCACCAAAGGCTAAAAGAACATTATAAAAATAATCTTTTAATTTAAATATAGTCTCTGTGTGCTGAGTCGACATTAATTCTGTGGTTTTCCATCAATAAATCTCATTACAAGCTTCAGGCTTCAGGAGCGATTAATCGCAATTAATTACAGAAAATTGTGCGATTAATTAGTACATTTTTTTTGATCGATTGACAGCACTATAATAAAGTCATGTTTAGAGAAAAAAAATCAATCAATCACAGCCCTCAAGGGGAAAAAGCTTGAACCTGGAGACGATGAAGATGCAGGCGGCGGTGCCGACGTAGGCCAGGAGAACGCCGACCCAGGCGTCCGCTGTGAAGGGCGACAGGAAGTCAAAGAGTCCCGCCCCCTCCGAGATGTCCTTCCTCAGCAGGACGCTGATCCCCGTCTGCATGAAGGGCTTGCTCATCCCCACGGCCTTCTCCCGGGCCGCCGTGAGGGTCAGAGGAGCGATGGCGAGGTCGGCCTCCTGCGGGGGGAGAGGGGCCAGGAATTCAACTTCAACCACCGTTCGCACCCCGACTTTTCCCCCTGGGGGCGGCGTGCTCACTGCCACTCACCCCTCTGGCCACCTCTCCGATCATCCCGTTCCAGTTCCCGCTCTCGTCCTGCCGTCCGTACGAAGCGTCTTTCACCAGCTGCACTCGGTACCTGAAGCCCACCTTGGCGGCGACGGCAGAGAGCAGGTCCATGCAGAAGCCTTCCAGCTGGGCGCCTTTGGCCATGGTGTACGGATCTTGCTGGAAGGAAAGAGGTCGTCCAACGAGAGTCGGTGAACGGATTTTATCCACAGTGATCCACGTGCGAGTTCAGAAAGTGAATTACCTTTACTGCTTTAATCTAGAAAATCATGTTAGTGTCTAGGTAGAGCTGCTCAGGCTGGTTTAATCGAGAAAATCATGTTAGTGTCTAGGTAGAGCTGCTCAGGCTGGTTTAATCGAGAAAATCATGTTAGTGTCTAGGTAGAGCTGCTCAGGCTGGTTTAATCTAGAAAATCATGTTACTGTCTAGGTAGAGCTGCTCAGGCTGGTTTAATCGAGAAAATCATGTTAGTGTCTAGGTAGAGCTGCTCAATCAAGAAAATCATGTTACTGTCTAGACAGAGCTGCTCAGGCTGGTTTAATCTAGAAAATCATGTTACTGTCTAGATAGAGCTGCTCAGGCTGGTTTAATCTAGAAAATCATGCTACTGTCTAGATAGAGCTGCTCAGGCTGGTTTAATCGAGAAAATCATGTTAGTGTCTAGATAGAGCTGCTCAGGCTGGTTTAATCTAGAAAATCAAATAAACCTGCTTGCTCATGTGGATATGTTGGGCTTTTCTATTCCCTCTGCTAAAAGACTGTGTTGTATATGTGTATATATATATATATATATATATATATATATATAAAAATACAAAATTTTAACTGAAAAAAAGAAGAATTACCTTTATTGTCGTGACCCTCAGCTCGGATTGTGCTGCCGTTTGGGGAAAAAACATGAAGAAACAGGTGACATATTAGTTCAGAAGTGACAAATACTCTCTTCCAAATGAACAGAGTGAAAAACTAGAAGTACAGTTGGTTAAGTTTTACTCGACGCTGCACATTCGGAGTTGATGAGCTGCTGGTTTGGCTTCCAATCAGTCAAGTTCTTGTGTTTGATGCTCAAACTGTGACGGTCCAGCAGGTGAACAGCAAACCCATAATCACACTCAGTGCAAAACAGCTGTATTGCATCACTATGAAATTGAATATAAAATGATAAAGCACAAAAAAACACAGTATGAGGTCGTAAAAAACACAATACCAGACTTCTATTTTTATTTTTATTTCTATTCTTTATTTATTTTCATTAATATATTTGCTCATTTATTTATTTTTATTTTTATTCATTTATTTATTTTTATTTTTTAATTTATTTTCATTAATGTATTTGTTCATTTATTTATTTGTGTTTTTATTCATTTATTCATTTATATTTTTATTCATTTATTTATTTATATTTGTATTCATTTTTTTATTTTATTTTTTATTCATTTATTTATTTATTTTATATATATATTTTTATTTTTTTATTTATTTTTTTATTTTTATTTTTTATTTTTGTTCATTTATTGATATTTTTTTTCATTTATTTATTTATTTGTAAACTGTTGAACGGCCAAGCTCAGTTTGTGTTAGTTTGCACTATGTTCAAGTTGTGTTTTTTTTTTGTTTTTTTATTGTTTACTTAAAGGGATTTATATAATTTCAGATCTGTTTGAACAAAACATCTGTTTGTTTGAAAATTCAATAAAAAAAAGTTGTAGGGAAATAAAAAAAAACAAAAAACAGTGGCCCCGTCAAAGATGCTCTTGTGCTCCTCAGGCTGACCTCCGACCCCAGGGGGGAGGGGGGGGGCATCGGGGGTTAAATCCGGGGTTAACCTCGTGGAGAAGAAAGTTTCCGGCCTCCCGCGGATCTGGCCGCTTCGCCTCCTTTTGCCCTCCGCCGGCTATTTAGCGCCGGCGTTCATTCAAAGAGAGCCGCTGGCGCAGCGGCGCTGCCAGACGGGAGGCAGTCAAAGAGCATCAAAGGGCTGAATCGAGGCCAAGGCCTCGGGGATCCTCCTCGCCATGGGGGGATCCTCCTCGCCACGGGGGGATCCGGACGGCCGTCAGATCCTCCTTTATCACACGATGACACGTAGACAAGCTCTTCAGGCTCCCGTCAGTCCGAGACGCAGCGTCTTTGTTCGCGACACACCAGTCGATTTATTAGCGCCTCTTGGTGGGTTTTTTTTTGCCGACAGACTGACAGTTGGCGCGGCTTCCCCTTTTTTCCGTTTTCCCACAAGAGCCGGACCGGACGCGGTGCCACGCTTCAGACGGTGGCCTTGACGGGACAGTTTGTGTATTTATGTCTCGTCGGGGCCGAGACGTTCCCAGCGAACCACGGCGAGGCGACACGGAGAACTTGGCTTGAGAACTTGAGAACTAAGTGAGTCGTCGCCGGAGTCAAACTTTGAAACGTCCGAACGAGAGGCTTGTGGTTTTTTTTATTTTTTCCCGACGTGGGGGACATTTGTCCCGTTACACTTCCTACACTGGTGCTCATTGACGAGGTTCACACAATAAATATCTTCTATCGTCTCTGCATGAATACAGACGAGGCCGTTACCTGCAGTGCACATCCTCCCGTCCAGGAAAAGCCCAGACGACACCACGAATAAAGCAAACAGCATCTCGTCTCTTCGGGTTTGACCTGAGTGTCGTAAGAAGACAGAAATCTGACGGCCTTTCATCCCACGAATGAGCAAAAGTAACAAATTGCACTTTTAAGGACTTTGTTCTTCGCAACACAAAACAAAACAGCATAAACAAAACTATCGATGTCTTAAGACCAAAGTGTTCGGTACCTTGAGCAGAGTCCCAGAAGGTCCGGCAGGACTGGCGGCTTGAAGAACCCGGTGAGGTCTGAGACCCAGACCGTCACCAGACCGTTGGTTGCAGGACCAGGACCGGCCCTGAAGGGGAGGGGCGGCCCTGAAGGGGAGGAGCGGCCCTGAAGGGGAGGGGCGGCCCTGAAGGGGAGGAGCGGCCCTGAAGGGGAGGAGCGTTTGTGGGTCTTTGTCAGTGAGAATGGCGCCATATAAATGAAATATCAGCACAAGATAAGCAAAATGTCTGTGCTCGGCACCAGGCTGAAGGTCTAGGACACTGTTTTTCAACCTTTTTGAGCCAAGGCACACTTTTTTCTTTGGAAACATCTGGAGTCACACCACCACCTGAAAATGTTAAAACGTTAAACTCTGTAGCCTCTATTAACAATATAAAGTCTTTCTCATCAAAGACATCAAAGTCTTTCTCATCACAGTTGTATCAACAGGAATCCAGTAAATCCAGAAAGCAAGGACTTTTTTTAATAGTGCCTCCCTCAGTGTGAAACCTGGACCTGATGGATGAAGAGCTGAGATCCGGGTTTTCAAAAACTTCTCCATCACTGTCACTGACACAGTACTTTGATACAAGATGGTAGCAGGAGGTGGAGATGAACCACACTGACGTCTGTCACTTTACATTTCACCGGCAAAGTTCTGTGCTGCCCTCTAGTGGTGAAGAGTATTTATACATCATTACTCTGCAACACACTGAGGCTGTGAGAGCAAATGATTTTTAGAAAATAATGTGAAATGTGATAATTTCCCACGGCTCACCTGACGATCTGGAGGAAACACCAGTGTGCCGCGGAGCAGCGGTTGAAAAACTCTGGTCGAGGCACCAGGCTGAAGGTCTAGGCACCAGGCTGAAGGTCGAGGCACCAGGATGAAGGTCTAGGCACCAGGCTGAAGGTCGAGGCACCAGGATGAAGGTCGAGGCACCAGGATGAAGGTCTAGGCACCAGGATGAAGGTCGAGGCACCAGGCTGAAGGTCAACGCTGGACGTTCTCAGGTCATCAACACACGTATGTCAAAGCAGAAGCAGCGAACACCAACCAGAAACTTCCCCACACGTCTTCTCTGGCATTTTAAATGTTCCGAGGCTGAATAGATCATTGCTCTGTGTTCGGGTGAATCAAAATGTAAAATCTTTTTTTTCTCAGAATGTGGCCTCCTGCAGACTGAAGAGGCTGGAGGCCGTCCAACTTATCAGCAGGCTCTTCAAATGTCTGCATGTCTAATAGAACCAGGCTGCCAGGGCCAAACGGGAAAGTACAACGTGGGAATAAAATGTGGGTTTATTACATTCGCAATCATTTTATTCAATTTTCATTCACATTGATCAGGGTTTGTGGGGAATCGCTGCTTTAACGTGGGTGTTTTTGTTTCTTATTTACACGCTTCTGCATTTCTTGGGTTGCAGGGTATGTTCAAAAGATGGAACCAGTAAATAAACCCTCAGCCTTTCCAGCAGATGGTGGTATTTGCTCCGTTACCATGGAGATGACTTGTTGACACGTGGCTGCTTTTTCTCACAGAATTTCATTCTTACAGTGAAAGCTACGGGGGGGTGGAGGAGGGGGTGGTGTTACCAGAGGCTGCTTTTTTTCCAAATAAACTATTTCCAGTTTCACAGAGACGGAATAAACAAATCAGCACAAATCCAAATCAGTCATTTTGGCAGTGTTAAAAATAGAAATCATTTTCTTATTTCAAATTCTAAACTGCAAGAATATCTGAATTGTATTTCTCTGGATCCTGCGCCATGTCTTTAAACAGCCCACAGAGAAATACAGCCACAGACCTACATTCATTTGTATTTTTTATGTTTTTCAATGTCAAAGCAAAACATTTCAAGAAGTTTCTGCTTCTATTTGAGCCCCACCTGGTGAGATCTCATCTTGAATACCATTTTTTTAAATTTTTTTGCCGACTTCAAACATTTAAACAGAAAGTCGCTGCAGAGTTATTAGTTTCCCCAATCTGCACACTTAGCTTTGGCACAATGTGCCATAATTCCGTTTATTATCATTGATATTGAAATATATTGTACTGTAGGAGGCCTCAGGGACGCTGGAGGGACGAGGGGTGAAGGAAGTCTGGGCACAAGCAGTAGCTAATGGATGGATGGATGGGTATTTTCTTTATTTGTGTCCTAAATTAATTTTTTTATATTATTATTCTATCCAATAAAAACTGTTGTTTGGGTGCGGAACATGACTTAAAGCATTTCACTGCACATTACACTGTGTATAATGGTTTATCATTGTTGTGTGTGATACCTGGACTAAATTACATTGATACTTATATTATATTATATATTTCATATTTCATATGGCATATTGCATGTACATATACATATATTTATACATGTGCAAGTACACTATTACCATTGGTATTATTATTATTATAAGTATATTATTACTATTGGTATTATTATTATTATTACTGATATATTATTACTGATATATATATATATATATTGTTATTGTTATTTTATTGCTACCATTATTAGGAGTACTATACACGAGTATTATACACTATTTCACACTGTTATTATGTGTATTATTGTTATTATTATTATATAATGCCTACTTCTAATGGCTCTGCCACTGCACCTTACTATTTATTTATCTTGCTTTTATCTCCTGCTTATTTCTAAGTGCCCATGTTCCGTTCTGTGTTTTACTTTATGTCTTATACAGAGATTTTTTTATTTCTTACTTTTATTACTATTCTATTGTATTTTATAATATTCGTATGTACCAGATTGCTGCAACAAAACAATTTCCCTTCGGGGATGAATAAAGTAATTATCTATCTATCTAAATATAAGACTTGACAACGTGCATTAGCCGTTTTTTGTTTGTTTGTTTTCTTTTCTTTTAATGCGGTTATAACGCTTTATATTGTTGTCGTTGCCGCTTTAACTTTCGCTCAACAGGTGAGTTTAAAAATACTTTATTATCTGTGGAGGCGCTGGATTTTGCCGAAAGGCGCGCGCGAGACACACATCGCGTTGTTTTGCTCATCACCTATTCGTCGGACGCGCTCCAGCGGGACACCGGTGAACTCGCTTAACCCCGCCGACCAATCAGGGAGCGGTGCGCGTCGCGAGCGCGTTGGAGCGGCGGCCCGCGATTGGCCGAGGGGATTTTTTTTTCTCCTCCGCGAGGGGCGTATTTTTCAAGCCATCTTTGGCTGAATATTTAGCCCCATTCCTTAGGTACTTTAAATTTTGCTATCTTCGGGATTTCCTGCTGCGGACCGGTTTCGGGGCGAACCGATGAGCCCGGCTCGTGTGCGCGCCCCGCCGCGGAGCCGCGGCCGTTGAAGCGCGGTGCCCGAAGAGGACGCTCGCCGAGCCACCGGCTCGCGCAGCTAGCGGCTAGCATGTCCGCCCGGGTTTGTAGTCCGTCACTAGCTGACATTTAGCGGCTCATTTCGCTTCGGCTCTGGCACTGCGGAGGACCACGGAACCAGGTAAACCAGTCCGTTCGAGCATTGCCGGGGGAGGGGAGGAGGGGGGGGGGGGAACCCCGCCGTGTTGGGTCACAACCGCGTCCTTGTGTCCCCCGTCCGACCGGGGAGACGTTAGCGGCAGGAGAGGTTGGAAAAAAAGAGGAAAGGGGAAAAAAAAAAAAAAAAAACAGAAAGTGTTTCTGCAGAGGTCTGGAGCACAATGCGATGCCCTGAAAACGCTGCGCGACGCGCTGGGGGTCCTTGTCTAATGTCGACATGCAGAGGATAAACGTGTGCGTTCGGGCGCGAGCGCAACTCGGCGCGGCTGCGCTCTGCCGCGGTTTGCATGTGTAATTTAGCCGCTAATCAACTGGCGACAGCAGCGTTGTCTGCTGGTCGAGCGCTTAAAATGGCTGACAGATGTTAGATACTCCAGTCGGTGCTCCCGCGCGCCGCAACCGAACTATGCTCGGCAACAAGGAGGGGGCGGGGCCTCTGCTGGGGGAAACGGGCTGTGGTTGGACGGGGGAGGCGAGCGCCCGCGCGACGGGCGGCCGCCCGAGCCAATGACGTGGCGGCGGGGGACGCGCGCATGCGAGGAGAAATAACAAGTTTCTGTAGTTGTGTCTGGGCAACAGGAGCGCGTGAGGTGACGAGACGGCAGAGCACCACAGATGACCCTTCTGCAGGAGTAACCCCCCCCCCCCCCCCCCGTGCAGAAGTAACCCACCCCCGGAGGAGGAACACCCCCAACCCCCCCCTAACTCCTGTGTGAAGGGGTAACGTTCACTATAGACACACTGAAAGAACAAAAACTGATTGTTTACAAATATATTGGATAATATTGGAAGATTTTATCATCTTTTCCTCGTGAATCTTTTATCCCGACTGCAAAGAAAAGTCATTATCTAGTAACTCTATGGTTATTGAAGCCCCTGCCCCCTCTGGGGGGGAGGGGGGGGGGGATCCAGGAGACTGAGGGTAAAAGCAGGACACAGACATTCCCAGCTGCAGGCGATCGAAGGCAGCAGATTTAAAGCAAAAGCATCTTTTTTCAACTCTGCATTTCTACGTTTGGTGGTTTTTGTGCTGCTACCAGATGATCATCGCGTTTTAATTCGGTTTTTATTGACTGGCGTGCTTTTTGTTTGGGTTTTCTCAGTTCCCTGTAGTGGTCGAGACTGTCTGTCTGTCTGTCTCTCTCTCTCTCTCTCACTCTCTCTCTCTCTCTCTTTGGGCAAAGGATCAGGTGAAATCAAAAGCAGGAGTTTGCTTTGTGGAACTGAACTATTGTGGATCCCTCCCGGACACCGGCTCATTCTCACGTCGAAGCAGAGCGACACTACTATACAGTTTAGTTCGGCCCAAATCAATAAGGACCCATAAGAATCTTAATAAAATCCTGTCAAGGTCACGTCTCTTGCTTTCTGCCCATCCAATCCAGAGCTCAGTGAGAAAAGCCCTACAAACAAACCCACTAAATTAAAGTGGCCATCGTCTCAAACCCAATACGGACAATTTAGATAGATACAGAGGTAGATAATTACTTTATTCATCCCCGAAGGGAAATTGTCTTGTTGCAGCAATCTGGTACATACGAATATTATAAAGTACAATAGAATAGTAATAAAAGTAAAATATGTGGGTATAAGACATAAAGTAAAACACAGAACGGAACATGGGCACTTAGAAATAAGCAGGAGATAAAAGCAAGATAAATAAATAGTAAGGTGCAGTGGCAGAGCCACTAGAAGTACCATTATATAATAATAATACAGATAATAACAATGTGTAATAGTGTATAATACTCGTGTATAGTACTACTAATAATGGTAGCAATAAAATAACTAACAATATATATATATATATCAGTAATAATAATAATACCAATAGTAATGATATACTTATAATAATAACACCAATGGTAATAGTGTACTTGCACATGTATAAATATATGTATATGTACATGCAATATGAAATATATGATATAATATAAGTATCAATGTAATTTAGTCCAGGTGATGATGGAGGCTCTGACGGAGGGAGAAGAGTTAAAAAGTCTTATTATAGTAATTAGAGATTTAGAATAAAGGGGAGGCTCAGATACGCTTTGCTTCCTCCTTTTCCTCCTTTTCTGACTTGATTCCTGCTCGTGTCTGTGGTGTGAGTTTGTATATTCTATAGCAGTGTTTTTTTTGCCATCGAAGTCAGACTCTGAATTTTAAAAGCTGTTGAATTTCAAGTACGTGTATCTTTTTTTTTGCTTCTGATTTTTTTTTTCAACATCTAACAACATTCACTGTGTAAAAATTCAATATGTGCAAAAATTCAGCTGCAAAAACAAATTCAGCTGCAAAACAGCCAGAATCTCTGCGCCATCAGGACGATGCAATCGAAACCCGTCTCGTTCACCCAACATCCAATCAGGGGAAGCTTTGTTGGTCACGTGACCAGCGCAACACAACAAATCCTCACCAAAGCGCCGGCGCAGTGCTGCACTGGTCACGTGACCAACAAAGTCATAGCTGGTCTATCGCTGTACATGATGCATGAACTGTGTCTGAAATAAATTAAGGAAAATAAAAAAACCATAATTTCCATATTAGCAGTTCTGTCCGTCTCCTCTCAAGTCTTTTTTTTTTTTTTTTTAAACCAATCACTGCTCCTCTGTTCGCCAGGGAGGCGGTGGAACATCCCATGCAAGGCGCCGCGGTGGGAATGCACGCCGGCCGTTAGCGGACTCACCATGGGACGAGGTCGAGGCCGGGGGCGGGGCCGGGGCCGGGGGTCGTCGTCGGGCCGGCCGCGGCCCCCCTCGCCCTACCGCCTGCAGCTGTCGCCCTCCAGGGAGACGCTGACCTACGCCCAGGCCCAGAAGATAGTGGAGGTGGACCTGGAGGGGAGGCTCCACCGCATCAACATCACCGACCCGCTGCCGGTCATCACGGAGGACGAGATGATGGCGCAGGACATCGCCGAGTGCAACAGCAACAAGGAGAACAGCGAGCAGACGCAGGGCAAGGTCAAGCCGTGGAGGAAGCCGCCCAACAGCAAGAGCCGCCGGAAGAACGCCTCGCACCAGAACCAGCGGTCCGGCGGCGGCGGCGGCGGCGCCCAGCAGCACAGCACCTCCGGCTCCCAGCACCCGTCCCAGGGCCCCCTCCCGGAGCCCACCTTCCGCCTGCTGGGCTCCGTGGCCCCCGCCGAGGCGCCGCCGCTGCCGGCGGCGTACTACCGCTACATAGAGATGTCGGGCGAGGAGCAGGACAGCGTGGCGGAGTACGACATGGACGAGGAGGACCTGGCCTGGCTGGAGATGGTGAACCAGAAGCGGGTGTCGGACGGCCACGCCTCGGTGCCGCCGGACGCCTTCGAGCTGCTGGTGGACCGGCTGGAGCGCGAGTCCATCCTGGAGTCGCGCAGCCAGGCGCTGTCGCAGAGCGCGGTGGACGAGGACGCCTTCTGCTGCGTGTGCCTGGACGACGAGTGCCTGAACAGCAACGTCATCCTGTTCTGCGACATCTGCAACCTGGCGGTGCACCAGGAGTGCTACGGCGTGCCCTACGTGCCCGAGGGCCAGTGGCTGTGCCGCTGCTGCCTGCAGTCGCCCTCCCGCCCCGTGGACTGCGTGCTCTGCCCCAACCGGGGCGGCGCCTTCAAGCAGACGAGCGACGGGCGCTGGGCCCACGTGGTCTGCGCCATCTGGATCCCGGAGGTGTGCTTCGCCAACACGGTGTTCCTGGAGCCCGTGGAGGGCGTGAAGAACATCCCGGCCGCCCGCTGGAAGCTCACCTGCTACCTGTGCAAGCAGAAGGGCCGCGGCGCCTCCATCCAGTGCCACAAGGCCAACTGCTACCGGGCGTTCCACGTCACCTGCGCCCAGAAGGCCGGCCTGTTCATGAAGATCGACCCGGTGAGGGAGACGGGCGTCAACGGCACCACCTTCTCCGTCAAGAAGACGGCCTTCTGCGAGCACCACTCGCCCGTGGGGTCGCGGCGCGACGGCTCGGGGGACGAGTCGGTGGAAGGGCGGCTGGTGGGGGGGAGGGGCAACCGGGGGCAGAGGTCGTACACCCAGAGCCCCCCCCCGCCGCCCAGCAAGAAGGCCAGCAAGGGTCAGAAGAAGAAGAACGGGAAGGGGTCCGGCGGGTCGACGCGGCGCTCCGCCGTCCCGGTGCTGCTGGTGCCTCAGATCCCCTCACACAGGTGAGTTCACACCTTGGTTTATCTATACAGACATGGCGGGGGGGGGAGGTTTTCAAAATATAAGTTTACTAAATGATTTGGTATGGGGTAGTACTTATAAAAACACAGTAAAACCAATAGTAATGTTGCTAAAAAGAGCTATTGGATTAATTCATAAAGGTTTCTGGATCACATAAAGTCATTATCATGAAGTTTAGTGACGTTGTTGAGCTCCAAGCAGGACAGATGTTCTATAAAGCAGGTTACAGATTGTTACCAAGACAAATACATAAGAAGGTTCCAGATCGTACTGGTCGGTATGAAATACGTGAGGAATTAAACTTTAGGACTCAGAAACACAGTAGAACCCTGACAAGTTCTAGCCCGACAGTTAAAGGTGAAAAATTGTGGATTAAATTGGAGACGGAGTTGAAACGACGTCCAAACATCAACCTGGTCAAATACAAATACAAAGATTTTTGAAACATACAGAGAAGAAGAAATGCATTGAAGAAGTAGGAACAACGTATATGTGCGTGTGATATGTGCGTGTGTGTGTGTGTGTGTGTGTGTGTGTGTGTGTGTGTGTGTGTGTGTGTGTGTGTGTGTGTGTGTGTGTGTGTGTGTGTGTGTGTGTGTGTGTGTGTGTGTGTGTGTGTGTGTGTTGTAAGTTTGGTCCGTGTTCAATCAATGCCTTTTATTGTCACTATACCTAGGTACAATGAGATTAAAAACAACTCCAGTATCAGTACAAAAACATAGTTAAAAAACATATTTAAGAAGAAAGTGCAGAATAAGTGCAAAAAAAAGAAAAAAAAAGGGGGGGGGGTAAAGGAGGTAAGGTGCACAGATCAGTCCTGAGAACAATATATAATAATAATGCTGTCTGTAATTACAAAATATAAAGTAGACTAGTGGTGGGTAGGCTGTAAGGTCAGTGCCTATGGGAGTTCACAGTGGTTATGGCTTTGGGGAAAAAACTGTTCTTGAGTCTGTTTGTTTTGGTCATTTGAAATGTGGGAGGTTCTTTTATGTTGATGTTTTGTTGTTGTTGACGTTTTGTTCTTTCTATTCTAGTGTGGAATTTACTTTTTGTTGCTCTGAGTTTGGGGGTCGGAGCTCAGAAGCTTCTTGCTTTTGAGCAGAATGTTTACTGCTCAAATAAACAAATAAATAAATAAGAACACAGAATCATCGATATGTGACTTTATATTCACTAATTGTTCAGCCAAGTTAAAGTGCAATATAGTCTTGATTTATTTGCATCAGGGCAAGTTGATTTCCGTCTTTAAAATAGTAAATAGAAAAATACACCATTCAAATATGTACTCAGGAATACACGTATTGGCTGAAAACAAGCACATATTTGAATATTTATCTGAGTTTTGGACATAATCTTGTGATTACCAAGTGTATTACTTGATATAAAGTCAATGGGTAATATTGCATAATTGCTGAAGAACAAGTAACCCGATCTCATTTAATGTATTTTTTTAACGAGCTCCTCCCACAACATGTGACCTGCTGCGTGTTGGCGTCACCGTCTCACACGTCTTCATGTGTAACGGGGACGTTTGATCTGGACAGGCTGAACAAGATCTGCACGGGGGTGGAGGTCCAGAGGAAGAACCAGTTCATGCAGCGGCTCCACAACTACTGGCTGCTGAAGCGACAGTCACGGAACGGGATGCCTTTAATCCGACGGCTGCATTCCCATCTCCAGGCTCACAAGGCTGCAGAGCAGGTAGGGGGGGGGGGGGGGGGGGGGGGCGGGATTTTACTTTTTGTTTGTATGTACATTATTGGTTTCGCAAAATGTTTCAGGAGTTGAAAATCGACAGCATGTTTCGTGTCGGTCAGTTTCATCTGCGTAAAAAGTCGCCGCTGCTTGTTTCCGTCAGTGAAAATCACTGGAGTTCAAACAACTAAATGATTTAGGAATTAAATAGCAGCATGGATGTTCTACACAGGGTCTTAACATGAACTGATGAGGGCTGCTTCAATACGTCGATCGCGATCGCAAAGGTAGTAATAGTAGATCACATGACATTAGAAAAAAAAATAGAAGCTGGTGTAATGAAACTGATTTACCTTTCCGAATCACGAGTACAATCGAACGCCGCGTCGGATGACGGCGGGATTTTTCCGACCTTCAGGTCACCGCACAAACGACGACGCTAAGTGTGGCGAAGCTAACAAGCTAGTCAAGCGAGTTACCGCAAATTTGAAGCCCCCCAAACATGAGTGGGGGGGGGGGGGGGGGAGCTGGACCAAGTGAGAAGACGAAGACGTGTCACTTTCACGAGGAATGGGAGGTGGACTTTTTTTTCCCACGATGTCATTTTCGAAGTGCGTTTGTCTCGTCTGCCAGTCGACCGTCACAATACCAAAGAAGGTAATCAGAGTAAATTACAACAAATTATCATAGTTAATTATGTCGTGTTGCACAATATTGGCTCATACGGTTTTGCAAGGTACATCGTTATACATTGTACATATAAAGAATCCTCAATATATTTTAAAATGAATACATGTTTTGTATTTTTGTAGTGGGTGGATCACTTTGACTTGGTCGTTTTATAAGGAGCTCAATGCTGAAAAAGTGTGGCGCCCCTGTGCTTGAGTGTGTATATATATATACACACACACACACAAGTCCAACAGGTCGACAATTAATCGATCTGTGAGTGGTTTGATGATTGAATGAGGAACATTCCCATCATGTCAGGTCTGCAGATCCCCTCAATCTCAAACGGGCCTCGTCCACGTCGTTCCAGTCGAGTTTCACACGTCGTTCCAGTTTTCACAGGCTGAAAACAAGCATACGTCCGACGTCACACTTCACAGTGGTGATTGAAAGCGGTGGCACGCAGCCCTTCACAGTTGAAGCTCCAGACCACTGAAGTGCTGCCGAGGGTGCGAGAGTGTGAAGGAGTCATGAATATTCATTGATTCCCTCTGTTGACAGTCGTCACCGCTGGTGAGAGCAGGTGGAAGTGGAGCGACGTCCTGCTGTTTCAGTCAAGTGGCACTAAAATCCAAGATGTTTCTTTGAAAAGAAGTCCCATTGGAAAAGTTCTGTTGTTCCTTTAATTCATCTTAAACGGTCAAACTTCTTAATAGTTGATATTTATTACACATATTGTGAAATATTTCTCCAAGCCATTTACCAGAGCCGCTCATTGTTGGCTCATAACACATGAAATGTAAAAATATGGTAACTCTAAATATTATTTCTTAAGATCTGATGTTGGAAATCTTTGTTTTAATTCAACAGTTTGTCTTTTTATAAATATTCGATGACTTTTAAGTTCCATTCTGGTGAATTGTGAGGACTTTGACTGATTGAGGTTTAAACATTAGAGAACACGTCGCGGCTCCGTACTGAAGCTGTACCTCTCGGTGCGTCTTGTCTTGCGTCTCCAGCGGGAGCCGGACGAGAAGCTGAGCGCCGCCAGGGAGGAGCTGCGCTACTGGCAGAAGTTGAGGCAAGACCTGGAGAGAGCGCGGCTGCTGGTGGAGCTCATCCGGAAGAGAGAGCGGCTAAAGAGAGACCAGGTGAGGGAACCCTCACCACGGACGATAACGGCCGCGCCGAGCGCCGTGGCCAGCCACACTAACACCCAGCGCCGGGACGGGTACAATCCCGTCCAGGATCGGTGTCGAGGACGACCCGTCCAGTATCAGTATCGGGGTATCGGGACAATCCCGTCTGGTATCGGGGTATTGGGGACGATCCCGTCCAGTATCGGTATCGGTCCGATCCCGTCCAGTATCGGTATCGGTCCGATCCCGTCCAGTATCAGTATCGGTCCGATCCCGTCCAGTATCCGTATCGGTCCGATCCCGTCCTGTATCGGTATCGGGGATGATCCCGTCCAGTATCGGTATCGGGGACGACCCGTCCAGTATCAGGATCGGGGTATCGGGATGATCCCATCCAGTATCAGTATAGGGCCGATCCCGTCCAGTATCGGTGTAGGGGTATCGGGGCCGATCCCGTCCAGTGTCGGTGTAGGGGTATCGGGGCCGATCCCGTCCAGTATCGGTGTAGGGGTATCGGGGCCGATCCCGTCCAGTATCGGTGTAGGGGTATCGGGGCCGATCCCGTCCAGTATCGGTATCGGGGACGATCCCGTCCAGTATCGGTGTAGGGGTATCGGGCTGATCACGTCCAGTATCGGTATCGGGGACGATCCCGTCCAGTATCAGAGTATCGGGGACGATCCCGTCCAGTATCGGTGTAGGGGTATCGGGGACGATCCCATCCAGTATCGGTATCGGGTTTTTTTTTTTTTATATATATAATCGGCGATGACAGACATTAATCGGCAAATGCCGATCACATATTTTCCACTGCGATCGGCTGATAATTATCGGTGGCCAATGGATCTGAGCATCACGAGTTTCTATGAATAGAAGGAGCATATTTGGGTTTTAAGAGGTAAAAAACAAAACAAACCCAGGAACCTGAGCCGACCTTGATTACTGAATACAAAAGAATAACGTGTCCACGCTGCCGCCCACAGATGAAGATCCAGCAGGCGGCCCTGGAGCTGAAGCTGACGCCGGCGTTGCTGCTGATGCGCTCCACGCTGGACCAGCTGCAGGAGAAGGACACGGCCAAGGTCTTCTCGCAGCCCGTCGATCTCTCGGAGGTTGGTAGAGTCAGAGGACAGCAGCTCTGGCCGCCTGGCGTCACTGTGGCTCGGCTGACTCTCTGATGTCTATTGATTCACTGAGGTCCCAGATTACCTGGAGTTTATTTCTCAGCCCATGGACTTCTCCACCATGCGCACCAAGCTGGAGGGCCACGCCTACCGCTGCGTCGCCGACCTGGAGGGCGACTTCCAGCTCATGATCGCCAACTGCCTCAAGTACAACTCCGAGGACACGCCGTTCCACCGGACGGCGCTGCAGCTGCGGGAGGTGGGCGGCGCCGTGCTGCGCCACGCCCACCGGCAGTCCCAGAGCATCGGCCTGGACCCCTGCACCGGCATGCACCTGGCCGAGGCGCCCAACAGGCACGGCTCCAGCCAGTGCACCTGGGACGACGGTGAGAGTGGGACGGTGGTGGTGGGGGGCGTTGATGGTCCAACCGGCTCCCCCGCTGACCGTTTTGGTGTTTTTTTTCACCCCCCACTGCAGTGGACTCCCTCCTGGATCCCGACAACCGGCTGCACCTGAGCACCGAGGAGCAGCTGAAGGCGCTGCTGGACAAGCTGGACGTGGTGACGTCCATGAGGACCAGCGGGGGGCGCACCAAGCGCATCAGGCTGCTGCGCCGGGAGATCAACGCCCTGAGGCAGAAGAGGAGCCAGCTCAACGCCCAGCCGGCCAACGGCCCGGAGGAGGAGGGGGAGGGGGAGGGGGGAGGGGGAGGGGGAGGGGGAGGAGAGGCCGAGGAAGAAGAAGGGGAAGGAGGAGGTGAAGGAAAAGAGAAAGAGAAAGGAGAAGACAAATGTGGACAATGGACCTTTGACAGAAGTGTCCAACTCCGTAACAGGTAAAGTTACACCAAAAACACCGTTTTCTTCTTTTTTTTTGCACTGCTCTGTTATTTTATTTGATATTTTATTCTATTTTCTCGTGTATATACTTATTTATTTATGTACGTCGGCACCGGGGTGGACGGCAAAGTAAGAATTTCATTACACTGTGAAACCTGGCTTTTACTGTTGAAATGACAAATAGAACACCTTGAACCTTGAACCTTGAAGTTATCAGACCCTCGACTCCTCAGAACCTCGGTGTGTTTAACCCCGTAGCTCTCGTGTGGTCGAATATCTTTTTAATTTCTACATTATACCTTGAATAGCTTCTTATTTCTTCATTATAATTTAACATTTTGGTCATTTTTCACTGCCAGCTGGAGCCGATCACCGTTTTCTTATCGACCCGAGTTCAGCTTTCCCGTTTCCCTGTAGTGTGATCGACCAATCAGGAGCCTCCCTCAGCTCATACCAAGAAAAGCTGCCGTGAATCAATAACTCTGACGTCTCAAATGCCTCCAAATAATCCGTCTTCCCCTGTGTGTCGCCTCCAGACGACTCCCCGCCCGTGCTGGAGCTCACCTGTCCCGTGTCGTCGCCGCTGCCGGGCGACGCCCCCCTGGAACCCCCCGTGCTGGGCATGGCGAGCGGCGGGGGGCGGCGGTCGCCGGGCCGCTCCTACAAGCGCCAGAGGTCGTCGTTGCGCGGCGGCGGGGGCGGGGGCAAGGGCCAGGGCGAGGACGAGGCGGCGGTGGGGGAGACGCCCACCTCGCGGCCGGAGGCGGTGCACGAGGCCACGCCGCTGGGCTCGCCGACGCCGCCGCCGGCGACGACGACGACGACGCCGCCGCTGGTCGGGGTCGGCCGCCGCACCTCGGTCCTGTTCAAGAAGGCCAAGAACGGCGCGCGGCCGGCCAAGAGCAAGGCGTCGCCCCCGCGGCAGAACGGCAAGGCCGCCCAGGCCAGGGCCAACGGGCTGGACGGCGGCAAGTCGCCGAGTGCGAACAGCCTCACCGCCTTACCTCCGAGTCCGCACGCCTCCTCGCCGCCCCCTTCCCCCTCCCCCTCCCCCTCCCCCGCCCCCACCTCGCATCACCTGAGGTCCAGAGGACCGGGCGCCGACAGCCAGGCTGATAAGCCTCCACCTCATCCTCCTCCTCCTCCACCCGCAGACGAAGGTACTCCGTCACCGACACTGCTCTCCTCCGCAAAGTCGCTTCTTGTCACCGTTTGGTGTGTGGTTGTTGTTGCCAGGTCTGACGAACGGGAAGCAGGAAGAGGACGAGCTGCACCTGAGGTGAGCCCGCCGCCGCAGGAAACGCTGATCCTGCAAGAAACGCTTTAGAACACAAGCTCCAGATGTTTCCACATGAAATGGCTCGTTAGTAGATCAAGCTTCCGTTAGGCAACGAGTCGAGGAGGGAATCCGCTTCTAAAGTTCTATGTGCTCGGTCTTCTGAATGTTTGGCGAGTCACAGCGCCCCTAGAGGCCTGGTTGTGTACTGCCTGTCCTGAAGCCTCGTGTGGACGGAATAGATCAGTGTTTTTCAACCTTTTTCAGCCAAGACACACTTTTGTCTTTGGAAACATCTGGAGTCACACCTCCTCCTGAAAATGTTAAAAAGTTAAACTCTGTAGCCTCTATTAACAATATAAAGTCTTTCTCATCAAAGTTTGATCAACAGGAATCCAGTAAATCCAGAAAGCAAGGCCTTTTTTTTTAATAGTGCCTCCCTCAGTGTGAAACCTGGACCTGATGGATGAAGAGCTGAGATCCTGGTTTTCAAAAACTTCTCCATCACTGTCACTGACACAGTACTTTGATACAAGATGGTAGCAGGAGGTGGAGATGAACCACACTGACGTCTGTCACTTTACATTTCACCGGCAAAGTTCTGTGCTGCCCTCTAGTGGTGAAGAGTATTTATACATCATTACTCTGCAACACACTGTCGCTGTGAGAGCAAATGATTTTTTTAGAAAATAATGTGAAATGTGATAATTTCCCACGGCTCAGCTGACGATCTGGAGGAAACCCCAGAGGTTGAAAAACTCTGGAATAGTTCTTGAGAAAAAAGCTGGTTTCAGCCAGAGTGGGCGGGGCCTCAGGCCTCAGCTACCTGGACGTGAACCGAGGCGTTAAATAAACGTCCGCTTCTTCTCGCCCGCAGCGTCTCGCCTCCCAAACGCAGTCGGGGGAAACCGGCCCTGGCCAAAGTTCCCAGCAGCGAGAACGGCGACGTGTCGGGTTCCGGTACGTACCGCGACCAGCCGCGCCCGTCCACACGTCGGGGTTGGAGGTCGGAGGTCAGTCGTACCGAGGCGAGAGCGGCGGAACTCGGTGTTAAAGAACAGTCGTCGCTTTGTGTCTGCAGACGGCGAGACGGAGCTGACCCCCCTCGACCTGGTCTGGGCCAAGTGCAGAGGTTACCCTTCGTACCCGGCGATGGTGAGGAGGCCGGCGCCCGACTTCATCTGCGTACATGTCAGCTAAAAAAACATTTGATAAGCTTTACTCACATTCAATGGGAAACTTTTTCTGCGATTTCTATATATAATCAGCGAGTGAAGCCACATTTGAAGCATGCATGTCGTGTTTTTGCAAGAAACAAATATTATCCCCGTGACACTTCAACAATCTAATATGCAGCAAGTGAACAGTGATAATCGTCACGCTGCAGGAGGAGAATAAACTAGAAGGAAAGGCAAATGTTAAAATATGAAATGTCTAAAGTCAAAACAGATCAAATCAGTAAAAGTGAAACGGCTAAAGTTGCTGAAGTAGCTTTGTTCTTGCAGGGCAAAAAATTAATTGAACTGCGAAATGGTTAATAAACCGCAAGAAAAAGAATAAAGTAAAATAGCTATTTAAAAAAAAGACCTAAATTAAAATGGCCAAAAACAAAATGTGTTCCTGCTCTGAACAGTTTTTATGAAACTTCAGAAATGTCGAACTCTACATGAACTTTACGAAGCGTTTTAAAGTTGAGTCACGTGTCGTGGCACCAGATGAATGTTATTTGGTGCCTTGGAGGTTCAGAAGGTTCCGGAGTGTCTGGTGACGTTTCGACACGTCGTCCAGTCGCCTCACGGAGGAGAGTAATTACTGGTTCTGACGCGGCGCCATCTTCCAGATCGTGGACCCCGACATGCCCCAGGAAGGACTCCTGCACAACGGCGTGCCCATCCCGGTGCCTCCTGTGGAGGTGCTCCGACTGGGTGAGTGGCGGGAGACGGAGGAAGGCGAGAAGCTCTTCTTGGTGCTCTTCTTCGACACCAAGAGAACCTGGTGAGTTTCAAACGGGCAACTCTGGATTCCGTAGTGCCCCCCCCCCCCTCCCCCAGTCCACGTTACCGCCTGGTTCCTCGCGTGACGAGCCACCGGTGTTCAGGATCAGCTGGTTCCCCTGTTACCTGGTGAGCGGCTTCCTGCAGCGTCTCCAAAAACCCCCAACTGAAACCTGCAGAACGCCGTCCGACCACATTTCCATTAACGTTTAAAGCATCGTAGCGTTTGTTTGTCTAGTTCTAACATCAGCTGCTGCCAGAAGTCACCAGGTAACAGGGGCACCAGTGAAACCGTAACACCGGACAGGGGAGCGCCACCGTAATGATCCATATTTTGTAATATTCGAACATTTGAGCGGAAATGTTCCTCCACTCTTCCAAATGAATGTTGGTTGGAGATACAGGCTGATCGTTTAAAGTCCCAGTGAAGTGAAGGTTCCACCTCCAGAACCCTCTGGTGTCTCTTCTAGAACGTTTTCCTGCTAACTGGCTGAAGGTCAAATGTTAAAACACGACAAGCTGAGAGAAAATAGCCGATGAACGGCGCTATTTCCTCTGCTGGGCGGAGCTTCTGACAATAACAGAGTGACATCACGAGTTGTGCACACGCCCAAGTTGTGTTTACATTATGGAGGATCAGAGTTTTGACCACGAAGAGGCTGAATTGAACCAGATTTCATCATCATGGTCATTTCAAACCCAGTGATTGATGAAGAAGACACAGAAGGTGGTTCTGCCATCGGTGACCCCGTCTGGAACATGTTTGAGGAAGCAGAAGACGCTTCGTCCTCCATTCGTCCTCGTCTCCTCGCCTCAGCAGCCGCCAGTTTTCACCTTTGAGGCTTTGAGGCTCCGGACTTTTGGCAGAACGACCGACTTCCTGGATCCAACACGTCCAAGAGCTTTTCTGACTGAATCACTGAAGACGAGTCCAGGTATTACTTGATCGTCTACTAGCTGCCCGAGCTAGCGGCTAGCCGCTCCCGCCGCCCGTGCTCCTTTTCTCCTCTCTGGTCTCTTCCAGGCTCAATCTTTCATCAAGGCTCATAAAACACCGACTAGAACTTCAAAACACTGTAAAAACGTGGATATTTAAGAGGAAACAAGCCGATATAAACACAACAGATGGAGATCTGCACAACTCGTGACGTCACACATAGGCTCCGCCCACAAAGAAGAAGGATTCCCCCGACTTCCTCGGCTGGAGATTCAAAATTCAAACAACTTTGTTATGCGACAACAATGGTGGGGCAGAGTCGGAGGAACCTTACAAGTAGAACCCCAACTATCGTTTTTTTTACAAAGTAGTGTTTTACATTTCACTGGGACCTTAAGCTCTCGTGACTCCGCCCCCTTCCCTGGTGGAGCGGCGCGGCCAGTAACGGTGAGCTTGTCTTGCAGGCAGTGGCTCCCCCGCAGCAAGCTGCTGCCGCTGGGGTCGGACGACACCGTGGACAAACTGCGCCTGATGGAAGGGAAGAAGCCCAGCGTGCGCAAGTCGGTGCACACGGCGTACGACCGCGCCATCGTGCACTTGAACCACGTGAGGAGAAACCTCAACTTCACGCCCTCCAATTTTATATGAAGTCAGACATGAAGAGGTTTTTATGGAGTTCAACCAGCTGCTTGGGGATATTTATAGACGCTTTGGGGGGGGGGAAGAAGTGTGAAAGAAAATCTAAATGTGTTTGATGCATAAAACTGTTACTCTGATTTTTAAAAGGAGGGGAAAAAGTGCTTTTTATTTGAAGATTCGTTTGTCTATTTTTATTTTGTCGAGGTTCCACACTACCACTGTTGTTACGTGTTCATATGAAAGTTTTATTTTAGGCCAAAGTGAACTGAGGAAAGTGTAATTATTTAATCATTAAAGGGATTGTCTTTATGGAAAACATATTTAGATTGTATTTGCCATTGAAACGTCACTGTGTGTGCGATGGAGTGTGAAAGTCTCGCGCTGCATTCACGTCATACCTGGACGACGGCCGCTCGGCGTTCTGCCTTCAGAAGTTCCCTTTAAGACGCCGCGGGTGCTTTAAACACGCCACTCCTCTCATTCGTCCAAAAGTAATCGTTTGGAAATTTAAACTTGGTTTGTTCAGATGGTCTGAATAAAACCAAAATAAGTAGCTGCAGTTCCTGACTCGTCCACTAGGGGATTCACTGGACGTCTTCTAATTCTAGATCAGTGTTTTTCAACCTTTTTTGAGCCGAGGCACCCGAAAATGTTAAAAAGTTAAACTCTGCAGCCTCTATTAACAATATAAAGTGTTTCTCATCAAAGTTTTATCAACAGGAATCCAGTAAATCCAGAAACAAGGACTTTTTTTAATAGTGCCTCCCTCAGTGTGAAACCTGGACCTGATGGATGAAGAGCTGAGATCCTGGTTTTCAAAAACTTCTCCATCACTGTCACTGACACAGTACTTTGATACAAGATGGTAGCAGGAGGTGGAGATGAACCACACTGACGTCTGTCACTTTACATTTCACCGGCAAAGTTCTGTGCTGCCCTCTAGTGGTGAAGAGTATTTATACAGGATTACTCTGCAACACACTGTCGCTGTGAGGAAAAGGTTTTTTTTTTTTTTTAATAATGTGAAATATGATAATTTCCCACGGCTCAGCTGACGATGTGGAGGAAACACCAGAGGTTGAAAAACACTGTTGTAGTGAAACAAGATCCCGTTTTAGTCCGACGTAAACGCACGAGACTGAGCGAGTCGAGGACCTGCTGCAGGTCGAGCAGTAAAACAAACAGGAAGTGACCCGACGGTGGAACGACGAGGGGAAAAAAGGCCGTGAGCCGGAACCTCTGGAGGTTTTGAACACCCGTCGTTCTGCGACGACCCAAAACTGAGCTAAAAACGCTAAAAAACGAACAGCGACCCTCCCCCACCGGGAGGGACGACCTCAAAACATTTCAGCCCCGATCACTAAAACCAGCTTCACTCAAGCTGAACAAACGTCCGGTTACAGTGCGGCGCCCGGGGAGGCCATTTTGAAAAAGTGTTCCCGTCGACGTGGCGCCGGTCCAGCTATGACGTTCTGCCGCGGAGACTTCACAGGGTGTCTACTGAGTTCTTTTTCCATATTGTGAAACTACTACGATGCTAGAATGTGTGAGTGCCTGATGCAGCCGCCCGCCGGGGGAACGCCGCCGCCGCCGCCACGCCGCCCAGGAGGGGGAAGCTAACCCGTGGCGAAGGAATCGACTCGCCACGGCCATTTGCATCGGTTTGCAAATGTGGCGGACAAAGACTTGAAAAGCACAAACGGTCGAGAGAAGAAGTGTCGGGTTGCAAACGCCTGGAGCCGTGTGTGTGTGTGTGTGTGTGTGTGTGTGTGTGTGTGTGTGTGTGTGTACAGCCGATAAATATATATATGTATACAACCTTGGTGTAGTAAAAGTGCATGTGTATAGTTTTGTAAATATGTAAATGTATGTTTATATTGGCTTACCTGAAGTAATTTAAGGAATGCAAAAAAAAAAAGAAGAAAAAAATCAAGTTTAGATTTTAATTTATAACCCGTGGCAGTGGAGAGTTATTTAAAGACAAAAAGTGAAACTATTGAGAAGATTTATGTACGACGCTGAGTAGCTCTTTGTAATAGTGACGGTATTGACCAACGTGGGGTCGTCTCCCCCCCCCCAGGCGAGGCCGCACCGCACCTCCAGCCCTGCAGGGGGCGCCACTCGCCTACCGTGTGTGTGGGGGGAGGGGGAGGGGGGGGGGGGGGTGTCATTTAGATTGAACAGCGAGATCCATAATCGGCCCGAGACGATATTTTCTCACACAAAAATAAATGCTGTTTGAAACAACCTGGCGTCTTTCCTCCCACTAGAGAGTCCTAAAGGAGTTAAGGAAGGGTGTTAGGAGGCTTCCTAAAGGAGTCAGGAGGCTTCCTAAAGGAGTCAGGAGGCTTCCTAAAGGAGTTAAGGAAAGGTGTCAGGAGGCTTCCTAAAGGAGTTAAGGAAAGGTGTTAGGAGGCTTCCTCAAGGAGTTAGGAAAGGTGTTAGGAGGCTTCCTAAAGGAGTCAGGAAAGGTGTCAGGAGGCTTCATAAAGGAGTTAAGGAAAGGTGTTAGGAGGCTTCCTAAAGGAGTTAAGGGAAGGTGTCAGGAGGCTTCCTAAAGGAGTTAAGGAAAGGTGTTAGGAGGCTTCATAAAGGAGTTAGGAAAGGTGTTAGGAGGCTTCCTAAAGGAGTCAGGAAAGGTGTCAGGAGGCTTCATAAAGGAGTTAAGGAAAGGTGTTAGGAGGCTTCCTAAAGGAGTTAAGGGAAGGTGTCAGGAGGCTTCCTAAAGGAGTTAAGGAAAGGTGTCAGGAGGCTTCCTAAAGGAGTTAGGAAAGGTGTTAGGAGGCTTCCTAAAGGAGTCAGGAAAGGTGTCAGGAGGCTTCATAAAGGAGTTAAGGAAAGGTGTTAGGAGGCTTTCTAAAGGAGTTAAGGGAAGGTGTCAGGAGGCTTCCTAAAGGAGTTAAGGAAAGGTGTCAGGAGGCTTCCTAAAGGAGTTAAGGAAAGGTGTCAGGAGGCTTCCTAAAGGAGTTAAGGAAAGGTGTCAGGAGGCTTCCTAAAGGAGTCAGGAAAGGTGTGAGGAGGCTTCCTAAAGGAGTCAGGAAAGGTGTGAGGAGGCTTCCTAAAGGAGTCAGGAAAGGTGTGAGGAGGCTTCCTAAAGGAGTCAGGAAAGGTGTGAGGAGGCTTCCTAAAGGAGTGAGGAAAGGTGTTAGGCTTCCTAAAGGAGTCAGGAAAGGTGTCAGGAGGCTTCTTAAAGGAGTCAGGAAAGGTGTTAGGCTTCCTAAAGGAGTTAGGAAAGGTGTCAGACTTTAGCGGAGGACGGGATCGAGCCACACAGAAAAAGTAAAGTTGCGTCAGAAGAATCCGTAGAAAGGTGTGAAGTGTTCGGTGCAGAAAGAAGAGACTCGACCTCGTCAGCTTGAAGGTCACGAGGTCACCAGGCGTGTGACCTGGGCTTTATTTCATAATACTACTACCGACGTACTGCTAAGACTTGAACCGACGGGGAATCGGTGGAATCCCTGGGCGGACGAAGCTACTACCCCTTTAGTTCCGCTTCACAAAAGAAAACTCCCGTTGGAAGAGTCGCCGCCTGCCGGGGAGGGATGTCGGTTGGAAACCCGCGGCACAAGCCCAGTGGCCTGACGGGGAGACGAGAGACTCGTTTCAACGACGTCCAAACGTGGATGAAAACACGTCGGGAGCAAAAAATCGCCGGTGGGATCTGGAGGTGAACCTCTGAGTGTACCTGCAGTCCGAGTCCACGGCGGCATTCCACTTCCTGCTGCTCCCAGAAACACGGCGTCCATCGTCCACCTTCAACTGTCCATCGTCCGTCGTCCACTGTCCACGTCTCGTGAGAGTTTCAGAGAGCAGGAGGTTGAGCGTCTTCGTCCTCCTCACAGTAACACAGAAACTAAAGAGCTTATAAACGACTCGTCATCATCGGCGTAATACATTCATTGTCCACGAGGAGATCGTCTCTCCTGCTGTAATAAAACAAATATAAAAACATTTAAATATCACCGTGACGGCGTTCCTACCAGTGGGATTTCTTTCTTTAAAAAAAAAAAAAAAAAAAAAAAGCACTGATGCTGTTAAATCCTGACGGTTTCTGCCGTGGCGGCAAAGTGTTTCTTAAATAGTGTAAAACGTAGAGTTGTGATTCCAGCGGTCGTTCGTCTGTCCGGTCGCGGTTTCACGAAAATCCTGTAACCAGTGTAGAAAGTATTGCTGCGCGGGGACATGAGTCCTATAGCAGAGACAGGAAGCCGTTGTCTGTGGAGTCCTGCTGCTCGGACTTGCCCCCCCGAGAGCCCCTGCTGGGGTTGGGGGTGGTGGAATACTTGGGGGGGTATCGGATGAAGAGGCGCTCCTCCTCCCTCTTGATCCAGCGCAGCAGCTTGGTGATGGCGGTGATGGCGCAGGCCTTCGTCACCAGCGGGCTGAAGCAGGTGTACAGCTCGAACTTGCTGGTGACCTGCGGGGGACACGAGAGGACGTTTTCAGCACCACAACTAGCGGCGATCGGGGAATTCCAGGTGGGCGGAGCTCAACGCCAAAACACGCCGCGAGCAGCCGGACGCGTCACTCGTGAAGGAAACCTGATAAAAAAGCGTCTCGCCAGAAGTTCTTGGTACGAAACTGATTTAGACTCGATGAGGACAAAACTTGTGGTGCTTCTCCCCACGCTAGCGCTACGACTTTTTTTTTACTATGGAATCACAGGAGGGCCAAAGATGAAAGGAAAATAAATGTGGGGCTACAAAGAGAATCAATCACACAAAGGGAGTCGTGTTCTTGACAAAAAGCAAAAGACAAAACAGGAGAAGCCGTCGACGACGTGGAAGAAGTAAAAGAATACGACTCCCTTTGTGTGATTGATTCTCTTTGTATTTCGACATTTATTTCCTTTCAACTTTGGCCCTCCTGTGATTCCATAGTTTATAACGGAGGACGGCGAGTGGCGACTCGAACACGAGGCCGAACTGGAAGCTTCTCAAAGGAAACGTTGATTCTCTTCAAACAAGGTTCTGAAGATTAACAGAAGCTGAGAAATCAGTGATGCTACATCAAAGACAGCGAGCTAGCATTAGCCTGCATGCTGTTAGGGGCACTTTGTGAAAACATCAATAGGTAATAAGGTTGTTTTTTTGTCACATTTCACTGCATTTTGCACCAGAAGGTTCCATTAGAATTAGTTATTACCCACATGGTCCACGTCTGACGCACAACAAAGACAATCCTAAGAGTTTAGACGTAAAGACGAGAGGCGTCCTGGTTGACCCGTGTCCTCTGGAGGGACCTCGGCTGTTCGACGCTCAACTTAAACGTGTGCGACGTTCCGGCCGAACGCCACCGGACCAAACTACCGAAATGGAGCTGTACAGAGGAAGCTTGATGAAGAGGAGCGTGGCGGGGAGGAAGGTGCGTACCCAAACCCCAGGCAAGCGCGGAGGTGCTAATGCTTTCATCTCTTGTCGAATTGACTATTGTAACGTCCTGCTCTCTGCTCTCCCCAAGAAAACTTTATCAACACTACAACTCTTACACAACTCTGACGAGGACCAGAGGGGGGCGGGCCCACATCACGCCTGTTTTAAAATCGCTGCATCGGCACCCCGTTCGCTTCGGGATCCATTTTAAGGTTCTTTTACTAGTTTTTAAGTGTCTTAATGGTTTTGCGCCCTCTTATTTATCCGAACTACTTTTATCATATCATTATTAGTAGTACTATACACGAGTATTATACACTATTACACACTGTTGTTATCTGTATTATTGTTATTATTATATAATACCTACTTCTAATGGCTCTGCCACTGCACCTTACTATTTATTTATCTTGCTTTGATCTCCTGCTTATTTCTCAGTGCCCATGTTCCGTTCTGTGTTTTACTTTATGTCTTATACCCAGATATTTTTATTTTTTACTTTTATTTCTATTCTATTGTATTTTATAATATCCGTATGTACCAGATTGCTGCAACAAAACAATTTCCCTTCGGGGATGAATAAAGTAATTATCTTATGTGTGTTCATCTGCTTTTTATTGATCTATTTGATCTTTGCACTGTTTTTAATTCTTGTTCAAGCACACTGTGTTACTTCAATGTATAGAAAGTGCAGTGTAACTGAAGCTGGACTAGACGTGGTACCCAGGCCAGCAGGGTCTCCCTCTCGGCCACGTGGTAGATGAGCTTGAGGGGCCGGGAGGCGCTGTGGATGCGGCTGTGCATGTAGCGGTAAAGGTCCAGGAGCCGCATCTTCTCCTCCGCGCTGCCGTACGGCGCCTCCATCTCGGGGCTGCGGGGGAGGAAGACACCGCGAGTTAGTGTGACTGCAAGGCAGTGCAAGGCGTTCACACTCTTGAGATTCTGTTTTCTGCTTTGTTCTGGACGTTTTTCCAATCGCTAAAACTCTGGCGACCTTCACCCGTTCGTCACCATTCAAATATCAAATACTGCAGTTTTTTCTGCACTTTCCGGCTAGTTCTAGCTTCTTGAAATCTCGTCAACTTTTTGAAATATTTCAACTTTTGTGCAACTTTTTTCCAATGTTAACGGATGGAGACATTTTTTAACTCGCTATAACTTCTTCAAATTTTTACCGATTTCAACCATTCAACTGTTCCACTATTTCAACTGGTGCAACTTTTTCAACTTGTTGACACTTTTTCAACTCATAATTTTTCAACTTTTTTCAACCTTTTCAACTCTTTGACACTTTTTCAAAAAGTTGCACATTTTCAAAAAGTTTAACAATTTTCAAATTGAAATCTTGCTTGAGATTCTGTTTCTGTTTGTTCTGTACGTTTTTCGAATCGCTAAAACTCTGGCGATCTTCACCCGTTCGTCACCATTCAAATATCAAATATCGTGCAGCTTTTTTGGCACTTTCCGGCTAAGTTCTAGCTTCTTGAAATCTCGTCAACTTTTTGAAATATTTCAACTTTTGTGCAACTTTTTTCCAATGCTAACGGATGGAGACATTTTTTAACTCGCTATAACTTCTTCAAATTTTTACCGATTTCAACCATTCAACTGTTCCACTTGTTAAACTGTTTCAACTTTTTGAAACTTGTTCAACTTTTTGACACTTTTTCTACTGTTTGACACTTTTTCAACTGTGACACTTTTTCAAAAAGTTGCACGATTTTCAAAAAGTTGCACATTTTCAAAAAGCTGCACATTTTCAAAAAGTTTAACAATTTGCAAATTGAAATCTTGCTTGAGATTCTGTTTCTGTTTGTTCTGGATGTTTTTCGAATCACTAAAACTCTGGCGAGCTTCACTCGTTCGTCACCATTCAAATATCAAATCGTGCAGCTTTTTCGGCACTTTCCGGCTAAGTCCTAGCTTTATCAAATCTCGTCAACTTTTTAAAAATATTTCAACTTTTCCACATTAAATTTTACATGGAAGTGAATGGAGAGGAAAATGTAAACTCCTTCAACTGTGAACCCCGACAGCTCGGTCAAATTTTCAGCTAAAAACGTGCTGGAAGTCACAAAACGGTTTACCGTTTACCAGGAGCCTTCACACTATCATGCATTTGCCGTGGGAAATGCACATCATCTAGTTCACTTTTGTTTTCCCCCCGGTGCAGGTGTGACATCACAACCAGGGCTGGGCCCGGCTCAGAAACAGGAAGTGGTACAAAAGTAATCGTCAGAAGAAGAAGCGTGTCCAGCAGACACCCACCTGGTGAACTGGGTGAGCTGGCGGTGGTTGTCCGGCACGTCGAAGGGCTTGTACATGAAGTGCCTGAGGTCCGACACGCCCACCTGGCCCACGCTGTACGACCGCGCCTTGGCGATGAGGCCGAGGGAGCCCTGCGCCGCCATGGCCTCCTCGATCCGCCTCTTGCACTCGGCCACGGCGTAGAACGCCTCCTTGTCCGTGGACAGCAGCAGCAGGCAGACGGTGCACTCCGGGGGGTCCAGGTAGGAGATGTAGGCGTAGAAGTAGCAGTCGGGGTTGAAGAGCGGCAGGCAGATGGGCGTCCAGATCTCGCCGGCCTGGAAGGCGGACGAGGCGCCCACCAGGTTGAGCAGCAGGTGGACGTCGGCGGGCTCCAGCCGGGCGTCCTCGATCACCGTCCTCTCCTGCACCACGGTGAGCAGCTGCCTCTTGGCCACGAGGATGGAGAACACCAGGTTGGGCGTGATGGCCCTCTGCAGGATCTGGTTCAGCGAGTCCCGGAGGGAGGCGGCCAGCGGCAGGCAGTGCACGGCGGCCAGCAGGAAGCTGGGGTCCCAGTCCACCAGGTCCAGCAGGCCGTCCAGGATCTTCTCCGAGCCGGCCAGCAGCCGCCGCAGGTCGTAGTTCTTCTTGTGCTCGAAGATGCGCGATATGCTGGCCTGCGTCAGCATGCTGATGATCTGGTGGTATACGTACAGCAGCTCGCCGCGCAGCTGCTGCTCCGACTGGCGGCTGCTGGAGACGCACACCAACACCAGGGGGCCCTTCTGCAGGAAGACCACCGTGTGCTGCTCTGCAGGGGGCGACAGCCACCGGACATGAAGGGTTAATCACCGAGTTTAGCCGTACGGAGCGACAGAACATCTGCAACTGTTAGAACCACGACACGTACAGCTGTGCTCCAATTTTAGTCATTAAATCCAAAATAACTCTTTATAACAATATCTCTTCATTTATTTTACTAATGACTTCTTCACTAAAGCCTCATGTTGGTTTAAAGCCCCAGAGCCTTCCTGCTGATCTGACCCACTGGAAGCTCTCTGGCGCCCCCTGGTGGACACCCGCACTGCACTGCACTCTCTCAACCACACAGTTTGATCTCCTATTCAGACAACATGGGTTTTATTTTTCTTTGAGTAAATTCAAAACTCATGTGTTATGATGAAAAATAAATAAATACTTCAAATACTCTCCTTGGACTTTTACTCGATATTTAAAAAAACGAAAAAGCTTCAGATGAGGGTTTTCCCTCTTTTTGATAAAATCCCAGGTGGATCGTCCTCCAGTCCTCCCGTCTGCTCTTAATTCAACTTTTACCTTTTATTAATGCGACAATTTATATATAAACAAAATCTGACAGCGTTTCTGCACCAGCGCTCCTCCGTCACCAACAAACTAACCCAACCCAAGTTACCGTGACGACCAAAGAAAGGAAAGACGGCTGCACGAGGACGGACTGACCTGAATAGACGGAGCGGATGATGTTGTCCCCGCTCTGGACGAAGGACACCAGCGCCATCATGACGCCCATGGTGGAGGACAGCGCCTCTTCGCTGCCGTAGCGGGAGTAAATGGGCTTCCCGGCTTCGCTCAGCACGAAGACGTGCTTCCGGTGCCGCCGCCAGCTGTCCGCCGTCACGTCCTCGTCGCGATGGGACACGGAGGCGGGGGCCTCCTGTGGGCCGGCCTCCAGCAAGGGGGACGAGCGTCCCTTCACGCCGAGCCCCTGCTCCTCCAGCTTGGCTTTGGCCAGCATGGCGACCACGAAGTCCCCGGAGTCGCCCTGACAGTCGTCCTCCGCGGCGCCACCGCCGCCGCCGCCGTCCGTCTCCATGTCGGCCGGCTGAGGGGACGCGGCGCCTTCCGTCTCCTCGGTCCCCTCGGCCTCCGGCGCCACCGCCCGGCTCGAAGGAGGCTCCGCCTCCAGGCGCGGATCTGGAAGCCCGTCCTGCTTAGCGCCGCCGCCGTCGTTCCCGCCGGCCGGGTCGGGAAACATGTGGTTCCCCAGGAGGGACAGCGACGTGGCCAAGGCGTCCGCTGGACGGAAGACAAAGATCAGGGAAGAGGACGGATTAGAAACTTTGTGCGGCGGCGCCACAAATTCTTCTTCGGTCAAACTGGACAAACGGGTTGAACTGTTTTATACGGAAAAAAGAGAGAATAAAGGAGAAATGGTGAAGCCTCACAGGGTCACATGACCGCTGGCAGCATGTGGTGAGATAAAAGGAAGTCGTCAGCGAAACAAAAGTCTGAATGAATGTTTGTGAATAATGTTTATGGTGACAGTGTTTTCTCCATCGGGACCGACGTGTATAAAGACGTCCTCCGTCGGGACCGACGTGTATAAAGACGTCCTCCGTCGGGACCGACGGACCGACGTGTATAAAGACGTCCTCCATCGGGACCGACGTGTATAAAGACGTCCTCCGTCGGGACCGACGTGTATAAAGACGTCCTCCATCGGGACCGACGTGTATAAAGACGTCCTCCATCGGGACCGACGTGTATAAAGACGTCCTCCGTCGGGACCGACGTGTATAAAGACGTCCTCCATCGGGACCGACGTGTATAAAGACGTCCTCCGTCGGGACCGACGTGTATAAAGACGTCCTCCATCGGGACCGACGTGTATAAAGACGTCCTCCATCGGGACCGACGTGTATAAAGACGTCCTCCGTCGGGACCGACGTGTATAAAGACGTCCTCCATCGGGACCGACGTGTATAAAGACGTCCTCCTTCGGGACCGACGTGTATAAAGACGTCCTCCGTCGGGACCGACGTGTATAAAGACGTCCTCCGTCGGGACCGACGTGTATAAAGACGTCCTCCGTCGGGACTGACGTGTATAAAGACGTCCTCCACTCACCAGGCGGGTTGGCGTCAGACGGAGGATCACAGATCTTCACTCCCTGGGCCTCTTCTTCTTGATGACCGTCTTTCTCCATGATACCATCCCACTGTCTGCAAACACACGTCACGTCACAACAACAACAATAATGATAATCAAATAAAAGCTTTAAGACGGACGTCATGTCGTTTGACCCTTGAGACATCAGGCATCTCAAGACTCTAATGAAGGAGAGCAGTCATCCTGCAGCAGGTCACATGATTACAGAGGAGACCTTATAACTGTGTGTGTGTGTGTGTGTGTGTGTGTGTGTGTGTGTGTGTGTGTGTGTGTGTGTGTGTGTGTGTGTGTGTGTGTGTGTGTGTGTGTGTGTGTGTGTGTGTGTGTTACATTACAGTAACTGATAGTTGACCATCAGGGCAAAAAGGAGCTGACGTTGGTTTAACAACAACTGACTTCAGCGTGGCTGCTTAAACCTGCACACTGCCGACGGTAAGCTGCCGATATGACGATATGACGACATGACGACAGAGGCTGAGCAGCGACCGTCAATGTTTACTGTACCGAGCCGGCTAACGCCGCCTGCTAGCAAGCTGCTCGCGCCACCGGATCAATTTCATGGCCTCGGATTAACCGGGCTCGTGCGGCCGGTCGTCGTGTCCCACCGGAAGAGGGGTTAAGCTCGGGAGCAAAAAACTCACGATTTAGTCCCGTCGAAGCGTCGCGTTGCGGATGCGATCAGTCCCGGGAACTTTCGCTGGCGGCGCCGGCAGCGAACAAGCTGTCAGAGACCGAGAGGCAGAAAACAAATTCTGCTCTGGAGCGCCGCACACATCCGGGTGTCTGATGACAGCGGCGCGCAGCCAATCAGGAGGCTCGCCTGGCTCCGCTAAGCCCCGCCCCCCTGAACAGCAAACAGACATAAAGGCAGCTATTATCAAACAAACGCACGTCATTCAGCAAATAAGATCGATAATTATTAATATATATATTTTCCCTCCGAAATTGGAGATGCTAACTGAAACAATTGTAAATACATTATTTAACACATTTATAATGCCTACCTTGTACGTCAACGCGTCCGCCATATTGGTCCGGGCAACTGCTCCACAGCTGGTGGTTATTTCTGGACAAAAAAGAAAATATTAGTTATGATGCACACAGAAATATTTATAGAATATATATATAATATATAATATACATAATATATATATTTAAAATTATTTTTACCGGAGACGTGTGAGGACGCTGATCTCTTGTGGGTCGTACGGAGTGACGCGTCATGGTGCGTCAGACGTCACTTCCGGCTCCTCCATGCAACTACATCGATAATTATTAATATATATTTTTTTCCTCCGAAATTGGAGATGCTAACTTAAACAATTGTAAATAGATTATTTAACACATTTATAATGCCTACGCTTGTACGTCAACGCGTCCGCCATATTGGTCCGGCAACTGCTCAACAGTGGTGGTTATTTCTGGACAAAAAAGAAAATATTAGTTATGATGCACACAAAAATATATATACAATAAATATATTTAAAATGTTTTTTACCGGAGACGTGTGAGGATGCTGATCTCTTGTGGGTCGTACGGAGTGACGCGTCATGGTGCGTCAGACGTCACTTCCGGCTCCTCCATGCACACAAACATCGCAGCGATGGCCGCGGGAACCCCGTTACCCATCAGCCCAATAAGAGGTGATTTCTGAAGTGGCCCCGGAGGAGCGAGGCTGAATCCCGCGCCGCAGCGGTTCGCCGGGTCCGCGGACGTGATGGAGGAGCCGTGGGACTTCGAGTTCCTGTCGCGCATCGCCGACAGCTGCCTGTCGTTCCTGTCCGAGTTCGTGAACGACTGGCTGGCCAACGACATGAGAGCCTGCATCTTCAAGATCCTCCTCAGCTGGTTGATCTTCAGCCTCGTCGCCATTCACTTCGCCTGGAAAGTGTACGGCAACACGGTGAACGACATGTACTACCGGCAAGGTGAGTCGCTGCCCGCCGCGGTGGAAGGAAGCAAGTCTGTCGACTCGTTGGCCTGACTCTCTCTCTCTGTGTGTGTGTGTGTGTGTGTGTGTGTGTGTGTGTGTGTGTGTGTGTGTGTGTGTGTGTGTGTGTGTGTGTGTGTGTGTGTGTGTGTGTGTGTGTGTGTGTGTGTGTGTGTGTGTGTGTGTGTGTGTGTGTGTGTGTGTGTGTGTGTGTGTGTGTGTGTGTGTGTGTGTGTGTGTGTGTGTGTGTGTGTGTAGGAAGCGGGCAGAATGGAGGCACACCTGACACAGCTCCTCACCTCAGTGGATGGTAGGTACCCTACATGTACTCTATAGCTACCATACAGTACCCTACATGTACTCTATAGCTACCATACAGTACCCTACATGTACTCTATAGCTACCATACAGTACCCTACATGTACTCTATAGGTACCATACAGTACCCTACATGTACTCTATAGCTACCATACAGTACCCTACATGTACTCTATAGCTACCATACAGTACCCTACATGTACTCTATAGCTACCATACAGTACCCTACATGTACTCTATAGCTACCATACAGTACCCTACATGTACTCTATAGCTACCATACAGTACCCTACATGTACTCTATAGCTACCATACAGTACCCTACATGTACTCTATAGGTACCCTCCAGGTATGATACAGTACCATACAGGTACTCTAACCCTAACCCTCTATCCAGGTACAATATGGTACTTGTAACCTACAGGTACTATACAGTACCCTCCAGATACTGTATAGTACCTGGAGGGTACTGTATAGGTACTATACAGACACACTGTATAGTGTACATGTATAGTACCTGTATGGTACCATACAGGTACTATACAGGTATCCGACAAGTACCCTACAGTACCCTACAGGTACTCTATAGGTACCCTACAGGTACCAGACACTTCCTCCCTCCAGACGTTCTTCGCTTCACGACATCAACCAACCAATTCCGCCATACGTTCCTATTCCTATTATGCCTCTTTAACCCCTTTAGCCCACATTTGTCTCCCTGGGGGGTCGACTCACCTGCCCCCCCCCCCCCCCCCCCCCTCCCCACACACTCTATTGACTCACTTAAAACAGAAAAAAGACTGTCATCACATGTGGATATAATGAAGTTACAGGTGCTGCCCCCTTGTGGCTGGAGAAGGTGCACAAAAGTAAACATAAACTCAAAAGTACTTGTAATATCAAAGTACTCCTAACGTTAAACAAAATATATAATTAGAAAGTTAAAAACTAGATAATTGAACACAGAGATACTTTATAAAAGCCTCGTGAGCAGGTTTGCAGTGAGGAGATTAAAAACAAGTTATTTAACAATCTGGAGGCTCGAGGATTAAAAAGATAAATAAAACTGTTTACGTCATTTAAGTGGCAAACAAACTGGCCAATTAGGCTCCAAGGGCCCTCGTGTACCTTTATAATCCTGTTGTTTCTGCTGAATGGCCTATTTACATTAACGTTCAGCTTCTGATCCAGATGTGGCGAACCCGTCCAGATGTTACTGCACAATAACGCTCCTCTGTTCTGCAGGGAGAGTCAAGAAGGAGAACCTCTGAAGACTCACCGGGACTAACCAGACGTTGACCTTTGACCCGGTGAGGGCCGAACAGCCTGGACCTCCAGAGACACTTTCACCTTTTCTCAAAATGGCAGCAGCGCCCCCTGGTGGTCATGGTGACGCGTCTCTCCAGTCATTGGGAAAATATATTAGTTTCTTTAAATAAATAAACGCCGTTTAAATTATGACATGGGTTTTTTTTCTTTTTAAACAAAAACACATTTCCCCGTCAGCGATGATTCTGAGAGAAAGACGATCCACATTTTCCTTCATGGACATAAAACAACTTTATGTCTCGTTGGCAGATTTCATATATAAAAGAAAATACTTGTACTCGATGTAAATGATTTATGGAAGATAGAAAACAGTCAGGATATATAAAGTCAATAGAATTTAAAAGGTAAAAGTGTGAATGTTTTATTTAAAATGCTTTTCTTTTGCAGTGAATGGATTTAATGTTTCACTGCTGCTGTTTCATAAATAAAGTTTTGTTCCTTCAAAGAAGTTTGTTTAAATGTGAGACCTCGGGTCTTTAAGTGTCCGGAGGAGGAGGAGGAGGGGGGGGGGGGGAGGAAGAGGAGAAGGAAGAGGGAGAGGAGGAGGAGGTGGTGGAGGAGGAGGAGCAGGAGGAGGAAGAAGAGGTGGTGGAGGAGAAGGAGAAGGAAGAGGGAGAGGAGGAGGAGGAGGAGGGAGGTGGTGGAGCAGGAGGAGGAAGAAGAGGTGGTGGAGGAGGAGGGAGGTGGTGGAGGAGGGGGAGGAGGAGGAAGAAGAGGTGGAGGAGGAGGAGGAAGAGGTGGACGAAGAGGAGGAGGAGGAAGAGGTGGACGAAGAGGAGGAGGAGGAGGAGGAAGAGGAGGCGGCGGAAGAAGAGGAGGAGGAGGCGGCGGCGGAAGAGGAGGAGGAGGTGGAGGAGGAGGAGGCGGCGGAAGAGGAGGTGGTGGAGGAGGAGGAGGAAGAAGATGTGGTGGAGGAGGAGGAGGAGGAGGAGGGGGAGGAACAGGAGGAGGAAGAGGAGGAAGAAGATGAGGGGGAGGAGGTGGAGGGGGAGGGAGGAGGAGGAGGGGGAGCAGGAGGAAGAGGAAGAGGAGGAGGAGCAGGAGGAAGAGGAGGAGGAGGAGGAGGAAGAGTAGTAGTAGTCCACTATGCGGGTCACATGCTGGGCGAGTGTCACACTACGGTGTGGGAAAAGGGTCAAAACACTCCGTTTGGACAACCAGTCGCCTGAAACGTAGATTAAATGTTGATATGATATTAATATATATTAATAGAACCTGCAGGCAATACAAATATGTCTCAAGTCTTAATATAGTTGTTTTCACTGCGTTTTGTCTCGAGAACATTTCATTATTTAAGTCCAGAAATGTGAAGCTTAAAGAAATAAAAGAAATTTCCTCCATTAGTGTCTTAAAAATAGTTGAACTTGAATGATTGTATTAAAACAGTCCAACATTCCCGTGTCCTCGTCGTGTCCTCGTCGTGTCCTCGTCGTGTCCTCGTCGTGTCCTCGTCGTGTCCTCGTCGTGTCCTCGTTGTGTCCTCGTCTCACTTCCTGTTAAAGGAAACCAGCAGCAGGAGAATCTAGAAGAACAACAAACCTTCAGTTTGTCTTAAAAATCAGGCCGAGGTCATGAAATCAAAGGAGGTTTAATTCACTTTGAACTGTTTCCATTCTGCCTTCAGGACGTTTCCCTTGTTGAAGCTTGAAACACTGAAAACACAAACATCTTCTTTGCTTGATGAAAAAACTCTATCTGGCAAAACTTTGCTTTTTTTTTCTGACAAACTAATATTTATGAAGAATTTTAAACGGCACTACCAGGACCTGGGTTTCTGGAAAAAACGTATTTCTCTGCGTTTGGATTCTTTTACACGTAAATCAGCTCCGACCCTCAAACCAGGATTCCTGAAAACTCCACAGCGGAGGTCTGCCGGTATTTATTTACGTCATAATTCATGACGGCATGTTTTTTTTTTTTTCTTCAGGATTCTGATTGGCCGTCAAGGCTTCATGCTTCTGGCTACACTGCCCCCTACAGGCCTGGCTGCTCACTGCAGCTCTGAGGACATGAGAGTCGGTGTAAATGAAGATTTAGTTTTAAAACGTAGAGGGAAATATCTGTTGCTTTTTATTTTTAAAAACTGGGTACGTGTAGACGTGTC
>NC_137653.1:1002559-1032559 GCF_963422515.1 Blennius ocellaris | reverse complement strand
GGCGCCGGCGCCGGCGTCCGGCGGCCGACGAGGGTGAGGAGGGGCCGAGGCCGGAGCAGCGAGAGGGCGCGGGCCATCGGCGGGTCAGACGCTCGGGGGGGAAACGTCCTGCGGGACCACGAGTGGAGAAGAGAGCGTACGACGGTGAGGCTCGGCATCGGGAGGTGGAAACGACTGATTTGTCAGGTAAGAGAGTAAAACCTAACAGTGAGACAGACGGGACTCCTGTAGGATGTACGAGTTTATAATAATGTGACGACGATGCAGTTTTCCTCCATGAAACAAAAATGACGTCAAACACTCAAACGTGAGCAGAAGGTACAAGAAAATGTCTTTTTGCAAACAAACATCTTATTCACATGTGATTATAAAAGTCAAAGGTAAACCAGCCGTTGGTGAGGTCCCTAACTACTTTTTTTTTTTTAAAACATAACACTGCAATTCTAGAGTAGTGCTTGAAAGAATCTAGTTCAATGTTTTTCAACCTTTTTGAGCCAAGACACACTTTTTTCTTTGGAAACATCAGGAGTCACACCTCCACCTGGAAATGTTAAAATGTTAAACTCTGCAGCCTCTATTAACAATATAAAGTCTTTCTCATCAAAGTTTTATCAACAGGAATCCAGTAAATCCAGAAAGCAAGGACTTTTTTTAATAGTGACTCCGTCAGTGTGAAACCTGGACCTGATGGATGAAGAGCTGAGATCCTGGTTTTCAAAAACTTCTCCATCACTGTCACTGACACAGTACTTTGATACAAGATGGTAGCAGGAGGTGGAGATGAACCACACTGACGTCTGTCACTTTACATTTCACCGGCAAAGTTCTGTGCTGCCCTCTAGTGGTGAAGAGTATTTATACATGATTACTCTGCAACACACTGTCGCTGTGAGAGCAAAGGTTTTTTTAGGAAAAAATGTGAAATGTGATAATTTCCCACGGCTCACCTGACGATCTGGAGGAAACACCAGTGCGCCGCGGAGCAGAGGTTGAGAAACACTGATTTAGATAATATCTCGATCACTCACAGAGATTTTTAAACAACACGGGTTAAATACGTATGTTTTCGTTCAATTGGACTCCCAATAATGTCATTAAAAAAAAAAAAAAAAAGAAAACCACAACAAGAAATTACACACAATGAAATTCAACAATGTGTTTCTTTACCAAATGCTCTGTCAACGATTAATTGATCTGTCACTCACTAAAACAAACAAGTTTCTCTCCGGTACATATGAGGAGTTCGGTTGTAAAAAGCTGCCGTCTTTCTACCTAAAAGTTAAGCTTTTATTTATACTCGTGCTAAATTCAGCACTACTTCCGTGGTCCTTCCCAGACGTGGTTCACAGCCTTCCCGTCGGCCTGCGTCTGCTGCACCTACCTGTGGAGGAGGTAAAGGAGGGTTTCGGTGTGAAGCGGCGCTGGCGGAGCTCCGGCTGGGCAGTGAGGCCCCGGAGAGCAGAACCTCTGACCAGACAGCCACTGGAAGTGTGTACCTTGAGTTTAATGATTGACCTGCAGCGGTCGGGGAACACGTGACGCCACCGACCAGCCGCAACTACGTGTTTGGGAAGAGCAGGGTTCAGGGATTCCTGGAGTTATTTCAGAAGCTGCGGTTACAGCATCAGTCAGACTTTGGAGTCGGCGGCGGTACGGAGCAGGTCAGGGTACAAATGTGCGACAAAGAAAAACAACAAAAAAACAAAACCCCACAAAGCCGGTCGACACTGTGAAAAGTCCAACACGTGAAGTGTGGAGCTCCTGGTGTTGTTCACCCAGATGTGATGAGAAGAAGAAGAAGAAGAAGAAGAAGAAGAGAGAAGAAGAAGAGAAAAGAAGATGAGAGAAGAAGAGAGAAGTAGAAGAGAGAAGAAGAAGAAGAGAGAAGAAGAAGAAGAGAGAAGAAGAAGAAGAAGAAGAAGAAGAAGAAGAAGAGAAAAGAAGATGAGCGAAGAAGAGAGAAGAGAGAAGAAGAAGAAGAGAAAAGAAGATGAGAGAAGAAGAGAGAAGAAGCAGAAGAAGAAGAAGAAGAAGAAGACGAAGAGAGAAGAAGAAGACGAAGATGAAAAAGAAGAGAGAAGAAGGAGAGAAGAAGAAGAAGACGAAGAGAGAAGAAGAAGAAGACGAAGACGAAAAAGAAGAGAGAAGAAGGAGAGAAGAAGAGAGAAGAAAAAGAAAAAGAAGAAGGAGAGAAGAAGAAGAAGAAGAAGAGAGAAAAAGAAGAAGAAGAAGAGGAAACTTTATTTGTGAGGAGGTTGAGGAGGTTCTGGCCCGAGGACCTCGGGGAGCGACCGGAGGAGTACCAGGGGCACAACAAGTCAGACACATATCTAGGAGACTGACGGTGCAACGCTCTAAAAGCCAGAACTAAAATCTTGAATTCAATTTGAAATTTGATGGGGAGCCGGAGCAGAGAATGTAAAATAGGAGTAACCTGAGACCACCTACTAGATCCTGTTAAAAGCCGCGCTGCAGCACTTTGAACCCTTTGAAGTCGGTTCAAAGCAGATTTGTTAAAACGAGTAAAAAGGGAGTTACAATAATCTAAATGAGACGAGATAAAAGCATGAATCAGCACTTCTAGATCAGAGTTGGATCAAATTGGCCTTAGCGTGGCGACGTTTCTCATAGTGGAAGAAACAGTTTTTGACCAAGGAGGTTGACCATCGAGGGGATTTTCTGCTCTGGAGCAATAATCTAAAGTCTCAGTCTTTTTAGGATTGAGCTGAAGGCAGTTTTCACAACTTTAACACTCGAAAGACAATCCATCAACTCTGTGCATCTGTGCATCTCTGACTCCTTCAACGAAAAATACAGTTGAATATCATCAGCATAGAGGTGATAAGAGACATTTTTAAAACGGCTGATGATTTTCGCAAGAGGGGAATTAGTCCTTTTCATGATAACTTACAAGTTTTACAGCAAAATGTCACCCGTCATTGATTTAGAGATGAAAACTCGAAGGTGGCGTCTTTTACCAACGTCTCCTGATGTTTTTGTGAATAAATCATGACAAACTTCCCACACAGCGAGGGAACGAAGCTGCTGTGCTTTATGGCGCCTTGTAATATTTCTAATTCATTAGAGGCGACTTCTGCTTTGGCAGGACTCGTTTCTTGGGCACATTTTAGGCTATCCGGTATAAAATGAGGTTATTTTAGAGAACAACAGCAAATCATTAAACACAACAACAAATTCAAAAACACAACACAAATGCTAAAACACAACACAAATAAAAAAAAACACAACAGCAAATCATTAAACACAACAACAAATTCAAAAACACAACTGCAAATTGAAAAAGACAACACAAATGCTAAAACACAACACAAATGAAAAAACACAGCACAAATGAAGAAACACAGCAGCAAATTGAAAAAAGCACAACAATAAATTGTAAAACACCAGGACATTAACTTCAAAGGAAAAGCAGCAGACGAGCTCTCTGATTGGACGACGGAGCCGTTCAGCCTTTGAACCAGAAGTTATTCAGCCTAGAGCATGAATTTCAAAACCTGGAAAAGTTTGTTGACTCCTCTACCCACTCTTCCTCGCAGCTTGGACAAAACATTGTTCCTCCTTTCCTTCCTTCCAGGTATTTTCTCCTCTTGAAACTAAACACGGCACAAGTGAAATGACCTCCAGTTCATAAGCGGTACTTTCTCCTCGTCCAATCAGACGATCTCTTTCTGCCAACTGGTACCAACCTTTTCCCTTTAAGTTGCCGTCTTTGTGTTTTTCAATTTGTGTTGTGTTTAGTGATTTGTTGTTGTGGTTTGCACTTCAGGGCCACCGTACCAACCTGCTCGAGCATTTTATATAGAATAACTTAATAAAGTGGCCAGTGAGACTCTGAGAACTTTCCCCCCATTGGTTCTTGTAAAAATGTGTCGTAGTTTTGTTCTTTTAAGGATTTATATTGTATATAAAAGCTGTGACATAAGGTTACAGACTGACAAGAGGATTTGGTTGAGATATTTATAGACTTATCTTATCTGGTCTGATCATAACCTGACTTTGGACGACTTGAACAAAACAGATACAAAAAAAAAATAAAAAATCCAATGAATTAGATTAGAAAGAGTAGCTTTTAAACTCTCCACTTATCATGACAACCACTCGGGTTTAATATAATGTGAATTTGAAAAGAACCAACCAGTTACTCTGGTCACCGGTGTTTCGGATTAAGTGGTATCCTTGTAATCTGGTGACCCACTTACTTTATCGACTCTTGTCTTGTCAGCATGTTAATTTTAAATTAAAAAAACAAAACGACAGGACAGAGACTCCCAACAAGTCCGACACTTAAATTTGATAGGGCCGTTCACCAGTGCATTTACACATTTATGTCACGTATTATTTTTAGCATATTCTGATACAAGGCAGCAACAAGGGACGTCACCTCAGCAGGTAATACGAAACACTGTCAAACAGACATTTTAGAGTCGCCTCATACCGCACAAGTTCCCTCCTGCGAGGACGAGGCTCTCGCTGTCATTACCTCCATGACTTATGTCGAATCCACTGTGCTTTGTGGAGTAAAATCGAGACGCTGCACTGTGACTTTCAACAAAAAAAAAAAAACAATGTTTGTTTTTTTCAATATCGCGAGATCTTCCGTGATTTCCTTCCAAGGCTTCACCAAAAAAACAAAACAATGTTGTAACAAATATCGCGAGATCTTCCGTGATTTCCTTCCCAAGCTTCAACAAAAAAAACAAAACAATGTTTTAACAAATATCGCGAGATCTTCCGTGATTTCCTTCCAACGCGCGCGTCAGGTGACGAAATGCGCGTCACCGACGTGTCGGAAGGCGGTGCTTTTTTTCCCTCCCTGGAGTCGCGGAGGAAGAAGTGCCACAAGCGCGTTTTTTTTTTTTTTTTCCCTCCTTCTACTGGTTGTTTTTCCAACGACTCTTCTCCAAGAAAGACCGCTTTCTGGCAATGCCGGCGCCCGCGTCGCGACGATAATAATCACAACGGGCACGTTGAAGTTGGCGGAAAGGGGAGAAAAGCGCGGGCCTGCCTCCACCTCCTCCTCCTGGACTCGCGCGGCGCCACCATGAAGCTAACGGACAATGTGCTGCGGAGCTTCAGGGTAGCTAAGGTGTTCCGGGAGAACGCGGACAAAATCAACTGCTTCGACTTCAGCTCGAACGGAGAAACGATCATTTCCAGTAGCGACGACGACTCCCTCGTCCTGTACGACTGCCAGGAGGGAAAGTAAGCGGCGCCGCGCTCGGGGGGGTTTTCGCTGTTGTTTTTTTTTTTTTTTTTGACGTTAGCCGCGTGCTAACTAGCCTGCTAGCCGCCGCGGCCTAGTTGCGCTGCGCCTTAAAAACACCCGGCAGCCAAACATCTGTTTCAAAAATTTAACACGGGTTTTTTTTTTGTCATGTGTAAATCTACGTGTGGGCAAATTACTAAGAGAAGATGAAGCGAGTTTCTCCCGGTTTGGTTGGATGTTGGAGTTCATTGAATCCCTGCAGCCACAGCAGGACTTTGTTTAGAATTTACCCACACGAGCTTCACATTTCGAGTAAATTCCTCCAAGGTTAAGTTAGAAATATGTCAAAGTAATAATTGATGACTGTGACGTGCAGTTACGGTTTGCGTTAAAGAAATGCGACCACACGTTCACCAGCCAGCTATACGAGTATAGTCCGATTATTGTAACGTCAGTATGAAGGCCTACAACAAACTTCCTGGATGCATTTGAAATAAAAGAGTATTTCTCCAACAGTCTTATCAGTGTTCAGTGACTCTATGAGGAACTTTGAATATGTGCAACACAAACACACAGTACTGCAAAGAAGTACTACTTTCCCCGCAGATTTAAATCCCTGACGTACTGAGTGAAATACATGTTTTATTAACTTATACGTCAACATTTGAACAGATGTGGGATTGAACCTGCAACCTTCTGATTGCGAGACATCCTGTTGTTTTAAATGGATAAAATCCTCCGTTTCTAATTATTAGATTTTGTCTGTTCGTAAAACGATGGAACGTTTTCTTCCTGTTTTAATCTCATTTTGTCTCATTCTCTCTTCTCCTGCAGACCCAAGCGGACACTGTACAGTAAAAAATATGGAGTGGATCTCATCAGGTACACTCATGCTGCAAACACTGTGGTCTACAGTTCGAACAAAATCGATGGTAAGTATGTGAACGATCGGTACATTTATGGTGTAAATAGATGCTGGCTGCAGCAAAATACATATTTAATGACTGCCCTGTTGTTGTTGTTGTGTTTTGCTGGGTCGTCTGTGGACGGCTGCTGGATCTCAGGGTCCCTCTGCTCACTGTGGTCTGAGGTAGTTGTTTGTACAGTTTGAGGGTCTGTGATTCTGCCCCATACAGGAGCTAACTGTACAAGTGACTGCCTTGCCCACGGCGGAGTCTTCCCGTCGGATACGTCCACACACAATTTGTCACGCGGATTTTTGTTTGACAGTCTTGCGGGTTGTGTTTGGTTGAGATAGATATATATATTTGTAGTTTAATGATGTCCCTGTTTTTCTTGAAGACACTATCCGGTACTTGTCTCTTCACGATAACAAATACATCCGCTACTTTCCGGGACACAGTAAAAGGTGAGAGTCTGGCTTTCCCGGTACTTTCTTCAGCTTTCGTGTTCCCTTGGAATTTTAATGCAATTTCCTCACGTTTGTTTGCTTTTTTTTTCCCCCCCCTGCAGAGTGACGTCCCTGTCCATGTCTCCGGTGGACGACTCCTTCATTTCTGGCTCGTTAGACAAAACCATCAGATTGTGGGACTTGCGGTCGCCCAACTGCCAGGTGAGCGTCTCGACCCGGGCTCCAGGTTGACCCCTGTGACGAGTCGCTGACCTCTTGGGTCCCCCGTCTTCCAGGGCCTGATGCACCTGCAGGGGAAGCCGGTCTGCTCCTTCGACCCCGAGGGCCTCATCTTCGCTGCCGGGATCAACTCTGAGATGGTGAAGCTTTACGACCTGCGGTCATTTGACAAGGTGAGACTCGTTCCTGGTCCTCGGAGACCAGGACCTGCGGGACTCCTGGACGCTGAAGGTCCTTGACTCGCTCCCGTCCCCAGGGCCCGTTCGCCACCTTCAAACTTCAGTACGACCGGACGTGCGAGTGGACGGGGCTCAAGTTCAGCAACGACGGGAAGCTCATTCTCCTCTCCACCAACGGCGGCGCCCTGCGAATCCTGGACGCTTTTAAAGGAGCCGTGCTGCATTCCTTCGGGGTGAGAGGCAGCGCCGCGCCGCGCAACGCAATCCCTCACTTCTTTGTACGTCTCCTGTCTTATTCACTGTTTGACTCGCAGGGTTACAACAACAGTAAAGGCGTCACGCTGGAGGCTTCGTTCACACCTGATTCTCAGTTTGTCATGATTGGTAAGACCATGTCACCTTTTTAAAAGATTCTTGTGAAATACAACAAAATCCCCTTATATATATATATGTATATATATATATACTGCAGTAATCAGCTTACCTTTTCTCCGGTTTGGTGGAATGCGTTCAACCTCAGGCTCCGAGGACGGGAAGATCCACGTGTGGAACGCAGAGAGCGGCATGAAGGTGGCGCTGCTGGACGGGAAGCACACGGGGCCGATCACCTGCCTGCAGTTCAACCCCAAGTTCATGACGTTCGCCAGCGCCTGCTCCAACATGGTGCGTGTGAACGAGTTGAACGGGTTCGGAGTCTGTCTCGACGGCAGCGCTCTGAGCCTCCGTTTGGTCGCCAGGCAGACGTTGGACAACCTGTAGATTCCAGCAGATTTACTGTTTTGTGTTTTCACGTAATACCAGGAAGCAGATCAAATAAATCCAGTAAACTGTCGTCACAGACTGAAGGGAAATAATGTGTTTGTGAATCTTTCAGGCCTTCTGGCTCCCGACCATCGACGACTGAGGCTGAGCGGCGGCAGTGTGGCCTGCAGGCCAGCAGGGGGCAGCACCTTCAGCACAACGACTCCCAATCAAAGTCCAATATAAATTGTAAATATTATGTTTTCAGAAGATCCCTTGTCTATTGTTTTTATATTTTTATTTAATAATAAACTGGTTCGTTTGTACTTTTGGAATTTGATTATCATTGTGGTGATTTTTTTTTACTTTATTAGTAATTATTTAGGAATAATTAACGTGATTTCTATTCACTTTTAATCGAAAATTACTTCTATACATGAAGACGCGTCTCAATAAGACACTGAAGCGCTTTTTTTGTTTTGTTTTCAGGCACTAATTTATGAAATAAAGTATAAAGAGCAGATAAATTGGTACAAATTGAGATGAAAACATTTCATGCAGACTTTTGTCATTTGACCCGTCATGCATGTTTTTGGACGGCACACAGGAAAGTGTGTGTGTGTGTGTGTGTGTGATCTGCACCACCTGATAGGAAAATATCACCGTCACAATAAATCTAAGCAGCAGTGACGGACGTGTTGAAAGTATTGACAGCAGTGTGTTGATCCTGAAAACAAGCGTAAATCAAAGCAGGGCTATTTTTGCCTCCAGTTTTAAAACTGATGGAAAATCCTGTCAGCTGGTGGAAGTCTTTCATAAAGTCCAAAACATGTTTCACAACATGTTGATCACCGCTGCTGCAGAAGGCAGGTGGAGATCAACTGCGGCATGTTTATTGTTTCCCAACTGTTTTCACGTCGTGTGCTGGGTTTTTACTCTACTTCAGCTATTTGCTGAAATCTGAACTTCCCGGAGTTTGTTTCTAATTCAGGGCTGTAGAAATAAATCACAACGTCTTTGTGCTCAAGGTGAATGTTTGACTCCACAGCTTAAAGCAAATCAGTCCAAATAAGTAAACAAATAAAAGGTCTGGAGGAAAGTAGAATATTAGGACACTAAAATAACATGACGTCATCATATAAGAGCTTATTATTGATCGAGAATACAGAGAAACATGTTAAATATTGTCATATTGAAGTGCTTTTTATAAACATTTTCACCAAAAGACACAAATACAGCCTGAATCTCTGATGAGAATCAAACCACACACACACACACACACACTGCATCGTCACTTCCTGTTTTTGTCCTGTGGAGGAAACGTGAGCAGCTCCATCCACTGTCATCACTTTGTTAAATTTACTATTACGACAATGAGCAAGTGTTTTCTGGTGTCGTCTGTCGCCTCCTTTACCAAAGGAGATCAGCTCATGCGGCCCCACAATTCCTTGCATGGACAACATTTAAAGGGACCCTCACCAAACTCCCCATGTCAGGGAAAGGAAGCAGGTCATGTAAGTCAATAATCTGCATTGAACAACTTTAAATCATCTAAAACACCAAAGAGCTTTTTATCGTCCATTTTGACGTCACTAATTGAAAATACAGTCCGACTGCCGTACGTGATCGCTTTTCACCAACTGCTTTAGGAAGCCTCCTGACACCTTTCCTCACTCCTTTAGGAAGCCTCCTAACTCCTTTCCTCACTCCTTTAGGAAGCCTGCTATCACCTTTCCTAACTCCTTTAGGAAGCCTCCTGACACCTTTCCTCACTCCTTTAGGAAGCCTCCTAACTCCTTTCCTCACTCCTTTAGGAAGCCTGCTATCACCTTTCCTAACTCCTTTAGGAAGCCTCCTGACACCTTTCCTCACTCCTTTAGGAAGCCTCCTAACACCTTTCCTAACTCCTTTAGGAAGCCTGCTATCACCTTTCCTAACTCCTTTAGGAATCCTCCTAACACCTTTCCTAACACGTTTAGGAAGCCTCCTAACTCCTTTCCTCACTCCTTTAGGAAGTCTCCTAACTCCTTTAGGAAGCCTCCTAACACCTTTCCTAACTCCTTTAGGAAACCTCCTAACACCTTTCCTTAACTCCTTTAGGAAGCCTCCTAACACTTTTTCTTAACTCCTTTAGGAAGCCTCCTAACACCTTTAGGAAGCCTCCTAACTCCTTTCCTCACTCCTTTAGGAAGCCTCCTATCTCCTTTAGGAAGCCTCCTGACACCTTTCCTTAACTCCTTTAGGAAGCCTCCTAACACCTTTCCTAACACCTTTAGGAAGCCTCCTAACTCCTTTCCTCACTCCTTTAGGAAGCCTCCTATCTCCTTTAGGAAGCCTCCTGACACCTTTCCTTAACTCCTTTAGGAAGCCTCCTAACTCCTTTCCTTAACTCCTTTAGGAAGCCTCCTAACTCCTTTCCTTAACTCCTTTAGGAAGCCTCCTAACTCCTTTCCTTAACCCCTTTAGGAAGCAGGCAGCTCAACAGTTGAACTGCCTGCAGCTTTAATTTTTAATTCTTTACTAAAACACAACTTTTTAAGTCCCGTCAGTTTCATCCGCTTGGTTCTTTGCCATGAACCGGAGGAACCGAGGTTCTGATCTGGAATCTTCTTCATCTTCTTCATTTCAGTTTAGTTTTGAAGAAACCCAATGAATCTGTTCCTGAAAAGAGGAGCTGCAGTTTCCTGCTCGGCCGTCGGTAAGTGTGTTTGCAGGTCAGATCCTCCTGCGGCTCCGTGACTCCGGCTGTGTGACGGTATGACGGTATGACGACGTGACGGTCAGACGGTCACTGCCTGGGAGCTAAATTTGGTACGGCGGCGATCAGGTTCCCTCTCTACCCACACATGATACTGTCCTAGTTACTTGAGCGACGACCGTCCGCACAGTCACACAGTCCAGACCAGACCAGACGCTCGCCGGTTCTTCTTCTTCCTCCCCGGTACGACCGGCCGCTCGGACTCTCCTGACTCCTCTTGACTCCTCCTGACTCCTCCTGACTCGGCGCTAGCGGGGCCCCCGGTTCTTCTTCTCCTTGCCCCACGTCTTCAGCTCCAGGCGGGAGGAAGTCGCCGCTGGGCCGCCATGTTTCTGGCTCTTGTGGTGACGCCAGAGCTGAGGCAGTTCCTGGCCCGGGCCAGAGGAGGCGCCGTGCGCCTCATCAAGGTGTGCATCCAAGACGGTGAGTCCGCCGGGGCGGGGGGGGTGGTGGGGAGGGGGGGGCGGCAGGGGGGTTCGGACATCGTCCAACAGGCCAGGTCGCCATCAGTCACACCAGAAACGTCAGTGTCGACTGAAGTCTGAGTGTTGGACCAGATGTTCAGAAGGTCAGAAGCTGGATTTGCACCCAAAACTGGCCAGATGATCCAGATGTGCCCTCTGGTGCCGAACCAGAGCCGAGCCACCAATTCTATCATCAGTGTGTCTGATCATGAAGCAAAAATCTGATGTATGAAAAAGCAAAAAAAGTATGATCTAATTTTCAGTTCTAAAGAACTTGATCAAATTGTTGGTAAGAAAAACAGGAAATAGTGGAAAAATATCACATTTTGGTGGACGGACAATGTTCAGTTTATAAAGGAAGGAATTCAAACACTCTGATTTAAAACAGAGTCAAGACAAGACGGTTTCTTTGTCTTTCTAAATATGTACTTTGATCTCAAGTTGAAATGAACAATTTAAATGCAAAATGTTTCTCCACATTCTTGTTTTGCTGTCGTTGTGTCGCTTCGAGCAGCGATCAGAGGAGTTCATGTGGATTTTTGGTTTTTCTTTGATGTAAAATTGATAGAACCGGTCCTGCACTACACGCTTTCAACCACAAGATGGTGTATTGAGCAGTGTCGATAGCATGACAAGCAGAAACACAACCTGGACCGCTGGATATAAACCAACGAAGAAGAAGAGGGTCAGCGGTCCTAAAATGACTCAACGCTGCCACCCAGTGTACAACATAGGCATGACTTCAATTTGACCGAGTACTACTGCAACGGTGTTTTCAGAAGCCTTGATAATATTTGTATTTTTTAAACATTGAAAGCGATGTGATTACGTATCTCAAAGGAAGGAGTTGAAAATAGCCGAATTATGTGGAAATGAAAGCGAAGAAATCAGCGAGATAGAAAAGTAGAAAAGCAACATAACGAAAATAGAAAAACACTTTTTAAAAGAGGAATCAGGATGAAACTTTCAACATCAGGGGTTTGTTGTTTGTTGGATTTGCTCAGTTCTAAAAGTTGCTGAATGGGAAGTTGGAGAATCTGTTTCTCAGAAACTAAAGTCTAAGAGTCACGACGGTCCAGACGTCCAGGGCTGGGAGCGAGGACCCCCCGGAGGTCCAGGCTGGGGGTGAAGACTGTCCTTCCAGAGGACATGAGCAGCTGTGCCGCGGCAACAGGCGCCGGACGCGTCAGCTGACGACCGGTGGAACGTGTCCAGTGAGGCCACGGGGTTTCTGGGTAGCTCATGACGGCGTCCAGCTGAAATGTTCAGGACGTGTTTACGTCTGGGACCGTCTTTGTGTCTCTCACGTCCAATGTTTGATCCTGTATTTGGGGAGTTGGTGTCACCAGAGGCGAGGCTGCCGGGAGAGACGGATGGACAGACGGATGGACAGACAGATGGACAGACAGATGGACAGACGGATGGACAGAGTCACTGAGGCCCGATAAAGAAGCTGCTTTCATCTCAGCCGGCGTCCCCTATTTGGAGAGACAGGTGACCCGACCTGGACGGACGCCACCGTTTGTCTTGATGTCAGAGGGAGAAACAAGGTCGCTGAGGCGGACTTCATCATCGTCCTCCTGAACCTGGATGTCTCATCGTCGTCCTCCTGAACCTGGTTGTCTCATCATCGTCCTCCTGAACCTGGATGTCTCATCGTCGTCCTCCTGAACCTGGTTGTCTCATCATCGTCCTCCTGAACCTGGATGTCTCATCGTCGTCCTCCTGAACCTGGATGTCTCGTCGTCGTCCTCCTGTACCCAGTGTCTCACCGTCGTCCTCCTGAACCTGGATGTCTCATCATCGTCCTCCTGAACCTGGATGTCTCATCATCGTCCTCCTGAACCTGGATGTCTCGTCGTCGTCCTCCTGTACCCAGTGTCTCACCGTCGTCCTCCTGAACCTGGATGTCTCGTCGTTGTCCTCCTGAACCTGGATGTCTCGTCGTCGTCCTCCTGAACCTGGATGTCTCATCTTCGTCCTCCTGAACCTGGATGTCTCATCATCGTCCTCCTGAACCTGGATGTCTCGTCGTTGTCCTCCTGAACCTGGATGTCTCGTCGTCGTCCTCCTGAACCTGAATGTCTCATCGTCGTCCTCCTGAACCTGGATGTCTCATCATCGTCCTCCTGAACCTGGATGTCTCATCGTCGTCCTCCTGTACCCAGTGGCTCACCGTCGTCCTCCTGAACCTGGACGTCTCATCGCCGTCCTTTAGAACCTGGATGTCTCACGGTTGTCCTCCTGAATGTCTCACCGCCGTCCTCCTGAAGCTGGACATCTCATCGTCGTCCTCCTGAACCTGAACGTCTCACCATCGTCCTCTTGAACCTGAACGTCTCACCATCGTCCTCATGAACCTGAATGTCTCACCGTCGTCCTCCTGTACCCGGTGTCTCACCATCGTCCTCTTGAACCTGAACGTCTCACCATCGTCCTCATGAACCTGAATGTCTCACCATCGTCCTCCTGTACCCGGTGTCTCACCGTCGTCCTCCTGAACCTGGGCATCTCTGAACCTGGACGTGTCACAGTTGTCTTCCTGAACCTGGATGTCTCATCGCCGTCTTTTAGAATCTGGATGTCTCATCGTCGTCCTCCTGAACCTGAATGTCTCACCGTCGTCCTCCTGAATGCCTCACCATCGTCCTCCTGAACCTGGATGTCTCATCGCCATCTTTTAGAATCTGGATGTCTCATCGTCGTCCTCCTGAACCTGAATGTCTCACCGTCGTCCTCCTGAATGTCTTACCATTGTCCTCCTGAATCTGAATGTCTCACCGTCGTCCTCCTGAACCTGGGCATCTCTGAACCTGGACGTGTCACAGTTGCCTTCCTGAACCTGGATGTCTCATCGCCGTCCTCCTGAATGTCTCACCATTGTCCTCCTGAACCTGAATGTCTCACCGTCGTCCTCCTGAACCTGAATGTCTCACCGTCGTCCTCCTGAACCTGGGCATCTCCGAACCTGGACGTGTCACAGTTGTCTTCCTGAACCTGGATGTCTCACCGTCGTCCTCCTGAACCTGGATGTCTCATCGCCATCTTTTAGAATCTGGATGTCTCATCGCCATCTTTTAGAATCTGGATGTCTCATCGTCGTCCTCCTGAATGTCTCACCGTCGTCCTCCTGAACCTGGACGTCTCTGAACCTGGACGTCTCACTGCGGCGGAGATAAAACAAACTCCAGTGTAACAACTTGGAGCCATAAAGGCCGAGAGCAGCTGGAAAGTGAGCAGAGCAGGAATGTGTGGAGGCTGAAAATAGAAACATGGCCCAAGGGACATTTAGGACCCGACCCCCCCCAGACCTCCCCCCCAGACCCCCCCAACCTGACGGGCATTCTGTAAATATTGTCTCAGCGAGGCCGTCCTCTACCGGCTCTGGTTTGATCGTTGAAGACGTGAGATTTCAGATCAAATCCACGAGTTCAGACTCGTCGTGGTGATTTGGGTTCTGAGACGTCCAGCAGGTGGACAAAAACACATTCACGTACGTAGTCGTACTCACGTACGCTATAGTTGCAGTAATACAACGTGGGACCAGCTTAATCCTTCGTAACGGTGGCAGAAGTACTCTCATCGGTTACTTCAGTAAAAATACTGATTATAGGTGAAACAGCATGACGTGACTTGTTTTTAGATTAAATTGCTGAAAGGAAATGTTTCATAGTGACGAACCGTGATCTGCACCACATTCACTGAATAACTAAAAAAAACAATCGACAGTGACTCACTACTGCCATCTAACGCAAAAATGTGACACTGCATGGATGTTCTACCTTTAGATCAGTGTTTTTCAACCTTTTTGAGCCAAGACACACTTTTTTGTTTGGAAACATCTGGAGTCACACCACCACCCGGAAATGTTAAAACGTTAAAATCTGTAGCCTCTATTAACAATATAAAGTCTTTCTCATCACAGTTTGATCAACAGGAATCCAGTAAATCCAGAAAGCAAGGACTTTTTTTAATAGTGCCTCCCTCAGTGTGAAACCTGGACCTGATGGATGAAGAGCTGAGATCCTGGTTTTCAAAAACTTCTCCATCACTGTCACTGACACAGTACTTTGATACAAGATGGTAGCAGGAGGTGGAGATGAACCACACTGACGTCTGTCACTTTACATTTCACCGGCAAAGTTCTGTGCTGCCCTCTAGTGGTGAAGAGTATTTATACATGATTACTCTGCAACACACTGTCGCTGTGAGAGCAAATGGTTTTTTTAGAAAAAAATGTGAAATGTGATAATTTCCCACGGCTCAGCTGACGATCTGGAGGAAACACCAGTGGATGTGTTGGGCCAAGTAAGGGGGGTGGGGTTAGGGTGAGGCGGAGCCATGGGGGGCGGAGCCTCCGGCGGTACGTGATGATGATGAGTGGTGGTCTGACCTTCAGAGCAGCTGGTGTTGGGGGCCTACCGGGAGCCGGAGCTGAGCTGGGACCAGGACTATGACCACTTCCTGCTCCCCCTGCTGGACGAGCGGGAGCCGTGCTACCTGCTGTACCGCCTGGACTCCCAGAATGCACTGGGGTACGAGTGGGTCTTCATCTCCTGGTCGCCCGAGGACTCGCCAGTAAGACTCCCGTCCCCTGTGTGAAATGAATGAAAAGTTACAACTTGCATGATAGCGTCACTAGCATGATAGCCGCTAGCTCAGATCGACGCTAACTAGCCTGTCGGGTAGCTCCATCACTGTGAAACACTGAGCGTCTCCATGGCAACAGACGCTGCTCTCCTTTGATCACCTCCTCTCCTCCTCCCCTCCTAACCTCCTCTCCTCCTCACCTCCTCCCCTCCTAACCTCCTCACCTCCTCACCTCTTCTCCTCCTCACTTCCTCTCCTCCCCTCTTCCCCTCCTCTCCTCCTCACTTCCTCTCCTCCTCCCCTCCTCCTCACCTCCTCACCTCCTCCCCTCCTCTCCTCCTCTCCTCCTCCCCTCCTCCCCTCCTGTCCTCCTCACCTCCTCCCCTCCTCTCCTCCTCTCCTCCTCCCCTCCTCCCCTCCTCTCCTCCTCACCTCCTCCCCTCCTGTCCTCCTCCCCTCCTCTCCTCCTCCCCTCCTCTCCTCCTCTGCAGGTGAAACAGAAGATGCTGTACGCCGCCACTCGGGCCACGGTGAAGAAGGAGTTTGGCGGCGGCCACGTGAAGTACGAGGTGTTCGGCACCGCTGAGGTCAGAACCGTTCGAACCCCCCCCGCCTCCGTCACCCCCCACCCCCCGCCTCCGTCACCCCCCACCCCCCGCGTCCGTGAGGCGTTTGGCCTTTAAAGCGCTTGTCGTTCTGCGCTGCGGCGCCGCAGGAGGACGTGTGCCTGCTGGGGTACCGGCGCCACGTAACGTCCTGCTCCGCCCCGGCGCCGCTCACGCCGGCGGAACAGGAGCTGCAGAGGATCAAGATCACAGAGGTGAGAGGTCAAGCGTGTCATCATGCCGACTCACTCGAGAGCCCAGGCCTTTTTTTTTTAACACGCCTCTTCAAAGTGTCAGGAATATAACCTGCTGCTTTTGGTTTTTTTGTCCCTCAGGGTCGAGTTAAACAGGTACGTTGGTCGCGTCTTTCACTTACATGCACTGAAACATCACATTTGACCATTTTTGCTAATATAAGCTTTCATCACTGACAGAATTCATCATCACATCGTCACACTCCATGTTATTTTAGGCCCCGTTTCCATGGCAACGGTGTGCTGATCCACTGTGAAGTTTCCCAAAGTGGAAAGATTCTTTCACAGTCGCTAATCCATCCTGCAGAGCCTGACGGAGGCGGAGCCTGTTCCTGAGCTCCTCCTCCTCCCTCCTGCTCCTCCCCCTCCCTCCCCCTCCCTCCTGCTGCAGTAAACCAACATGGCCGCCCCGCCGGGGTCTGACTGGCGGCCCTTTTCTAGTTTCATCCTCCGGATCAGTAGTTTAATGGTGACGCTCTCTCCGATCCTGTCACATTTATAGCGTCTTGTTCTCTGCACACATTCGTGATTAAAACCAGCAGCAGCGCCCTCCGGTGGCCCGGCAGACTAACTACATCGTCGTCGGCGTGTCTGCAGTGGAAACGGCGCTCCTTTTCTAAAGCGTTGTCATGGAAACGGGTCCTCACACTCAGCCCAGTGCGAGTGATCGCACACGGTGGGTCACCGTTAAAGGCCCGGACGGACTGAGAGCATGCTGCCCCCTGCAGGTGAAGGCGGAGATCAGCGTGGAGAGCAAGCATCAGACGCTCCAGGGTCTGGCCTTCCCCCTGCAGGAGGCGGCCCGGGGGGCCCTGCAGCAGCTCGCCCTGCAACGCGTCAACTACGTCCAGCTGGTGAGCAACAACCACAAGAAAACACCGGATACCAACTTGTAGTTCTCTGTGTTTAAGATCGCAGTACTCTGGCAACGCACCTGGGAAAACTACTTTTTTTTTTGTAAATATAAACACAAATAACCACTGGGGTATAAAATGATGAATTGTTAAGAAGGGGTGGGTGTAAATGAGCTTTCGCTTCATCCTTCTCCTTTGGGACATCAATTATCAACGACTTATTTTCAGCTTGACTCTGTCATGTTTATTTGTTGTGTGTTTTTACTCAAGCTTGTTATTGTTGCTTTGAACAACCTGGTATAATAACACATCTCCGACATGAACTTTTCGACCGATCGGCCTTCTTGAAGCAGGAAACGGACGACAGAAGATTCATTTAAACACCAACGTCGGTCTGACGTCTGCGACTGAGCGAGTGCCCGTTGTGTTTCAGAGGCTGGACGTGGAGAAGGAAACCATCGATCTGGTTCACTGTCACCCAACAGGGACCGCAGAGCTGCCCAGCAGGGTGCCGAGGGACACGCCCAGATACCACTTCTTCCTCTATAAACACTCCCACGAAGGAGACTACCTGGAGTCTGTGGGTACGGAGCAGTGTGTGTGTGTGTGTGTCGGTAGCCCTACATCTATTTACATGTATTTAGATGTGGTTTAAATCTATCCATCTATCCATCCATCCATCCATCTCTCTCTCCGTCTACGACGCAGTGTTCATCTACTCCATGCCGGGTTACAGCTGCAGCATTAAGGAGCGAATGCTTTACTCCAGCTGCAAGAGTCGACTGCTGGAGGAGGTGGAGAAGGACTACCGCCTGGAGGTCGCCAAAAAGGTAACGGATGGACTGAACCTGGAGGCTCGCCAGCTGGGTGGCGGCCATCTTTGTTAGTGTGTGACCGCGCCAGTGTAGGACCGAGACGCCTTGACAGTGGATAGATAGATAGATAGATAGATAGATAGATAGATAGATAGATAGATAGATAGATAGATAGATAGATAGATAGATAGATAGATAGATAGATAGATAGATAGATAGATAGATAGATAGATAGATGAAACTCTCAATACAACTTCGAAATATCCAACTAACTTCATATTATCTTTAGAGAATGGCCGCCTGCATGTGAATTGTTACTTCCTGTCACTTCCTGTCACTTCCTGCTACTTTCTGTCACTTCTTGTCACTCCCTGTCACTTCCTGTAAATTACTGTCACTTCCTGTTATTCCCTGTCACTTCTGTCACTTCCTGTCACTTCTGTCACTTCCTGTCACTCCCTGTCACTTCTTGTTACTTTCTGTCACTTCCTGTTATTCCCTGTCACTTCTGTCACTTCCTGTCACTCCCTGTCACTTCTTGTTACTCCCTGTCACTCCCTGTCACTTCTTGTTACTCCCTGTCACTTCCTGTACAGTTGGAGATCGACGATGGAGACGAGCTGACTGAACAGTTCCTCTACGACGAGGTTCATCCTAAGCAACACGCCCACAAACAGGCCTTCGCCAAGCCGCGGGGTCCCGCAGGGAAGAGGGGCCACAAGCGCCTCATCAAGGGGATTGGAGAGACCCTGTAGGGGGGGTCTGTGGCCCCTGGCCTTCCTCCTCCTCCTCCTCCTCCTCCTCCTCCTCCTCCCAGACCCTCCGTCCAGTGTTTCCTCTGATGTTTGTGAACTGAAACACTTGTGATTTGATCAAAAAAAGACTTGATTTGAATGTAAATGTGTTCTAATAGGTTGCGTTCAGGGTTTTGATGTCTGACAAACGACAAAAACAAACTTCCTTTTGCTTTGTCATTCAGTATCTAACACTTTAGAAAATACTTGTAAATGCACAGTGAAACCTTTCATATAGTCTCCCGTGCTAGTTTCTTTTTTTATTGACAATGTTTGTAAGAAAAAGAAAAAAAAAAACATAAAAGGGAAAGTTCAAATAAAACTTTGTTTATACTGAGTTATTTAATCTCTGGATCTGTTTTCATGCAGCTTTAGTGGTGTGTGTGTGTGTGTGTGTGTGTGTGTGTGTGTGTGTGTGTGTGTGTGTGTGTGTGTGTGTGTGTGTGTGTGTGTGTGTGTGTGTGTGTGTGTGTGTGTCAATAAAACATATTTAGACACACAATATTTTAATAACATTCCGGTTCTAACTGGTTTGGTTCAATAGGAGCATTTACACAAGTAAATAGTTAAAATCAGTCCACTGTAAACAATGGCATATGATGCCGGTGTTTCGGATGAACTGGTTTCCCTGTTAAATGGTGACCAACGTCCTTGAGGATTTCATGGACATCTTCTCCCTCAAACTGTCCCTCAAGTCCTGAACGTGGACATTTTGCTGGACACGTCACAGCGTCCCTCTGGTGGAGGGACGCTGTGACATCTGATTTTTGGCCTTTTTGTGTGCAGTTTGTTGAGCTTTTCTTCCTACAATCCAACAAATGAGGTCAAGTTGTATAAAAGAAGTGACGTATGACGTTGACTCGTCTCCACGACAAACACAAACAACAGTCAGACGATTCCGTCAGACCAAAACGTGTCCAAGCCGTTTCCCAAGAGACCAAAGCTTCCCTACTACGTATCCTAAATTGTAAGGCAGCAGGCCTTACAATTTAGGATACGTAGTAGGGAAGCACCCATCCAGGTTTTTTTCACTTCCGATCCGATCCCGATACCCAAATCTGAATATCTGCCGATACCGATATTATTCCAGTACCAGAGCTGTGTTTGCTTTAATATTACTATGATTATTGTTAATTTTATATGAGGCTGTAATAAACTCTAAACTCTTTTCAATTCTCAGCTTTTGTTTTTTTTACAAATTATAGTCATTTTAGTTTTGGGATTTTTTTCCCCCATTTCCTGTGGTTTTAATAATTGTTTTTAGTTATTGTGCCTGTTTTTCAGAGCCCATTTCAGCCAGGAGTTAAGAATCCTTTAAAAAAATGACTCTGTTGTGTATAAATAGAATACAAATAAGGAGAAAAGATTCATTGATGCATATTTAGTGAAAGTTTCAGGAAGCTGCTACAGAAGAGCAGCAGGTTGCAGAACTTGGACTAACGTTCGACTCCTCTGGGTTCCTCACGTGAACCGAGCTGTAGGACTTCAGCACTGATCCATGAAGACACAGCAGGGGGTCCTAACTACTGCCACACTTCAGTTAAGACACTTTAAGAAACTTCACAAGCTTCCATGAGGGAACAGATATGTTCATCTATCCCCAACTGTGTCTGTCCACATATCTCTGCTGCTTTATTTCTCCGTCCAGACAACTCACAGTTTACTGTGTGCCTTCACTTATCACTCCTGCTAACTGCAGTTTCATCACAACATTTAGTTGCGTTTACGTCCTAAATGGCTGAATTTTGTCACGTGGGTGAAAAGCCTCAAAACGGTGTGCATCAGCCTGCACTAATAAGTAGGACATGGTTGATAGGTGTCATTATATCAGTATTAGTGAGAGTGAGAGTTGTTGTATAGTTATGTTGGGAGCAATTCAAGTAAGATCAGCTCAAAGTTTATGTTGCTCATTTTTTTTAAATCTTTGTTCCATGTGTTGGTTTATTTAGACCCGTACTGGTATTTTTTATCATACTGCATTACTGTATTTTTACAACCTGACTGGGATTTCTGTGTTATTATCGGTGCATCCAAATTAGAGAAAGTTTAATGGTTATGAGGGAGATGGAATATCTTATATATAACATACTGCAATGAATCACTTGGATGCTTGTCAGTTTGCATTCATCAATGAGAGATCAGTACATTTAAACAAATACTAATGATTCTGATTTAAATATTTTTTCAGATGCAGTGTTCAATCAGAATGTCACGTCATCGTAGCAGCGAATGCGTGGGCATGGAGCATTCATATGCACACCCGACAATGCACACAGCATCTGTGCTGACCACGGATCCAGAGACCGTAAAGGAATTGAGTGTCGCATGTCTGCATGCAGAACACTCCTATGACTCATCAATCAAGTTTGAGATTTTTTATGTAACATAAGCTCAATTTGTTTATTTTTATTCATCTGTATTGCAACAGATCTTCGAGATGCTGAAAGAGATGGAGGAGGTCACGGAAATCAAGAAGGGGGACCTGAGACTCATCGATTACATTTTTGATGTTATGCTTCCAGAATTAAGACGATCAATCGAATGGAGGACATCATAGAAGTAGCGAAGCACACTTCCCGTCAGGTGGGGAGGTTGTGGAGAACGCAATGTGAGTTAGCTGCGGGACAAATCCCATCATTGACTTTGTGAAAGTGGCGATATTTACTTCTAACGCGACAAATGTTTCTGCAAACAAACACATAAGTGAGTTACAGTATTTATGGTTCCTCAGCTTGCGGAGCTTTGTGAACATTAACACCGTCATTGTTCCTCGACTCCGTGGACATCAAACGCGTTTAATTGGCTAATCTCACAACATGAGAAGATGAAAGCGTCATGACATCCTTTCATGTGGCCTGATAAGATCACATCTTGAGAACTTGAAAGCCTTCTGACGTCATATGTGTCTTTGATGTCACTACAGTATAAATAGATGCCGACAACTTCAGAAGCACACAACTTCAACTCGAGAACAAGTGAACAAGCTAGTGTTTACAAACTACATTTTGGATTTGAGTCATGGCCTCATTTGTGCAGAATCAGAACCTCTGTGATGAGAAGAAGAACCTCTGTGATGAGAAGAAGGCTCTCCGTGATGACATAGAGACCACTCGCAGTGAGAAGGAGGCTGGTGGTGGTGGTGGTGGTGGTGGTGGTCCTGGTGGTCCTGGTGGTCCTGGTGGTCCTGGTGGTCGTGGTGGTCCTGGTGGTCCTGGTGGTCCTGGTGGTCCTGGTGGTCCTGGTGGTGGTGGTGGTGGTGGTGGTGGTGGTGGTCCTGGTGGTCCTGGTGGTCCTGGTGGTCCTGGTGGTCCTGGTGGTCCTGGTGGTCCTGGTGGTCCTGGTGGTCGTGGTTGTCGTGGTGGTCCTGGTGGTGGTGGTGTTTTGGATCCTTTCTCTGTAGCTATCTGTAGCTATCTCAGGGGGCGGCGCGTGGGAGGCTAGTTGGGCTACACATAGCAGCATCAAAAACACAGGGTTAGGTTTAGTACAAAAAAGAAGAAAAAAAAGGGTTAGGGTTAGGATTAGTACAAAAAAGAAAAAAAATTAAAGCTGCAAGCAGCATTGGATGGGACCTCGCAAAAGACTGCCCGTCGGGGTGGGCACAGTCCTCTAGACCGGTTAATTATCAGTTTTTAAGTTAAAAAAAAAGTTTAAAAAATTTATGAATTTTATTTCGAAAAAACGGCGTCAAAACCAGCTAATTAGCTAGTGATTCTTGACCGCAGTGCGCTCATTAGGCCACCTACCAAATTTCGGCTCAATCAGACAATGTTTGCTCGCATGGTAACAGGCATGCTAAGCTGCAAGCTAGCCAAGCTGCCTGAAAATGTCTGTGGGGTACTCCTCAGGTTGCCCCGATCCCGAATATGGTCTTACTTCAATTCTAGTGTGAATGACACTACACTTATGGAACAATTAAGGTTTTTCAAAAACTTCCACCGACATGAATTTGCGGTCCTTTGTCAGTTGTGTACAGATTACAAAAGGAACCTGGCCTTTAACAAACTGCTGCATAAGCCAGCAGGTCAGCCCATAGAGCAGCACTGTAATGTCCCTCCTAGCCAGGCTGTCAATCACACAGCAGTGATGAATCTGAAGCTACAGGAAGCTGCCCATATATGGAGTGATGCACTGACCAATCACAGTGGAGAATTTCACAGCTGCACCAGGCGCGGACACTCTGACGTTAGAGTGAGAGAGATCGAAGATGATTTCCAAGATTTTTGAAACAACTGGTGTGAATCCATACTTATCGGGGGAGTATGTGGATAAAAATACCATACTTTTGTAGGAATTTTTGTCCTCTTTCAGACTGTGTGGGTTTGGAAGCAGTCAGAGGTAAACTTTGGACACCAGGGGGCGCTGTTTGGCCTTTGGAGGCCCCGCACTCATCCAGGCACTCTTATGACCCTCAGTGACCCTCACCACTACCTACTGGCGAAATTCTATATTGTATTTCGAATGTTTCTTATTATTATTATTCTGCTATATTTGTTTTTTTTCACCGGGGGGGAACTTGGAACCGGGATGGGACCCGGGGGGGGCTTCTGGGAACCGGGACGGGACCCGGGGGGGGCTTCTGGGAACCGGGACGGGACCCGGGGAATCTCTGGGACGGGACCCGGGGGGAACTTCTTGGAACCGGGACGGGACCCGGGGCGGCTTCTGGGAACCGGGATGGGACCCGGGGGGGAACTTCTTGGAACCGGGACGGGACCCAGGGGGAAGTTCTTGGAACCAGGACGGGACCCGGGGGGGACTTCTTGGAACCGGAACGGGACCCGGGGGGGGCTTCTGGGAACCGGGACGGGACCCGGGGAATCTCTGGGACGGGACCCGGGGGGAACTTCTTGGAACCGGGACGGGACCCGGGGCGGCTTCTGGGAACCGGGATGGGACCCGGGGGGGAACTTCTTGGAACCGGGACGGGACCCGGGGGGAAGTTCTTGGAACCAGGACGGGACCCGGGGGGGACTTCTTGGAACCGGAACGGGACCCGGGGGGGGCTTCTTGGAACCGGGACGGGACCCAGGGAATCTCTGGGATGGGACCCGGGGGGAACTTCTTGGAACCGGGACGGGACCCGGGGCGGCTTCTGGGAACCGGGATGGGACCCGGGGGGGAACTTCTTGGAACTGGGACGGGACCCGGGGGGGATGTCTTGGAACCGGGACGGGACCCAGGGGGGCTTCTGGAACCGGGATGGGACCCGAGGGGAACTTCTTGGAACCGGGACGGGACCCGGGGAATCTCTGGGGGGGCTTCTTGGAACCGGGACGGGACCCGGGGAATCTCTGGGGGGGCTTCTTGGAACCGGGACGGGACCCGGGGAATCTCTGGGGGGGGCTTCTTGGAACCGGGACGGGACCCGGGGAATCTCTGGCGTCTGGAAACAGGAACGGGGACCACCCCGGGGAGGGCACTCACTCCCCGGGGAGGACAACACCGACTCACCTGTGGCAGCAGCCAACAGGAGGACTAGGCAGCACGGACTGGAAAATAGACAATCCTCTCGCACCGGACCCACCTCAGTGCAGGGCTTAAGAATGCGAGGCAATCAATCAGGTGATTGCCTGCAGGAGTGCCAGAGAGGATCCGGTGCTGGAGCGAGGTGTGTGATTCCTAACAGTACCCCCCCCTCAACGGTCGCCACCTGGCGACCTACCCGGCTTGTCCGGTTGCTCGGCGTAGAGCCCCGAGAGCATCCGGGGGGGCTGGAGGAGACTGGGACCGGGGCATCTGGGGCTTGGAGCGTGGTGCTTGAGGTCCGCTGGGTTCATCCTTTGGCGAGAGGATTCTGTCATGGCTGGGAGCCGGCGCGTGGAGCTGGAACCCAAAAGCAGACCTCAAAGCAGAGAATTGGGTGTAAATTTCAGTTTTATTGCGCAAACAGGGAAAGGGGAGCTGGAACGGTGACGGGACCCGGGGAATCTCTGGGGGCTTCTTGGAACCGGGACGGGACCCGGGGAATCTCTGGGGGGCTTCTTGGAACCTGGACGGGACCCGGGGGGAACTTCTTGGAACCGGGACGGGACCCGGGGGGAGAACTTCTTGGAACCGGGGCGGGACCCGGGGGGGACTTCTTGGAACCGGGACGGGACCCGGGGGGGCTTCTGGAACCGGGACGGGACCCGGGGGGAACTTCTTGGAACCGGGACGGGAACCGGGAGGAACTTCTTGGAACCGGGACGGGACCCGGGGAATCTCTGGGACGGGACCGGGGGGGGACTTCTTGACTTCTTTGTAAACACACTGAAAAAGGGGGCGGAGCTACTTTCTCAAATTTGACTGGGGGCGTGGCCTAATTTGCATATGTTGGCTAAGATCAAAGGTTATGACATCATAGTGTCTAACCTTCTAACATTACAGATCAAAACTAACCTGATGATCAAAGGAGCATTTGCCTCTGAACTGATCAACTGCAACCAGAGTGTCACATCCACTTGGAACTCTGCGCATGTGAGCAGCTTTTTTCGTTTTGGGATAGTTCTACACAAAAATATCTCCACAGTTATTCTATTATCTGTCGATATATTGTCACAATTGCATATTGCGACAACAAAGACATAGCGACTGCTGATATAGAAGCCACAGGGTGAGTATTTTGTAACGCTGGGTGGTTTTCATTTGTTTGTGTGAGTGCCAGTTCTGACAATTGTTTGCATTTTGTGACAGTGTTTTGTTTTTATTTTACAGGTATTCGTACTTCGTTTCAACAAACACAAGGAGGAAAATGTCTTCAGGGTCGAAGCAACAAGCAGGTGGACCAGCAATGAAAGGCAAACGCCGTGAAGTTACCAGCGAGTCAGTCCGAGTCCAGGACACGAGTGTGGCAGTGAAACACTACCGCCACCGAAACACTACCGATAATATGGGAGGAGGTCAAGGACAGGGACCGACTCCTCAGAGAGACCCAGAAGGAGGTCAAGGACAGAGACCAAGTTCTCAGAGAGACCCAGGAGGAGGTCAAGGACAGAGACCAAGTTCTCAGAGAGACCCAGGAGGAGGTCAAGGACAGGGACCGAGTCCTCAGAGAGACCCAGGAGCAGGTCCACGAGAAGAGCCAACTCCTCAGAGGGATGCAGGAGGAGGTCCAGGACCTGAGAGACAGACTCCAGTCTCACCAGGATGAGGCTGAAGCGGCTCGCATCACCTTCAACAACCTCCAGGAGCAGTTCCTCGTCCTCCACACAGAACTGAGCCAGAAGGGCGAGGAGGTGGAGAAGCTGACCTCTGTCCTGGAGACCACCAGGGCTGAGAAGGAGGAAGCAGAGGCCACTGTGCAGGAGAGGGACGCAGCTGGAGACACTCTCCGATCAAACCATGAGAGGACAGTGGACCATCTCACCAGGGAACTCACCACCACCAGGCAACAGGGGAAGGACTCCCTCAAGGAGTGGGAGCAGCTCTGGGCCCGTCGAGAGGAGAAGGTGGCTTCAAAGATCTCAGCTCTGAAGGAGGAGCACCGGGAAACACTGACGCTCCTCACAAAGGAGAGAGACGAAGCCACCAGCAACTCCGGGGACCACAAGGTGGCGCTCGTGCAGAGGAACCTGGAATGTGCGGCAGAGCTCCATCAGGTGGAGACCAGGATGAAGGTCATGGAGGCCGACTGGGCGAGGAAGCTTGAAGCTCTGGAGCAACAACTGCAGAGCGAGAGGAGGCTGAAGGAGGAGCAGGTCCAGCAGAACCAGGAGCTGCAGGAAAGGTCCAGACAGGCAGAGGACGCCTGGACGGCCAAGGAGGAAGGATGGATGGAGGACCAGAGGAGGACCAAACTGGACATCCAGGTTCTCATCGACCAGGTCATCAAGCTGACGGATCTGGCCTCCAAGACTGACCGGGAGAAGGCCAAGATGAAGAAGGAAGAGAAGAAAGCACAGAAGGCCGCCTGGAGAGAGAGGAAAGAGAAGAGAGAGAGGAGAGAAGGAGTGAAGGTGCCTAGCTTGGAGTGACCTACTAGACTGTTTGGTCTACTAGACTGTTTGGTGTGGTCTACTAGACTGTTTGGTCTACTAGACTGTTTGGTGTGACCTACTGGACTGTTTGGTCTACTAGACTGTTTGGTGTGACCTACTGGACTGTTTGGTGTGGCCTACTAGACTGTTTGGTGTGGTCTACTAGACTGTTTGGTCTACTAGACTGTTTGGTGTGACCTACTAGACTGTTTGGTGTGACCTACTAGACTGTTTGGTATGGTCTACTAGACTGTTTGGTGTGACCTACTAGACTGTTTGGTATGGTCTACTAGACTGTTTGGTGTGACCTACTAGACTGTTTGGTATGGTCTACTAGACTGCTTGGTGTGGTCTACTAGACTGTTTGGTGTGACCTACTGGACTGTTTGGTCTACTAGACTGTTTGGTGTGGTCTACTAGACTGTTTGGTGTGACCTACTAGACTGTTTGGTCTACTAGACTGTTTGGTCTACTAGACTGTTTGGTATGGTCTACTAGACTGTTTGGTCTACTAGACTGTTTGGTGTGGTCTACTAGACTGTTTGGTCTACTAGACTGTTTATTCTGCTTATTTTTTCCCACCCTCCATCTTTAATTAAATAAATAATTATATAATAATTTGCTTTTCCTGTCATGATTTTCCCAAATTGTATAATGAACCACAATCAACATCCTGCCAACAGATAACATTGTTAAATCTGTGTATATTTGTTATATATGATTTGCTTTGTTAGTAATATTAAATAAATAAGTGAAACTGGTTAAAGTTTAAACTTTCTAAACTGAAGACCAGTGAACGTGAGACAATTCTTTAAAATCTTTATGTATGACGTCATTAAGTGGTCAATAGATTTCATTAATATTTTATAAAGTGCTCCAGCTGGTCCCGACACCACTTTACTCTGTTAACCACTGACGGAGGCGCAGTTCACAGATATAAATACTAGATACTGCACAGCCTATCAGCGTCTGTTGATGCGAGGTGCCTAAAGCGCCGCCATCTTGGGGAGGTCTCCCGCTTGTGCGAACAGGAGTGGATTTTCTCGCCTGGGAACCTTCCGTTTCGCTCCAACGGGAGACCTATCCAAGATGGCGGCGCTGTAGGCACGTCACAGGCGGCGCAGTTCATAGATGCTATGCTAACCGGAGGCTACAGAGCCCGTTACTCCGCCTGCGCAGCTTTCCTCCTCCCTCCCCCCTCTCCCACCCCTTGTAAACAAACATGGCGGCCGGCGGTGGTACGAGTCACGGTCAGAATTCTAGTTTTATCCTCCATGTCAGTAGTTTAATGGTCGAGACTCACCCTGATAGCGTCCGATGATCATCAGTCCACCAGGACGTCCTGTTCTCTGCAGTTTCTTCACCTTTACAGCGTTTTGTTCTCTGCACACGTCTGTGGTTTCATTACAAAATCAAGAAACAGCGCCCCCGCATGGTCCGGAAGACTAACTTACACCGCGGTTTCTGCTTCTGCAGTGGAAAAATACTTTTTCTTTTTTTCTTTTCTTTTATAACGGATTAGTTGTTGTCACGTGAAACGTTGTTGTGTAAACAGGGTGCGAAACATCAGATTGTCCTCAGTGGACGGACTTTAACAACAACAAAAGAAACCCCAACAGAATATTGGACCTTAAATTAATATTTTTTTTTCTCTGTTTTAGTCTAATACTTGGTGTGTAATCAGTCCAGTAGTGGAGCTTTAAAGATTCAGATGACCTGGATCAAGAAGCAAACCATTGCCACATGTTTTGGGGGTGTTCGGAGCTGAATAAATTCTGGGGTGATTTACATAAGATAATGGAAGAAATATTTAACACAAAGCTGCCTAACCATTTTAAAACTTTCTTCCTGGGAAGAGATGTTTACATCCTTGGAAACCTGAATAAATATTTATTTAGATTAATGGTAACAGCAGCAAAGAAAAACATCACAAGAAGATGGACAAACCCTGAAAAATGTAGAACTTTGTATTTTTGTATTTTATTTTTATACATCCCTGTTTTTGTTTAAAAAAAAAAAAGCATTGAGATCTTGTATTCAAATGCATCAATGTTATGATTGTTCTACATTCGCGATGTACAGCAACAAATATCATTTTCTAATGTATGTATGTATATATGCATTGTGATACTCTGAAAATTAAAAAAAAAAAAAGAAAGAAAAAAGATTCAGATGACCACCGCCACAGTTCATTTATTTACAAATGTTTTAATACGTATAAAAACAAGAAAAGACGCACGCGCGCACACACACACACACACACACACACTCAGTCAGGGTGGTTCTATACAAGATGAATTCTCCGTCTATACGGGCAGGAGCGAGTCGTTTCCGTGACCCGCTGGGTGCTGAAGAGAGGAAGCTGCTCAGTGTCTCTGACGGGGTCAGTACACCCCACCCCCCCCTGGGGTCATGGGGTCAGTCCACCCCCCCCTGGGGTCAGTCCATCCCCCCGATGTCGTGCTGCTTGTAGGACTGGGCCACCAGACCCCCTGTGGAGAAACAGCAGCGGTCAGTCAAACCCCAGACGCTGCTCAGCCTCACTATTAGACGTCAATCAATCAATACGTTCAGTAGAATCGTAGTAACAAATTGAACAAGTGCGTGTAAATACATTTTTGGGAACTACGTTTAATATAAATCTCAGTTAGAAGCCGCATATAAATATCTTGGAAGTCAAAATTGGCCAAAAAAATGTAAATAATTTACTGGCATAATGTGTAAAATCGGATCAAAATGAGGTCAAAATTCACCAATGATGCTGGGAAATAATTTGCCGTGGAAAAACGATGTGTCTTTGTGTTTTTGTGATTTGAAATGCTTCAAATCAATTAACAAGTGAAAAAAAAATGCCAACGGAAGCGGCGCTGCAGACAAACATGGACGCCACACGTAAAGCCCAAAGGAGCGAGGCGGGAGTGGGAGCAGGAGGGTCAAAGGTCAAGCAGGAAGGCGATGCAGACGAGTCGGCGAGCCCGCGCTGAGGGGTGGGGGTGGGGGTTGGGGGTTGGGGGTTGGGGGGTGGGGCGCCGCCCGGCACGTCGACGCCCCGTCTGCCAACCGCAGCCCGGAGCCCCGGCGTTCACGCCGCCACGCGTTAGTGAGGAGCGAGGCTGCAGTTAGCAGAGGAAACACCAGGGGGAGCCAGCGTCACAAGGGGGGGGGGCAAC
>NC_137653.1:967559-995059 GCF_963422515.1 Blennius ocellaris | reverse complement strand
CTCGCCGTCCCGACCGCACGTCAGAATCTCCCTGCCGTCGTACACCCGGATGATCCGATCTGCCGTGTTGATGAGGAAGCAGCTGTGGACAAACACGTCCGGGTGAGAATCGGTGGAACCTTGAACTGCAACTGAGGGTCTGAGACATTCTGGGCCAAAGTGTCGCATCAAGTTCTGTGACAGACGAATGGCTAAACCAAGGAGGCGTAAGGAGGCAAGGCCACCCAGAGAGGGACGTAAGGAGGCAAGGCCACCCAGAGCGCAGTCCCGCTAAGAGTGGTAAAATGTAGGCGGGGACACACCTCTGGCGGTTTCTACATTTGTTGACCATCCGAAGGCAAGAAAGTGTTGGAGAGGATGATGAACGGTTGGAGATCGTTCACATATATTCTGGGATGGCCCAACTTTGACTCCTTTGTGGAGGCGTGAAGCGTTAGAGAAGGTTCTGGGAGGCGAGGTACCGGACACGCCAGGCCACTTTCTTCTTGACTTCACTCCCGAGAAGTTTACGAAAAATCAAAAGCACCTGTTACATATACTATTGATGACAATAAAGTGGAGGAGTTCAGCCACCAGCAGGGACGATGGAAACACAAAGTGAGAGAGGCGGATGGAACGGAGGCTTTAACGGCAAAACGACAGTAGAAGTCTGAGATCTTCATGAGAAAATGGTTCCCGATAGAAAAATACCTGTCGAACTGAACGGTCACCTCCACGACACGATAATGTCTTAACTGCCAATCTTTCTATGTATTTGTCTCATCAGTTCTGTTGTCTTAGTATTATTATTATTATTTTTCTTACATTGTCATGTAAGAGCTGTCTTGCTGTCGAGGAAGGTTCTGTAACGTGATTTCTCATGTTCATGTTTATTATTAAAAAATAAATAAAAATAAAGTTCAAAAAAAAAAAAAAAATGTAGGCGGGTCGTGAACGACGCAGCGACGTAATGTCATTACGCAACAATAATGGCAGCGGCGGAGCGCCGACAGTTCCAGGAGGTTCATTCCAGACTTGTTGAGAGTGACGGAACGTTCTAGTGAATTACACAACAACTACAGGACATTAAAGACACACCATCACACTCATGGTTCTAACAATCCACATCTCCCACATTTATCTTCCATTTTAATAATGTGTAGCGATAAAGGAACTGAGAGCTGCAATGCATTATGGGAGTTTCTGTTTGTGGTGTTTTAAATGTAATTATTGAGGGTTATGTTAGGTTTGTAGTGTCGGTAGTAATTGTGTTTTTGTTGCTTAGTTCATGTAGTTTAGTTTATTAGTTGTAAGTCGTCAACCAGCAGTGAAGAAGGTTTTGTGTGTCGTGTCGTCCTGGCGTGGTCTTCCTGTGGGACTGTCAAAATAAAAGACTGATGTGCACGTCTGTAGTAAAGTATAAGCTTGTCCTCTAGCGTGCTTCTTTGACATTACTCACATAACATCACAGTGATATTGTGAGTGACAGTGTGTGTGTCTCTCTGGGTGTTCAGTGGGAAACGGGACCGACCGGCTCGTTGAGCATTAAAGGTCGCCGACCCCTGGGCTAAACCTTCAAACGTCAAAACGTCGCGTCCTGTCATGGTGTCCTCATTGTGTTCGGGTGTAAATACGCCCGACGGCTCACCTGCCCTTGCGAGCGAACTCGATGGATTTGATGGCGGTGGTGTTGCTGGTCCCGGTCGTCACTCTGAACGAAGCCACCAGCTCCTGGGTGTTTGTGTTCAACACCAAAATCTGCCACAAGAAGTGAATGGTGAAGGAGCACACAAGTTATGTTTCAGTGGAAAATAGTCAACATTTGAATTGGACACACAGAAATCCGAAGATAAAAAAAAAAACCGGCGGAGCGTGGAGGGGCGGACCTTTCCTTTGGCGTTGCCGGTGTAGATGTACTCGCCCCGCCTGTCAAAAGCCGCCACCACGTTCAGGTCCGAGTCATCGTCCACGGGCAGAACCACGTGCTTGGAGTCGGACAGCGTGAGGAGGACCGGGGCGGACTTCATGGGACACACCAGCACCTTGTCCCTGGAACACAGACGCCACTCAGAAAGGCACTTGACAAAACTCAAACTGCGGACTTGAGACGCTGCTGCTGGTCAAACTGGAGCGGCGGCGTCGACCCAGTTCTGTCGGGGTGCAGGCTGGGAGGAGGGGGGGCTCACATGTCTCTGGGGTGGCACTGCAGCTTGAGGATGGGCGAGGGGAAGCGGAACCTCTGGTCACAGTCTCCCGTCAGGACGTCCCACTGAGAGACGATGTTGTCCGTGGAGGCGCTCACCAGCTTGTGGCCGTCTCGACTCCAGCTGTTAAACACACAACATGCATGAGGCCTCATTTAAAACTCTTCATTTAGTCACAGAACAGAAGGGTTATACTTGTGTCCCCCCCCCCCCCCCCCCCCGACAACAACATGACTACAAAATGCTGATTTCACCACCAGGTCGATTTATGTAATATTCATGAATAACCAAATGTAATTTCTTAATTTTTTCTGTTGTATGAAATGAGACAAGCTGTAGGAATCAAGATAATGTGGATAAATTAAAACAAATTAAAGAAAATAAAATCAGTTCTTCTAGGTGTACCCCAGTTTCAAGGCAAGGCAAGGTGCATTTATTTATAGAGCACCATTCAAACATAAGGCAATTCACAGTGCTTTACAGAGAAATAACAGAAATACTGAATAAAAGAAATACATCAAAGCTTTAGAAGAAATAAGAGAAATGCATTAAAACAAACAATGAAGAAAAGTATAATAAATAAGGTAAGCGCGTTATTAAGATAAGTTTAATAAAGAAAGTAAGATCTGTCTTTTTAATCAAAGGCCTGTGCGAATTAAGTGTTTTAAGTGAGTGTGTCGGCAGTCTTCGGGTGTTCAGGACGTTTGTTCCCCGGGTGAGGAGGTCAGAACTGAAAGCTGGACCAACAGCAGCAACTCAATCAATTCAGTGGGAAAAAAGAATCGTTACCAGAAACAAGACAAGACATCATTTGGTCGAAAGCAGGAAAAGGTATAAAATCGGACCGACTTCTATGAATGTGCTCGTTCAGTCAAAACTAAGACTGTGTTCACTGACTGTCAAGTAATTATTCAGGGAGTTAATGAGAAGAAACTCCTTGTTTCACTCAGTCAGTTTCAAGCCGACCCCCTGGTCTGAAGCGAAGCAGCGGTGACGACAGGCACTACATGTTGTACGTTTCCCACCATAACGAGCAGACGGGGTGAATGTGTGCGCTGATGATTTTGGCGATGCCCCTCGTCAGGAAGTCCCAGATGACGATGCGGCCGTCGTTGCAGCCCACAGCCAGCAAGGTCCCCCAGCGGTTGAAGGTGCAGGTGAGGGCCATGCTGATACAGTCCAGGGTGCCATCTGCCTCCTAACAACAACAATATACACCATGGAATTACAACTAGAAGAAAATAAAACATTGTTTTCACACTGTGTGTAAAAGTGTTCCGCTGATTTCCAGTGATCAAACATGAGCCCGAACTTGCATGTACATATTATAAACAGGAGGCTTACCTCTGGGTAGTTCTGCCCAAATGATTCTAGAAGAAGAACAAAAAAAAATATTATTCATAAGTCGATGCAAAGAGGTTGAATACAAACTTTGCTGCCATCATTTCATTTCTATAAACATTTCGAATCAAAACGTAAAAAAATAAGCAAAAGGGGTCTAGAACCTGTAAATAGATTTATAAGGGAGCAAATGGTCGATGTAAAGAGCAAAAACTTGACAAAACTGACAAAGTAATTCTCATTTCAGGCTTTGAAAAACGACATTTAGGATTTCAAATTTTAATCGTTGTCCTATGGTTTGAAGGTAGATATTCTTTATTATACGGTGTCACTATATTGACAAATAACAAGAATGAGAACCATGCAGTGTTTTTAATCCCTAAAACTTTTGTATAAACGACATTAAACAACCGAGGACGACAGTCTGCCAACCACTAGCATTGCTTCAATCAATTAAATCAATCAAAAAGCATTTAGTTATAGATATTCGACTGTTCTGTTATTGAAATTCACTTCACCATCAATCGTTTAAAGAACTTCAAATCTGGAAAAACGTCGCTTTCGTTTATTTTGATATTAAATCGTAGCGGCTTCGGTTAGCATGCTAGGCTATCTGATGAAGCTAACCTCAACAAGTGATGCATTGTTTAAACGTGCAACGAGGTACACAAAAAAACAAAAAAACACGTTCTGTTATTTACCTAGTAGTTCCAGATTCATTTTGAAACGTATGAAGTTACAAAGTCCACTGAAACGCTTGAATGTTTAATAAATTTCACTCGTGTTTACTTCTGCTGCGACAGCCGGAGACTGGCGCCGAGCCTCCAGTAAGGACCCCAAACAAGGAGGCCAAGCATATGCCTGATCCGAATACAGCGCTGGATATGCCTGCCTTAAAAAATTTTTTAAATTAAATACATTTGTTATTTCTTGAGTTGCATAATTATTTCACAGGAAACAAATTCTTCCATGTTTATGAAAAAAATAGAAAAAAGGCTTGTGGTTATTTAGCAGACACCTTTAATCCCAGGCCAATATCTAACCTTTCCTTGATTTTCAAAATCCTAGAAAAAGTTGTTTGAAGTCAGTGATGTGACTATTTATGTACAAACGAGCCATTAGAGCCTTTCCAGTCAGGCTATAGAGCTCCTCATACAGAGACTCTCCGGTCCGGTACCACTGTGAGGAACCTGGGAGTCACTTCAGACCATGACTTGTCCTTTGACTATTAAACAATTCTGCCCTTTTTAACCTGCGTAATGTCCCTAAAGTTAGGGTTAGGCAATGTTGAGAATTTAATCCAAGCATTAATTGTTACTTCCAGATTGTAAATCCCAGTTATCAGGGTGTCACAATAACTGCTTCAGACAACTTGAAGTGATTCAGGATGCTGCAGCGAGACTCCTGACAGGAACCAGCAGGAGAAATCACCTCGCTTTCATTTGCATGGGAATCAATCTGCTATTTGTATTTTTGTCCTAACACTGGAAGCCAGAAAAGTCTGCTTAATAAAATATTAACTAAATATAATAAAATTTCTTAAAAACAATATTTAGAATTGAGATTGTATGAGGGTTTACAGATTTAAGCTTAATTTAAGGAATTAGAATTCCTGCAGGTTTTTAAAAATGACGCTCACTGAGCTTTCTTTTATTTATTTTCAGGTTTATTTTATTTTTTTATTTTGCTTTGCAACAGACAAGACTGAAACACACAATGTCATACCTGGACAGCACACACACACACACACACAGACATTTGTGTGTTACTACGGTATTTTATTGCCACTGAGTTCAATTTTATTTCTAGAAATATTAAAATCCTCAAAGTGGTGGAGCTGCACTCTAACTAAACTTACACTTATGTTAGATGTTTATTAATTAATTAATTTGTTTTTATTTTGCTGATCTTAAAGAAACGGTTTCACAAAAAGCTAAAACGACATTATAAAAATAGTCTATTAATTGAAATATAGTCTCTTTGTGTTGAATCGACATTAATTCTGTGGTTTTCCCTGAATAAATCTCCTACATTTCTGTTCTTTACTCACAAAATGAAGTTTGAAGCCAACATCATTTGACCCTTCACTCTTATCTATACTATCTTTAGCTTTATGGCTTCAGTCTATATGTGAGTGAGTCTATATGTGAACATGAGACAGTATAACAGAATGTTCCCATGTTATTAACGGTGTTTTCAACTGAATTTGAATCAAACATCAGCCTCGTGATCCACATCAAGACTCGTGAAAAGGTCATCCACAGGCATATGTATACACGTGGATGTGTGTGTGTGTGTGTGTGCTGTGTGTGTGTGTGAAGACAGGCAGTCAGGACAGGATCCGGAGCTGTAACCGCCCCCAACACACTTCCTGCTTTCACAATAAATGGCTTTCAGGTTAAAAGAAAATAACAAACAAACAAACAAAAAAAACTGACGATGCAAATATTTCCCTTGAAGCCACAAATGACAAGAGACAATAAGACACCATTTACCACCAGTTGTGCTTCGACAGAGTCCCTCTGAAACGTCTCCAGGCCCAGGCCCAGGTACCTTCAAGACTTTCAAGACTTTCAAGACTGGAACAGTCGTCCTCTGGAGTTCCAGTCGTCTCCCGTGGTTCTGCTGTAAAGACCAGATTCTGCCAGAACTGAGTGTCCAGAGACACTTCAGACGGGTTGCAGAGGTTAGTTCAGACAGGATGAAGTCGAATATTCAGGACAAATGAAGTAGAACGTGAACCAGAGGCAAAGATAGAAAGTGGACAGTCCAGATGTGTCGAGAGCAGGTTTCCAGATGAGAAGACCAAACCTTCACATTCACAGAATAGAAGGATGATAAAACTGGATTTCCATTCTGAAAAAAAAAATCGATTTTAACTTCTATTCTACTTAATCTGTGTTCTATTCTGCATGTCATCTAAGTAGTCCTATTCTATTCTATTCTATTCTATTCTATTCTGTTCTATTCTACTTTATCATCAAACATCGTACAAATAATTGTACACACATACAAAGGAGACTAGTATATATATATATATATATATATATATATATATATATATATATATATATATATATATATATATATATATATATATATATAAATCTTCTTTCTGTGCCCTTTTGTTCAAGAATTTGAGCACTTTCATTCTGTATTGTATTGTATTATGTATTTATGTATTTATTTATGTATTTATTTATTTTACAATGAATGAAATTAACAAACCAAACGATTGATCGGTCCTTGGATGATTTCAAATCTCCACTGAAAAATTTGTGCAATTCTGGAGAGTAGTGTTAGGAAAATAAATAAATAAATAAATAAATAAATAAATAAATAAATAAATAAATAAATAAATAAATAAATGCACAAAGATAAAAGCATAACCTTCTCCCTACATCCTTTGAGGGAAGGTAACTAAAGTAAAGTAAAGTAAAGTAAAGTAAAGTAAAGTAAAGTAAAGTAAAGTAAAGTAAAGTAAAGTAAAGTAAAGTAAAGTAAAGTAAAACAATAAAAAGTGTTTGGTATCCATCATCAAATGGCCTCCACGTCACCAGCGTTTGGAACGTGTGTGTTTTTATTGTGAAGCTCCCTGCCGGAAGTGCAGTGCGCCGTCGTGCACTAAGTGCCGCCGTATTGTTGTGTGCGTGTGTTTGATGCGTCGCAGGCGCCACGTCGGCAGAAGCAGCGGCGGCGGCGGAGCAGCGCGAGGAGCTCGACTTGTCCTGGAGCTGCACACTGATGCGTTCAAGTACAAATAACAACCAAAAAAAAACAACAACATTTAATCAGAACCTCGAAGAGAAAGAAAAGAAACGCGGGTCGCTGCTGCTTCCAGACACAAAGCGACACGTAAGAATCCAGCGGTTTTCCTGCGAGGCTGAAGAAAAGCAGTGAAGTTTGTCTGCCAGGTGTGTTTTTATCACTGCAGCGATGGTGAAGGTGAGAAAACGTCTTTATTCACTGTTTCCGTCACATGAGCGGGTTTAACTTGGTTGATTGATTGATTGATTGATCGCAGCTTCTTCCTTCTGCTCCATCACTTCCACATGTTTCTCTTATTTCTCATCTTTCATGATCACCTGAAGCTTTTGAACTTCAGGACCAGTGGATTTTGTTTTAAAAATGTTAAAAAAAAGTGTCGTTTAGAGGTTTTATAAGAGGAATAAAGTGTCTGAAGACGCTGCAGTTTCACCACGTTGCAGGAAAAAAGAGGCTCAACGTCCAGCTGCTGTTTTTTAAACTCTGGATCATTTAGTCCTTTATTAAAAGCTTTTCACTTCATTACATTATGTACACGATGTATATTTTTAAACCTTCATTATTCTGGCCTGTTGACACCAGGGATTCTACAATCGTTCCTTAAACACATTTTATTATTTAATAAATAAAGGCAAAATAAGTTAAAGCCCTCAAACATGGCTGGCCTTCTCTTTTAACAACCCTACAGCCACTTTTTTTAAACACTTCTTCAAACATATAGTCGATATAAACGTTAAAATAAATACATTAAATGCCCCTTTTCTGCTCCCATCGCTTCACACGTGTCCAAGTAGGAGAATTTATCTTGAAGGGCTCCTGTTATTTATTTATTTCCTGCACTGGATTACGTGTGTGATCATATTGAGAAACTTTTGTATTTCCTGTAATCTGAAAACCGCTAAAATGGAGATTGAGAGATTCTGTCTCGTGCAGGACTGAGAGAATGATTCACTCTTCTGCTGCACCAATCATGTTGTCAGATATAAACCCAAAACAATTACAAACTCATGTTTATGCCACTGTTGGCTTTACAAGCGTCACCTAATTGTAAATAATTGTACATCAGAAGCTTTTCCTCTCCAGAGACATTCAGTTCTATTCAAATCGAGTATCAGAGTTTAAAATGGCACGAAAGGTGCTAAAATATGAATGAAAATAAATAAGCATAGAGTGAAACTCCACCGTTCTGTTTCGTCACCAGCAAGTGTTGGAATTAACCAGATTATATGAACTAGTAACTCCCAGGTGCTAATCCCTCCTGGTGGTAGAATGACATGTTGAAGCATGAGTGCGACCCAGATAGCTGCACTGTAATTATCGCCATTTAGGAATCCGTCAAAACAACACCGACTTCACGTCTTGCGCCTGAAGACGGGATTCGTCCGCGGCCCGGAAGAAGTACAGAATAAAAGAAATGCATTAAAGCGTTAGGAGGAACTGACTAACCCACACAAACACACACAAACCAGCCGTGAACTGCAGTAAAATTAATGTGTAAAACGTCTCGTTAACCTTCACAGGAGGGCGAAACTAAAAAAAAAACGAAATAAATCCTCCAGTTCCCATAATGCACCTGGATCCCGCCACTTTTCTACACGCTTGTATTTAAAATCTACACATTTTCATGTCCCGTTTCACACGACAGCGTTTCAAAGGAAAGTTTTTGCCTTTATTATTAACTTTTTTGGGGGGAAAAATGATCAAATTGCATCGATTTAACTGCTGTAAGGGGTGTAGTTGGCCTGTCGGGCCACAGGGGGCGCTGTGGGCTGGAGGAACTGAGGGAGAGCATGCAGGCGCCACACATTAACGAAGGTATAAGGGCTGTAACGAAGAGCTAATATTGTGTCTGTCGTCCGTCAGACTCGTTCTGCAGGGAAAGTGAAATGTGGGCGGAGCCAAAGAGGAAAAGTCACACTACTTTTCCTTTCACAATAATTAATTCCAAACAAATGAGTTGCATTTAGATGATTAAAATCTGTCACCAAGTTAAAGTTCTGGATGGTTTTTAGACGTTGACGTGTGGAGGCTGCTTTTATTCTGAAAGGACAAATCCACAAAAGCAAAAACAAACCAGCCGTTGGCGAGGTCCCTAATTATATAAACATTCACAAGTTTAATTCTCCACATCATGGAGGTTTTTAATAAATATTTCACTTTTTGTCAAATGAATAAAGTTAAATGCCCTGAGGATTTTTTAAAAAGTGCACCAGAATCTGTTTATCTTTATAATAATTTGTGAACATGTTTATATTGAAGTAACTTTCTCTTGGGTCGAAACGGATAAGTGACGTATTTCAGCAACAAAAATTAGATTTAAAAAAATGATTTTACTTACTTTATTACACTTTTCTTTTTAAATCTCTCACCTTATTTATTATAATATGTTCCAATGCATTTCTTTTCTTCTGAAGCTTTAATGTATTTTATTCTGTATTTCTTTAATTCCTTTGTGAAGCACCTTGTTTAAATGGTGCTCTATAAAAATACTTGCGTTGCCTTGAATTGTTTTGTGCTCCTGGACAATTGTTTTCTCTCCACAACACCAGTCGTACGTCACAAATTAATTACAGGAGCAGAAATCTTGTTTAACAAGTCACAGATTTTAAATAAAATCAGCTTTTTCCTCCCGTTGTTGCAGTAAATCTGGTGGAAAAACACATTTTGTGTGTATTTGTGGAGAGAAAACAAATCTACAGGTAAACAACTTCAGTTTTACAAGTACACAAACATTGTTTCCACCAACAATGCCTCCATACAGGCCCAGCAGTTTCCCCTGGTGGCGACTTGTGGTATTGCAACCGGACGAAACACAAAACCCTCAAACCTTAAAACTTTGAGCTCCAAGCAGCTGATTCATTAAACGGTTTCCGTCGGATTTCAGGTGTTTAGTCTCACGACGAACCATTTTAACTTTACGAACTCCAGTTTGTCACTTTGAGGCTTCAGACAGACGTTATCAGTGGTAATTTGACACCAGCTTCCTGTTATTGCTTCTCCTCCGAAGCTTTTTTTTAACCTTTTCTTAAAAAAAATCTAAAAAAAAACCACCTTTTAGAAACTTTATTTTTTCATGATTTGAGACAGAAAAACCTCCAACTTTAATGATAAAAACAAATAAAACAAGATTTCATAATCTCATAAATTCACACGTTTTTTTCTTTAATCTGTGTTTTATCTGAACGTTTTCCTGTCGTTTTGTTTCTTTCATTAGTATTTACTTTTGAATATTGTTTCGCAGCAGATTTAGTAAAAAAAAAAAAAAACGCACAAATTTCACAAAGACAATGTTGATCTTTAGCGGTTTGTTTTCTTTTGACTCCGATTAAATGGTCCCGTCCTGCGTTCTCTGGAGAATAAAGCCAAATTGAGCCTGTTTTCATAATTTTTTTACATTTATTTATTTGTTCATGTTGCGTCATGCCATTTCACAATATATATATATATATGTCATCCGTACATGAACAAACGGGAACAGAGAGAAGATTAATCTTGTGTTTTCTGTTCCTATTAGCAACTTTACAACAAAATCAAATCATTTTAATAAATTCAACAAGTGTTCTGCAAGAAGGAACGAGGCTCTGAGTGACGATGCTCTGTTTATTTATTTATTTATTTTTATTTATTTGCAGAATGTCAACAGCGTGAACGTGGAGCCTCAGCCGGGGACCAGCGTGGCCTCGGGTGAAGCCGAACCCGCCGTCACCCAGCCCTCGGAGGGTAAGCCCTCGCACCCCCCCCTCAGGTTCCTCCCCCACAGGTGCCCCTCCCCCCCCCCCGGGGGGGGGGCCTTTAGACACGCTGGAACATCAGCCAGGGAATATGGTGCAATCTCAGCTGGCGTGTTGCCTGCTGCTATTTTGGTGCCCGTGGCCCCCGTGGCCCCCCGCCCGGGGAGCCGCCAGTGTTTGTGTACCAGCGGCTCCCGGCTGCTATTTGTGTCCCGAGAACCGAGAACCTCCGACTGGTTTGTTTGTGAGCGACGCCGGTTCCACCGGGAAGGTTTCCACACCCCTGGAAGCTTTTGAGTTTAGCTGGCGATGTAACCAAACGTTACACGCTCTAATGTTCCACCGTCGACCTTTTTGCTTTGGCCGCAGTACCACCAGGAGTCACGTGGGGGCGCTGTTGAGCCTCGGCGGCAATAACGAGAAGTGGTAGTGGAGGGGAATGTGCAGCTGTTGGAGCCACGTTTCACGACCAGCACGTCGAATTGTGTGTAAAATAGGAATAGTGTGGGATGATTTTTCTTAACTCGCCGGTTCATTTCCGCAAAATCTGCAAAAAAAAAAAAAAAAAATTGCAGCAATGGCGGCTGGGATTGTGGGTAAAAATGGGTGCACGTGTGGAAAATTCTGGAAAAGCGTGCTATCGTCATGGTGTGTTAGTGAAATACTTTCAGGACATGTTTCGCACACAAACGGCTGTTATAGGATAAAATAACAACAAACAGAACACGTAAGGAAAATGACGATATTAATAAAGAAAATGAATTCGGCAAACCGTTACGTGAAAAACGGCACAAAATGTCCCTTTGAAAGTGGCTGAGTAGGTAAAACATGCACTTCTGTTTGACACATCAAGCTGGTGTCGTAATGAGAATTCAACGCTGGCTTACACGGTTTTATTGGTTTAGTAAGAAATATATTGCGTAGGAGTTTATTGTAATACTAATAAAATATAATGTAAGATTATTAAATCCAGTTCTTTCCATCAGAACCGCCCTTTTTTTTTTACCCCCAAAGATAAGAGGGGTGTTTTTCAGGTGTTTCTATACTGCATGTCCTTCTATGCTGATGATGTGACTGTAAATATTCCTTATGAAACTGCAGAATATTCTAATTACTTCTCTATAGCGACTCCAGATTATCTTTGTGTGTCTAGCTGGAGTGTTTAGTTGATTTTTATTGCCCCTGAAGGAGCCTCTTGTTTGCCTTGTGGCTGCTTCTACAACCGGTTTGAAGGTTCACCGGCCGGGGCGCCGCGGCGGCGTTCAGTGAGCAGACGTTCCTGTAGCGGCGGTTCGTGACTCGTCTGGGTGTGGCGCAGGAAACCATGACAACTAAAACGACACGCTTGTTTCTCTCCTCCGTCTGCAAACCTTTATTTTGCCTTTTTCACACGACCGGCCAGGACGCCAGCGGCCGTTTAGTGGAATTAGAATTCCTGCAGGTTTTCAAAAGTGACGCTCACTGAGCTTTCTTTTATTTCTTTTTCAGGTTTTTTTTATTTTTTTATTTTGCTTTGCAACAGATAAGACTGAAACACACAATGTGATACCCGGACAGCACACACACACACATTTGTGTGTGTTACAGTATTTTATTGCCACTGAGTTCATGTAATAATTTCACAACTTTATTTCTAGAAATATTAAAATCCTCAAAGTGGTGGAGCTGCACTCTCACTGAACTCACATTTACGTTAGACGTTTATTAATTAATTAATTTGTTTTTATTTTGCCGATCTTAAACGGTTTCACAAAAAAGCTATAAAAATAGTCTTAATTTAAATATAGTCTCTTTGTGCTGAGTCGACACTAATTCTGTGGTTTTCCTTGAATAAATTTCATTACAAGCTTCAGTCTTCAGGAGAAAAACTGTGATTAATCGCAATTAATTCCAGAAACTTGTGCGATTAATAAGTTAATTTTTTTTATCGATTTACGGCACTAAAAAAAGTTAAAATCTCAACAATTAACTGCGTTAGAAACTCGGTGAGTTTTACCAGGCCGCGTCCCGGCTTCTGACCTGAGCAGTGATTCACCCTCCACACGTACGGAAGGAATTAAAAGTTTAAATAATCACATTTTTAAAAAGAAACTCCCCCACTGTGGTCGAATATTTTGAACCAAACAGGCTCCGTCTCAGTTTCAGGCTCTGATTCCAGGACGTTTTCAGGTGGAACAGAAAACGTAGGTTGTATTTCGGGGACCGTTAACAAAGTGGCGCTCGGCCACTTTTTGAAAAACCCTCCGACTCTGTAAACGGAGGAAAACGCAACTTTTCTGAAACAATTATAGCGTATTCTGTGTGACAAACAGCCCCCTCTAGTGGCCACGCGTGAAAACTACATTTTCAGTATTTCCGACGTTTCCTTGTAAACAAATGTTTTTTTTTTTTTAAACCTTGCTGTATAAACAAAACAAAAAGTAGAATTATGATGTGAAACATGTTAACTGGTCTTAAATTGGCTGTTGGAAACGAAGATCTAGTTTGAATAGAACTGCTCCTGTCTGGTAGAGCAGGTTAAATAGAAGCAGGATGTTTATTTTTAGACAAACAATCCTAGAATGTTTAATTTTACGTGACGATGGAAACTCCGGATTTGGTTTTTGCTGTGCGCTTTTTTTTAATTATTAAAAAAAGACATTTTTAAATTCATTAGTCATTCCAATGTGCTTTTATAGAGAAAATGGAAATATAGTTATACAAGTATAATATAGTTTTTTGTTGTTTTTTTACACGTTTTTTTTTTTTGATTCCTTGGCAGAATCCGGGAAAGACCACGCGGCGGCGGCGCCGCCCGGCATGATGTGGCGGGTGACCGGCGGCCTCTTCAACGTCACCAAGGGCGTGGTCGGCGCGGCGGTGGGCGGGGCCGCCTGGGTGGGCAGCAAGGGCTTCGAGATCACCAAGTCGGCCGTGACCACGGTGCCCTCCGTGGGGGTGGGGCTGGTGAAAGGGGGCGTGTCCGCCGTGGCCGGCGGCGTCTCCAGCGTGGGCTCGACGGTGGCCAGCAAGGTCCCGTTCACGTCCAAGAGGAAGGACAAGTCGGAGTGAGGGGGAGGAGGAGGATGACGACGACGATGATGATGATGATGGACTAGCCCCGCCCCTGAGCCATGAGAGAGGCCGTCGGCCGCCGCCATGTTTTCCTCGGCCTCGAACGCCGTCGCCTCGTCCAGAATCGGGACTCTGATCGAACGCTGAACCTGAACTTTCCTCCTCCCGGCCGTCCTCCGGCTGGACTCGCTATGAATATTTTAATCCGTTTACAATCCAGACTGAAGCTCCTCCTCCTCCTCCTCTTCCTCCTCCTCCTCCTCCTCCTCGCTCTCTGCAGACGCCTGGTGAAACGTTCTCCAGCTTCCAACGCCGACTTTTACTCTCGTTATTCTCAAATGGTATTGAAAGTGTACGTGTGTTTTTTTTTGACATTTTAATTGTCTGCGTTGAGTCTCGAGGCGTCTCGGCCGTCTGTCCCGCCGTCTGTCCCGCCGTCTGTCCCGCCGTCTGTCCCCCCGTCTGTCCTGCCTCACCGATGAAGACGATCAAAAGCGACTCTGAGCTCCTGCTTTTCTCACAAATCGGTTACAGCTTCAGTGAATCTGAGCTTCAGAGGGGAACCCCCCCCCCTCAACCCCTCCACCCCCCCCAGCAGACCTCCACCCCCCCCCCCCCCCCCGACATCCAAAGTGCCTCTTGGTTGGTGGAAGTTGACTCGTACCTTTTGAGGGGAAGCGGAACGCCGCGCTGCACAGCAGGGGGCCTCAAACCTTCAATATGCAATCTCAGCATTTCAATGCAACATTCAAGGCAAACGGTCGCCGAGGGACAAAACTTTGTGAACGTTCTTCTTTGTGCTGTTTTTTTTGTTGTTTTTTTCCTCAATATATCAATAAAGTAGTTTGTAAATTAAAAACCTGGAGCTCGACGGCTGGAATTTGTTCTGCAAAGAAAATGTTGCACAAAATTGTCATTTCTAATTAAAGTTTTGAGTGAAGTTGCATCAGGCCACAACATTTCTCTAAATGTGTAAAAACATTTGTTCTGTATTGGGACCCGTACGGCTCCTTTATTTACAGACGACACACTGATTTCTAGCTCTTGTGAAACCAGTGCATTCGTCAAACTTTGGACCAAATCATCAATTCCTCCCATGAGCAACCTGGCTTAGTTTGGTTACAAAGCCTTATCCTTTGATTCCCACATGATATTTTCATTATGTACTTAGTTTTTGCAACTAACTGCGACTATTTAAAAAAAAAATAAAAAATGGAGAATCCATTTAATTTCCATTTCAGCATTCCAACTTTGTAAATTATTCCATCCATTAAATTATAAAATCCAAATGTCCTGCAATGTTTCACTGTTATTCTGTTGATATTCTCCAAGTAAAAGCTGTATTAGTTAAACTTGATTGAATTTAAATGTTGAAGTCTTAATATTTCTCCTGCTGATGTGGACGATGGAATTCCACAATCTGGTTTATTGGTACCCATGCATTTCACTGTATGCAGACGATATAACAATCTTTGAAACAAATTATATCGGCTGTTGGTCAAACCTCAAGCTTTTCTTCTACAATAAATAAGTTTTATTTGTATAGTGCTTTTCCCAGACATCGAGCCACAAAGTGCTTCACAGTAAAAAACATAGAAAAACATCTTAAACAGTAAAAGCAGATAAGAAAACCTCCTAAAAACACAACAAATGCTGATGAGTGTCGACTGGACTTTGTAAATAAATGTGGTTTTAAGCGCTTTTTAAAGATGTCCACTGAGTCCAGGAAGTCTGAAAAGTTCGGCTCTCGGTGTCGTTTAAACATTTTTATATTTAGCTCAAAGTTTTCTAAGCAAACTGCAGTTCTGCTGGGGGGGGCGACTTTCACTGCGATTACTACAAACACAATCCTCTGGGTTAAGTTTGACCTGCAGCACCGAGACGTGGCAAATATTACTAAATAACAAGAATACATTTAAATTATTGGTCAAATTTAAGTTTTCCAAAATAGAAAACAAAACAAAAAAACCAGATTGCTTCAGCTAAAGTAGATGATCCTTCTCTGAATACAACAAACGTTTAAAACAGGCAGGAGTTCATGTATGAAATGATTTTGTTTTATGAATAACCTGCATTACCAATGGTCCTGTTGTTTACTTTGTTTGGATATTGTGGGTTTTTTTTTCATCTTTGTCGTCGAAACAACAAAGCAAAAAAACTAATGAAATCCTACGGAAGAATGTACATATAATCTATAAAAAAAAAAGGATATTTTTGTAAAAAAATAAATAAAAATCACTTAAAAAAAATACTATTTTCATAATTTTCATAAACAAAATAGAAAATGTTAAAATATTCATATACTGAATATAAAAAAACTATAAAAATAGATAAACAAGTGTATGATATGTTATTATGGCATTATTAGTAGTTATGACAAGTTATATAGAAGATATAATTAAATTATAATTTTATTTAATATTTTATTAATTCCTTCAATCCATTCTGGGTTGAACTTGTATTTCCCATTAATGACACGTTGCTCCGGTGAACACCAGGGGGCGGTCGACTCGTGAAGAGCACTTCAAACTGCAGAAGAAGAAGTTGACCCGGAAGTGGGTCTGAGCGCGTGTCCACGTGTTTGTCCGTGTGACGCTTCAGCGACATAAACAAGAGGAATAAGAGAGAAATGAAAACCTTCCCCGTCCTTTAGCAGCGCCCGGTAAGAAAAGTCTCATTAAACATGTTCGATCGCGTGAAAAACTGATTTATTTTGCTCTCGCGAATCCGTAACAAACACATTTATTTAACTTTGAGCTGCTGATGTAAACGTGAGTGTCCATGTGTAATTTATGTGTTAATACTCGTAACGCTGCTTTAAAAATGTGCCTTCATGAACCGTATGGAGGAATAAATGTGCCAAAACTAGTCAATTAAAACACCATTAAATAAGTATTTCAACGTGTCAATATATTACAATTTGACGAATAAAATGAATTCGTGAAGCAGTGCAACGCCGGGCCAGGAAATAATTCATTAAATAGTAAAACTAATTATACGTTTTGAAAAAAAGAATGACATTTTTATATTTAATTCCAATTTTAGGTCATTAATGACACATTTAAGTTAATTATTTTATTTTGTATTTATTTTGGCACATTTTAGTCAATTATTGTTATTGTTATTTTATTTTCCTTGTTATTTTAGTTTTTTTTCCATGTAAAGCTTTTTTGAGTGTACAAAAAAAAGAACTATATAAGATTGAGTTATTATTCATATTATTATTGTTGTTATGATTATTATTATTTTCTCCAGCTGTGCCTCAATAATCTTCATATTGTTTGTCTGGAATTGTAATAAATCAGTGTATTTTTTCATAAGGGAGCTGATACTGAATGATATTTTAGCAACATAATTTTCTTATTTGAACCTATAACGAAGGTGACACGTAAAAGTGAAACGTAATCATTCAAGAAACGAACAGTAATTTTGTCGTTATTTGTATTTGAGCATTTATTTGTCATAATAAACACTTTTATAAGGTTTAGCTTTTGCTTAAACAGATCAAGACATGTAAACGTTTTGATTAACGGAGTCGAGTTTAGAAAAGTTCTTAATCCTTCCCAATATTAACTTAATGCTTTTGCTGTTGGTGCAGATTGCAGGAAAAATAAATAAATAAATAAATACCGGTGTATATATATATATATATATATATATATATATATTTACCAATGCATTTGTGGCGTAAAACAATTAAATGTCCAAAATCCATGTCAGTAGAAATTTATCAAAAAAAAAAAAAATTCTATATTTTTACATCCAGAAAATCCGTAATAATCTATTTTCAAAAGATGGAGTGCAGTACAACACTTTGTTACTACTACATTACTAGATATTTTTATATATTTAACAGGATAGTTTGTTCAATAAATGCTGCTCCTAATTCAAAGACATAATCCTGTAAATAATGATATTTTCCATAATTCCTCCTTCTTGTTTGTATGAAGGCGACAGAAGCTGAGAAAATGCTGAGTGACGCAAAAGCAGACGAGCTTCTCTCCTTCCTGGAGTCCAGAACCCGTCCAGACGTCAAAGGTCGGGCCACCGAGTGTCTCCTGGGCCTGTCTGGGAACAGGTGAGGGTCTGGGGACAGGTGGGGGTCTGGGGACAGGTGAGGGTCTGGGAACAGGTGAGGGTCTGGGGACAGGTGGGGGTCTGGGGACAGGTGGGGGTCTGGGGGACAGGTGAGGGTCTGGGAACAGGTGAGGGTCTGGGGACAGGTGGGGGTCTGGGGGACAGGTGAGGGTCTGGGGGACAGGTGAGGGTCTGGGGACAGGTGGGGGTCTGGGAACAGGTGAGGGTCTGGGGACAGGTGGGGGTCTGGGGGACAGGTGAGGGTCTGGGGACAGGTGGGGGTCTGGGGGACAGGTGAGGGTCTGGGGGACAGGTGAGGGTCTGGGGACAGGTGAGGGTCTGGGGACAGGTGGGGGTCTGGGGACAGGTGAGGGTCTGTCTTCAAAGGGACTTTGATGCGCTTTCTTCTTTTTTCTTTTTCTTTTTCTTTTTTGTTTTAATGATTTTTTTAAAGTAGTTTTTATTCCCACACTAAGGTGTGTGTGTGTGTGTGTGTGTGTGTGTGTGTGTGTGTGTGTGTGTGTGTGTGTGTGTCCAGGGACAGCCGCCGCCTCCTCCGCTCCAAGCCGGACCTGATCTCCGCTCTGTTTGCGTTGACCTCTGACCCCTCGGTGGCCGTAGCGAAGGACTGTTACCTGGTCCTGGTCAACCTGTCAGCTGATGAGACTCTTCACCAGGTGAGTCTGGATCCTACCCTACTACCATACCACCCTACTACCCTACACCATGCTACCCTACTACCATACCCCCCTACTACCCTACACCATGCTACCCTACTACCATACCCCCCTACTACCCTACACCATGCTACCCTACTACCATACCACCCTACTACCCTACTACCCTACACCCTACTACCCTACACCCTACTACCCTACTACCATACCACCCTACTACCCTACACCCTACTACCCTACACCATACCACCCTACTACCCTACACCCTACTACCCTACACCATACTACCCTACACCATACCACCCTACTACCCTACACCCTACTACCCTACACCATACTACCCTACTACCCTACACCCTACTACCCTACACCATACCACCCTACTACCCTACACCCTACTACCCTACACCCTACTACCCTACACCATACTACCCTACACCCTACTACCCTACACCATACTACCCTACTACCATACCACCCTACACCATACTACCCTACTACCCTACACCATACCACCCTACTACCCTACACCCTACTACCCTACACCATACTACCCTACTACCATACCACCCTACTACCCTACACCCTACTACCCTACTACCATACCACCCTACTACCCTACCACCCTACTACCCTACACCATACTACCCTACTACCATACCACCCTACTACCCTACACCATACCACCCTACTACCCTACACCATACTACCCTACTACCATACCACCCTACTACCCTACACCCTACTACCCTACTACCATACCACCCTACTACCCTACCACCCTACTACCATACCACCCTACTACCCTACACCATACCACCCTACTACCATACCACCCTACTACCCTACACCCTACTACCCTACTACCATACCACCCTACTACCCTACACCCTACTACCCTACTACCATACCACCCTACTACCCTACCACCCTACTACCCTACTACCATACCACCCTACTACCCTACACCATACCACCCTACTACCATACCACCCTACCACCCTACACCATACTACCCTACTACCATACCACCCTACTACCCTACACCATACCACCCTACTACCATACCACCCTACCACCCTACTACCATACCACCCTACACCATACTACCCTACACCATACCACCCTACTACCATACCACCCTGCTACCCTACTACCATACTACCATACCACCCTACTACCATACCACCCTACTACCATACCACCCTACTATCCTACTACCATACCACCATACTACCCTACTACCATACCACCCTACTACCATACTACCCTACTACCATACCACCCTACTACCATACCACCCTACTACCATAACTACTGCCACACCTTATGTACTACATTAGTCAGTATTTATCCATGTACATTAGCGATATGAAACTTTCACACTGACGTCTGGAAGAGGAAGAAGAAGAGGAAGAGGAAGAAGAAGAGGAAGAGGAAGAGGAAGAACATGTTGACGACTTTTAAATTCTTCTTCTTCTTCTTCTTGATTTTCATCCTCTGAAGACTCTGGAGGATAAAGTCCCAGTTTGATTGTGTCTCTGGGACATGAACACTTAGCGTCTTGGTCCATTTTGTCTCTCAGGCGTTGCTGAAGGACGTCCAGGTTCTGAAGACGTTGTTCCAGAAGCTCCAGGACCCGGACTACTTGTTCTCCGATCAGATCTGCACCATCCTGTCCAACCTGACCCGCCTGGACAAGACCTGCAGGCCGGTGCTGAAGGTCCGGCTCAAGGGAACCTTGGGGAAACTTGGGGAACCTTGGGGACGGTGGGACTAGACTGTAAGACGAGTGTCTGCGGTTGCAGGTCCTGCAGGAGGACCTGGGTCTGGCCCGGCTGGTGGAGATCTTCTGCGCCGAAGGCTACAACAAGAAGTCCACCCTGCACTACCTGGCGCCGCTCTTGTCCAACCTCACCCAGCTGCCCGAGGCCCGGACCTACCTGCTGGACCAGGACAGGTGAGGGACCACCGTCCCCCCCCCCCCCCCCCCCCCCCCCCCCCGGTCTGCACTCACTTCCTGTCCCAGCCTGCCGTTGACGGTCCGGGTGTTTCAGGTGCGTCATCCAGAGGCTGCTGCCCTACACGCAGTACCAGGCGTCCGCGGTCAGGAGGGGCGGAGTCGTCGGAACGCTGAGGAACTGCTGCTTCGACCACGGTAAGACCTTCGTACCGCCACCTCCAGGCCCTGGGACTCCCTGGTGGACCCTCCAGGCCCTGAGACTCCTTGAGACTCCCTGGTGGAACCTCCAGGCCCTGAGAATCCCTGGTGGAACCTCCAGGCCCTGAGACTCCTTGAGACTCCCTGGTGGAACCTCCAGGCCCTGAGACTCCTTGAGACTCCCTGGTGGACCCTCCAGGCCCTGAGATTCCCTGGTGGAACCTCCAGGCCCTGAGACTCCTTGAGACTCCCTGGTGGACCCTCCAGGCCCTGAGACTCCCTGGTGGACCCTCCAGGCCCTGAGATTCCCTGGTGGAACCTCCAGCAGGGACCAGTTAATGCTTTTACTGCAGGACTGTTCACACTCCCAGATGAAGCTGTGGAACTCGCAGGCCACGCCCCCTCATAAGGAGGCCACGCCCCCTCACAGCAGCCACACGTCTTTGAAGCGGCGTTTCAACTTTTCAGCTGCACAGTTTCTTTCTCACCTCCTCTGAACTGTTTCAGTAGTAAAAGAGAGAGTTTTAGTCGGAGCCGCCATGTTGGTCGGGTTTTAACTGCAGGAGCTTTTCGTGATGCGTTCAGGTGCATCACGGAAACCTGCCCTGCCGACATTTTAAAGGAGCTGCGGCGCTCAGACAGGAGCAGGTACAGGCAATAATGTGTGAAACTGATCAAATAAAGTATGAAATACTGAAGTTTCCATGAACTTGTTACTACTTTTATGGATAAATAGCTTCAGATGTTTGATTTAAACTGGAATAAACAGTCAGATCTATATAACAAAATGTGTTTAGTTGTATTATTATTATTATTATTTGTATTGCAATATCAGCTTCCTAAAGCCGTTTCCCTTTTTTAATTTAAGGCAAAGGTTCCTCTTGCAGTGAGATTATTCTGAATAACAACGTGTTCTTAATGTTGAAATAAGTGTTGAAGGAATAAATCCAGAATGTTCTTCCTCCTTGAAGCTCCGTCCTGATCTGACCAGTCCTTTGATCTGACCAGTTCTTTGATCTTCTGTCTGTCCAGTCCATCACGAATGGCTGCTGAGCGACGAGGTGGACGTCCTGCCCTTCCTGCTGCTGCCGCTGGCCGGACCGGAGGAGCTGAGCGAGGAGGAGAACGACGGTGAGGCTCCACTAATTAACTGATTTGAAAAGTTTAATTCGTTTAAAAAAATGTCGTGTAATTCACAGTTTTATTTGCTTCCATTTTTGTTTTTTTACTCTGTAAAAAGTTTCCTGACGGCTTATTGAGAAAGTAAAAGTCACTCGCTTTGAAAAGCCGAATTTAACTCGTAGGCCACGCCCCCTCCGGACAGGCCACGCCCCCTCACCGCAGACACTTCCGTGGAAAAGCGTTTTAACTTTTCAACTACAGCTAATTTCTCGCTTCAAATGTTTTCAGAAACATTCCTCTGAACTGTGACACCAATTGTGTTGGTTGGTTTTAACTGCAGCAGCTGAGCGATGCGTTCAGGGGCATCACGTAACTCCGCCCCCCGACATGTTAACGTGATGAGGCTACATGCTAAACATGATTAAATGACCTCATACAGTTGTTAACCAGCTGGAATGACTCATCCGCCCCTTTGCTCCAACTGACTCCTATATTTTTGTCAATATTTAGATTTTGAGTTTTTTTCCCAACAAAAATCCCTTGGTATTGCCAACGGATCACGCCAACGCCAGGCGCTCCCATTTGTCGCCCCGAGAGCGGCGATCACGTGATTCTCGCGGCAACGCCAATGCTAGCTTGAGAAAACGCTCGACGTAGGAACGTGAAGACGGCGGCCGATATTTTCTTGGTGTTTGTCTCTCAGGTCTGCCGGTCGACCTGCAGTACCTCCCGGAGGACAAGAAGCGAGAGGACGACCCCGACATCCGCAAGATGCTGCTGGAAACACTGCTACTGGTACACACACACACACACACACAAACACACCATCACACACACACACACACACTGATGTTTGCGTCGTCTCTTGAGCAGCTGACGGCGACGAAGCCCGGCCGGCTGATTCTGAAGGAGAAGAACGTTTACCCGATCATCAGAGAGCTTCACAGCTGGGAGAAGGACGTCCACGTGGCTGCAGCCTGCGAGAAGCTGGTCCAGGTGGGAGACACGCCCCTCAGTCCTCGTCCTTTCATCTTTAAAAACGCTGCTGTGATTTTCCACAGACGATCGTCTTTGTCGTCTTTCATCTTTGTCGTTTTTCATCTTTGTCGCGAGCCGGGGTTTTAGAATCTCCCCACTCTGGGACCCGTGTTAAAAAAAACAACAACCTGTTTTCACGCTTTTAAAACCGCCTCGTGTGGACGACAGAGCAGAAACAACTGGTTCAGGTGAACCAGGTTCCTGCTGTGGGCGGGGCCTTAACGTCGCTATACGAGGAGCTCGGGGAAACACACCTCCGAGGAAGAACGGCTGGTAGTAAGTAAAGAAGACAAGGGGGCGCTATGGAGCAGGAGAAGGAAAAAAACCTGAGATGTTTTAATTTTTCAATCTAAAAATTGAAAAATTCAATCTAAAAGCTGAATACTTAGATCAGTGTTTTTCAACCTTCTTTGAACCAAGACACACTTTTTTGTTTGGAAAACTCTAGAGTCACACCACCACCATGTTAAACTGTGTAGCCTCTATTAACAATATAAAGTCTTTCTCATCACAGTTTTATCAACAGGAATCCAGTAAATCCAGAAAGCAAGGACTTTTTTTTAATAGTGCCTCCCTCAGTGTGAAACCTGGACCTGATGGATGAAGAGCTGAGATCCTGGTTTTCAAAAACTTCTCCATCACTGTCACTGACACAGTACTTTGATACAAGATGGTAGCAGGAGGTGGAGATGAACCACACTGACGTCTGTCACTTTACATTTCACCGGCAAAGTTCTGTGCTGCCCTCTAGTGGTGAAGAGTATTTATACAGGATTACTCTGCAACACACTGTCGCTGTGAGAGCAAATGACGATCTGGAGGAAACAGCAGTGGTTGAGAAACTCTGATCTAGATAATACTGATAAAGGACAGGTTGAGAAAAAGGAGGTGTGGAATGGTCTGAGTGGTTCTCTGCTCGTGGCCTCAGGTGCTGATCGGAGACGAGCCGGAGGAAGGGATGGAGAACCTGATGGAGGTGGAGATTCCCCACGACGTGCAGCAGAAGCTGGAGGAGGCCGACGCCCGAGAGGAGGAGGAGCTGCAGAAGGAGGCGGAGCGACGGAGGCAAGAGGAGGAGGAGGAGAAGAAGAAGAAGGAGGAGGAGAAGAAGGAGGAGGAGAAGAAGGAGGAGGAGGAGGAGGAGGAGGAGAGGACAGAGGAGCAGCAGAACGGACTGATAAAATGAACAAAACACAGGTTTTTATTATTTCCTCCCATGAAGCAGTTTGGAGGTTCATGAAGACGCGACGCCACGATTCTTTAATAAATCTCTGCTCACGTCAGTTATTTGTGTTTTTCTCCTTATTAAGAGGAAAGAAAAACCTTTTCCTGACTGACGAGTCGCTTCATTTCACCGAATCGCTCATTAACTTTTGTTTTGTGCTTTTTAATGACATTCATTCATTGTAGAATAAATGTGTTTTAATCATAATTGTTATATCGCAGCAACTTTTTCCTCAATTTGGACTCGTGAGAACGACGTGAAGTGCGTTTAAGTTCCTTTTTGGTTGAAACTTCTGCTTTTGTGAAAGAACAGCGTTCAACTCGTCTAACAAACAAAACGTCTGCTCCTAAACTTCCTGCAATAAAACTTTGAAGGTCCTAAATATATCTTAGTTTAATGTGAGTCAACATGATGATGTGATTTAAAAGGCTATTTTCCTTTTATTTGTTGCTCGTATTTCGACTCAGATCAGGTTCCTGTTTTGTCTTGTAATGACCGTTTACACCACTAGGTGGTGTATTGAGTCACTTCAAACTAAATATCTAGAAGAAAAGCTCACATTGGATCAATTCATCAGATTTCACTCTATAATTCACACATTATGCTGATCCACAAATTGTACAAAATATTTAAATGTCCTGCAGTAATGTATTTAATTTTCATGTATTCTCTTGAAAATGCTTTAAAAATAATTTACATGTGAGACAAACTGCTGAACTGTCAAGATAGAAATAGAGAAAGATGGTTTTGTTAGCAGTTCTGGAAGTTTCTCTACAAATGAGTTTTATTGTTTTGGTGCGATTATGTGACGTCAGACTTTCTGAATGGATGAAATAATATTCTTTCTCCTTCAGGATTAATAATTGCATTTATTTTGGAGAGGAAAAAAAATATGAGAAAACTCGTTATTCCAGGTTGTTTTTGAATTCCATGAAGCGGCCAGAAGAGGGCGCCAGGGAGCCGCAGTGGTTTCCTCCACATGGAGCTTCATTCATTCATTCATTCATTCATTCATTCATTCATTAAAAGCTGCAGGAAGTTTGTCTTTCTTCTGAAAACAAACAGACGGAAACGTGAAGACGTGGATTCAAACTGTAGATTGTTGATTTTGTGTGTGTGTGTGTGTGTGTGTGTGTGTGTGTGTGCGCGCGCGCGCGTGTGTGTGTGTGTGTGCTGAGGGCAGGTCCTCCATGTTTTTCTTCGTCGACTGAGCTGAATCAGGTTCCAGTTCCTCAGGACGACAGAATAATGAGGTTTAGAGAAGAAATGAATTAAATCAATCCGTCACGTCGGAGTGTGAAAGTTTATTTCTCCACTAAAATTCAAACTGGTGACGACATGAATCCAAATTCTGCTTTTAAATCCTGATGTGTTCAAACTGGAACCTGGTTCAGTTTGGAGACGAGAAATAGAGCATGAGGTTCTACCTGGGAGGTTCTAACTGAGAGGTTCTAACAGACGTTCTGAGAGGTTCTAACTGACAGGTTCTAACTGAGAGGTTCTAATTAAGGTTCTAACTGAGAGCTTCTAACTAAGACTCTTAGTTAGAACCTCTTAGTTAGAACGTGTCAGTTCTAACTGACACGTTCTAACTAAGAGGTTCTTGCTGAGAGGTTCTAACAGAGGTTCTAACTGACACATTCTAACTAAGAGGTTCTTACTGAGAGGTTCTAACTGACACGTTCTAACTAAGAGGTTTGAACTGGGAGGTTCTAACAGAGGTTCTAACAGACGTTCTGAGAGGTTCTAACTGACAGGTTCTAACTGAGAGGTTCTAATTAAGGTTCTAACTGAGAGCTTCTAACTAAGACTCTTAGTTAGAACCTCTTAGTTAGAACGTGTCAGTTCTAACTGACACGTTCTAACTAAGAGGTTCTTGCTGAGAGGTTCTAACAGAGGTTCTAACTGACACATTCTAACTAAGAGGTTCTTACTGAGAGGTTCTAACTGACACGTTCTAACTAAGAGGTTTGAACTGGGAGGTTCTAACAGAGGTTCTAACAGACGTTCTGAGAGGTTCTAACTGACAGGTTCTAACTGAGAGGTTCTAATTAAGGTTCTAACTGAGAGCTTCTAACTAAGACTCTTAGTTAGAACCTCTTAGTTAGAACGTGTCAGTTCTAACTGACACGTTCTAACTAAGAGGTTCTTGCTGAGAGGTTCTAACAGAGGTTCTAACTGACACATTCTAACTAAGAGGTTCTTACTGAGAGGTTCTAACTGACACGTTCTAACTAAGAGGTTTGAACTGGGAGGTTCTAACAGAGGTTCTAACTGACGTTCTAACTGAGAGGTTCTAACTGGGAGGTTCTAACAGACGTTCTTACTGAGAGGTTCTAACTAAGAGGTTCTTACTGAGAGGTTCTCACTGAGACATTCTAACTGGGAGGTTCTAACAGATGTTCTAACTGAGAGGTTCTAGGCAGGCGTTTCTTGATCAGAGCCTCTCCTGGTTTTTCGTCCTGGATCAGGATCAGACGACGTTCTCCACCTCCTGCAGTCTGAAGTGTTTCTCTTTACGGAACCGAGACCTGGGAGGAGGTGGTTCTTTCTCTTCTCCACACCAGATTCCTGTCCGGTGCAAAAAACAAGAACAGAAACCAAACAAACTGTTAAAGCTTATTTAAAAATGCAGAGTATATCTATGTCTGTTTTTTTTTTCTTTTTTAAATGATTATATTTATTCCCAGTCTGTTTCATTTGACCCCCGAGGAGATTTCTATTTAAATATGACGATTCAAACGGTCAATAAGCGAAGATGAGTGAAAGTACAATAGTATTTCTGGTCTCCGCGGTGACGAATACAAACAGTTTTCGAGTCGCCAGCTGACCTCGGGACTGTTTGAGGGAAGTGGAGGAACCTGATGGACTCACAGCAAAATCTACCCACAAAATCCTGGCCTGGATTTTAAAGAAGAAAACAAAACACGACTGATGTTAGAACCCAGGAGCACCGAGGCTGCAGGATCAGCTCTGATAAGAAGTAGTTCATCTTTTTAGTTTCATGTAAAAAAACGAGGTTAACCTGAGCTGGAAATGATTAAATTCCCTCTTTTATCAGCCTGGAAAACTGCTGAGGTGTCATTATTTCACCCAGGAAATGTAAACACTTCATTTCACAATCCT
>NC_137653.1:922559-960059 GCF_963422515.1 Blennius ocellaris | reverse complement strand
GGTGTGTTTGGTGAGTCACAGCGCCCCGAGAGGCCTGGCAGGTGTACTACATGTCCCGAAGCCTCGTGTTGAACAGAGTTCATAGTCAGAATGTTTTTATAGAAGGCCGAGGAGATGAAAGATGTTTTCTTTCATCATGTGGACGTGGCCTCAGGCCTGAACCTCCAGCAAAGCCAGGAAGGACATCATGACAGATCAAACCTGTCGATCACATGATCCCGACTGGGTCAACCAGGACTGTTCTTTATTGATTACTGGGATTTTTGTGGCGCAAAGCAGCAAGAAGCTCGACTTTCATCTCTGGTGGCAGTTTTCCCTTTGTGTACTTTGTGTTTCTCTTTGTGCCGGAATGTTTCCTCCCAGTTCATCTTCAAATTACAACCCAAACACTGACCTGCTGGGTTAATCAGTGACTGTGGATTACCTCTGTGTGTGCGTGTGTGTGTGTGTGTGTGTGTGTGTGTGTGTGTGTGTGTGTGTGTGTGTGTGTGTGTGTGTGTGTGTGTGTGTCACTAATCAGGCTCTGCAGCGTCTCCAGGTTAATGTTTGTTATCCGAGGCTCCAGGCAGTAACATTGTATTATGTTAATGTTAATGCTGAAACACACTGTTGAACACGACCAGGGTGTTTTACATGTATTTCACTGGACGAAACCGCAAAAAGTATTTTGGTGCAAAACTAAATAAAAATACAAAGAAACAATAAAGTAACTCAAACTCAGAGTTTCGCAGTGGAATCTACCTGGAAGAATCTTCTTCACTTTCTCTCTGTGACACGAAGCGTTTGTGTTTTACAGCATCAACATTTTTATTTATTTATTTATTTTTTAGAAACAGTCTTGAAGGTTCCGCCTGCTGGATGAGGAGCGGCGGCCATCTTTAGGACTGGCGTTCACTGGGGTCCTGTCTCTACTTGTTGGACGGCCCTTTAAACCTCTGCTGCCCAGTTTTCTGTGTGTGTGCGTGTGTGTGTGTGTGTGTGTGTGTGTGTGTGTGTGTGTGTGTGTGTGTGTGTGTGTGTGTGTGTGTGTGTGTGTGTGTGAACTCAGCACCACATATCACAGTCTTGTGGAGGTTTGATCATTATTTTATTTCAATAAGTGTGTGAGGAAATATTTCTCTCAGTGTCCTGACAAGTAGAGACATGTCCCTGTGTGTGTGTGTGTGTGTGCGTGTGTGTGTGTGTGTGTGTGTGTGTGTGTGTGTGTGTGTGTGTGTGTGTGTGTGTGTGTGTGTGTGTGTGTGTGTGTGTGTGTTCTTCCTGTTTGCGACGGCACAATGAGGTTAAAGTCGGTGACGACAGTGGAAAACGAAGCAGAAGCGACGGAGTCACAACAACTTGTGACCTTGTGTCCTGGAGCAAGGCAGCAAGGCAGCGAGTGTCCTGGAGCAAGGCAGCGAGTGTCCTGCTCATATGATAAGATTAAAAAAGAAAAAAGAAAAAAGTCCAAACACGGCGCAGGTCAGTGTGACTGTGTGTGTTTCTGTGTGTTCTCAAGCCGAGCAGGTCAGCTGATCTGAGGTCAAAGGTCACAGCTCACACTGACAGGATTATGAAATATATTTATATATATATATATATATATATATATATATATATATATTTATATATGTAACCCTGATGCTCTGATGTAACCCGATGGTCAAATGGGGGGGGGTGGGGGGGTCGGGGGGTGGGGGGGGGGGGGGATCACTGGTTTATCACAGAGCAAATACAAACACACACAATCATTCACACATGCTCTTGTTTGACCAATTTAAGGTCACAGATCAACCAAACAAGCATGAGGACGAGACAAACTGAGTCAATAGAAGATGGTTCAAATTGGAATGTATTTCTTTAAAAATCAGAATATATATATATATATATATATATAAGTGGTATGTCAGTCCGAGACGATTCCCCGTTCAGCTCCTCCACCTGCCGCCGTCATTACCTGACGACCCGCCGACACAAAGAGGCTTACGTCCTCCCGTCCTCCCGTCCTCCCGTCCTCCCGTCCGTCCAGAGTGGGAGGGACGGCTTCACTTTCCATAATCCACTTTAACGGCTCTGTGAGCAGGAACTCTGCTCCCCTCTGCTCCACGGGACGTCTGAAATGAAAACGCTGCCCGCTGTCAGAACGTCTCGTCCATTTAATTCGCCGTAAAACTGCAGTTTCACAGCTGCAACTCACAGGAAGTACACGTCAACCATCGCCGGTTCGGATGCTGCAAACGCTGCTTCATCACATTGGAAGAGGAAAAAATGATTGAAAAGCTCAATATCCACTGTATTAAAACAAAAAACCCACACACTTAAGACAATTTTTGCATTATTTTAGACCGTTTTTAGTCTTTAAATTCACCCAATGAACAAAACAAAGAAGTGAGCTTGTGTTTCTACGTTAAGATCAAATGTTGACGTCGTTAAAAACCATTGATTTAATTAGATCCGCGTCACGACGTTCTTTCTTTTCCACGACGACACAGTAGCACTAATTAAGTTTGCGTGGCAGTGCCGCTGCTCTATTATAGCAGAATCGCTGGGTTTCTGTTGGTTTTCCACAACAAAAGTACATTAAATAACGGACTTAAAGTGTTTTACTGGATCACTTCGGCTCCGTCTGTACAAACTTTGTCTGTCACGTTGTGTATTATTGGCTTTAATCATGAATATCTACAAGTGTTCTATGTGCACCTTGTTTTATAGTAATAAAGCCACAAAGTCACTCAATACGCCACAATTACACAATATGAATTTGTTCCATTGGTTTGATGTAGTATAAAATGCCTCTATTGTTTACACCAGGGGCCTCAAACTGGTTTCAGTTGAGGATCCACATCAACCTGATTTGACCTCTGACCTCTGGAGGCCCAACAAGTCAAACATCATGTTAAACTGCAGATATGGACAAATGCAAAGTCTTTCCTTCTTTTGATCCTTTTGTAACTGCTAGAATTTACCAGTCGATTCTGAAATATACATATTAAAGTTAATCAGATATTATATTTGCAAAAAAAACCCTCAGTCACCTTATCTGGTATCGTATTTTTATTCAGGATTAAAACAATTTGTCATCATCTGGAAATTGTTTTGAGTTCACGTGTCTAAAGTATCACTTCACATAAGTTGGACTCGTTGTTTTATTGTGAAAGGCGTTGCGTCATGCGACCTCCACAGATTGCATTAATGTCAGGGGTCAAATTCTGAATGTCATTTTTGACAATCTGGTGTTTTTAGATCAGCCTCTGTCAGTTTTCATATTTATACTTAAAAAAAAAATAAATCCCATGGCGGCCGGATTAGATCCTCTGGCGGGCCGGTTCTGGTCCCCGGGCCTCATGTTGGACACCCCTGGTTTAGACTATTGAGAAAATAATTTATTTGACTCTCAGAAGGAAATGATTAATAATTAATTTGAATAGCAAATGTGCACATAAACTATACAAATAGAAATGTTTTAGTTCTAATAACAATAAACTGGTGGAAGCTGCCCAATATATTAAATATTAAATTAGATTTAGGTGTTTTTATACTTTCTTATAAATGCAAAGCGTCTGATTCTCCACTGCGTTCAGTTCCCTGCAGGCGGTCGGACCTGAAGGACGACACACAACCACACTGTTGTTTTTGTCATCGCGGCCACACAAGAGAATTAAATCTCCTCCTACCAGAAAACACACTCTTCTAGCAGCTGTAGCTTCCAGTGCAGAAGTGGATAAAATATTTACATAGGAAAATATCTTTTGGGAAGCTTCAGGATCCTCCAAGTCATTTTTATATTGTCCAGACTTTTAGAAAATAAGGTGTTTTATTTCAGGGAGGAAAAATAAACTCATTTATATCCACAAAGACAAACAACCAGCCAAAGGTACAACAATCACAGATTTATTAATCATTTCTTCTTTGTTGTTGTTGGTAATTTGACAGTTAAAAACCTTTTCTTGAAGAAATCCGCTGCAGCCAATCGCCTGCAGCCTCGTCCACCCAGCTCGACGCTGATTGGCTGCCTGGGTTCACGCCCACCTTGCAGCCCATGTCCCTTTGTGAGCAACAACAACAACAGAGCCGCAGCACTTTGCTGCACGTTGACACGCAAAGTCACCAAATGTGACGCCATAAGAAACCGTAAAAAAATAAAATTAAACAAAACGCAGCCCAATAAAGGTGATTTATATTCTTTTGTTCTGTTCAGGTTATTTTGTCCAGGCAGGATGAGGTCAGTCAACTCTCCGTCTGAATCTCGGGCTCCTTGTTGTTTTTAACATCAAGAGCCACTAAAAGTCACAGACAAATGAAGTGAAGAAGGTCCGTGCAGGAGGAGAACTGCTGGAGACGGAATCCTCTCATCCTGCAGGCAAACTTTAAGGCTGAACGACACAAGAGACGAGACCTTTTTTTGTCTTTTGTGACCATGAAGCAGAACGAACCTGTCCACGTTCAGTCTGAGGGTTGTTTATGTTTTGTTTCCGTTTTGTGAAAGAAAAAAGTCTGAAAGTTTCCCCTTCAGGGCGTCAGGACGTCACAAAACTCCACGAAGTCTCTTTGCATGAAGTTCTGGCTCTGCAGCAGGTCGTCCTCGGAGGGGAAGTAGGGCATGCTGTCCTCCTGCAGACTGTCCTCCTGCAGACTGTCCTCCCGCAGACTGTCCTCCCGCAGACTGTCCTCCCGCAGACCGTCCTCCCGCAGACTGTCCTCCTGCACTCTGTCCTCCCGCAGGCGCACGCCGTCCTCCCGGTGCAGTACCACGGTCGACCCGGGGGGCGCTGTGGAGCCGTGCGGGTCGGGGCTGTCCAGCAGGGCCCCCCGGGCGTTCTCCAGCACGCCCAGGTACGAGTCCATGTCCGTGAGCTCCGTGTCGCTGTCGGAGCCGCTGCCGCTGTCGCTGCCCACCGAGTCAGAGCGCATGTGCAGCATCTGGTACTTCTCGTGCATCAGGAACTGGTTGGTGTTCTTGGGCGCGCGCATCCCGCGCGCCCTGTTGCCCTGGACGTTGATGGGGCGCAGGGCAACCTCGGGCGTCTGGAGGCTGCGTGGATGATGATGATGATGATGGTGATGATGGTGGTGTTGATGGTGGCGCTTCGGGTGCTGTTGGTGATTATTGCGCCCTCTTGACCACCCCCCTCTTCCTCCTCCTCCTCCTCCTCCTCCTCTGCGCCCCTGCAGGCGCCCCCTGCAGCTCCTGGACCAGCCGTGCTTCCTGCGGCTGCCAGCGTCCCTGTGCACGGCCTCCTGGCCGTCCTGCTGCCTCTGCTGGTGGCAGATCCTCCTGCACATCGTCTCCGCGAGCATTTCGTTCCTGTCAGATCGTTTCCCTTCACATCCTCCTCCTCCTCCTCCTCCTCCTCCTCCTGTTTCACACAGCGACAAAGAGAGGCTGCTTGCTTTCCCGTTCTGGGATTAAACACCCCCCCCCCCCCCTCCTCTCTCCCCTCCACGAGTCTACCTTTTCACTGCTCGTGCACTTTTTTTCTTGACCTCTGGCTTTGGCTGGTGCATCGCCTGCTCTTCCTCCCCCTGCTGCGGCAGCCTGCCCGCTCCTCTGCCTCACTGTCACGCCCTCGTCCTCAAACTCTCTCTATTTACAGTCTGTTGTCAACGTCGCAGCGACCCGAGCCAGCTGCAGTAAATAACGAGGCGAGCTGCGCTGCCGGAGGGCTTTCAGAGGGGATTTCTAACGATTTAGGAGCTGTTTTGTTCCCGTGTCTCGGTTTTGAGGTGAACCAGCCGCTGTTACGCGTTGAGCTCCGAGCAGCACCGACTGTGGCTCTGCCTCCCGCAGCAGCGCTCATAAAGACATGGACGGGTCCATTCACACGTCCAGCACAGGGGTGGCGGGGGGATTAGATAAGTTAAATTATTCCTCAACACTCGCTGCATTCGGGATTATATGAACTAGTTAATAAACTAGTTAATAAAATACGTCTAGACACACATTTTTACCTTGAATCGCTGTCAGTTTTGTGAGAGAATCTCGACTAATAAGTACCCCCGCCCCCGAATCGTAATGGAGAGTTCCGCTCCAGTTTTAGCTGCTGTAATCTGACCCACGGCTGCTCCTGGTCGCCCCCTATCGACGGAGACAGGAACAGCAAGGAGGAGGAGGAGGAGAAGAGGAGGAGCGCACTTGTCATTCTTCTGGTTATTAACTGTTATTATTCTGTCATGCACATATAACATTATCCTGTCACGCCACCGCAGTAAAGACTGATTTGAAAGACGTTTTAATAATAACAACAACAACAATAATAATAATAATTATAATAGCAATAATAATAATAATGATAATAATAATAATAGCAATAATAATAATAATAATTATTATTATAATAGCAACAACAGCAGGATTAATAATAATAATAATAATAATAATAGTATTTCCATCCTGAAATGCATACAGTCTGAGAACTCGACCACAAAACTCCTAATTGAAGCCATGTCCAGGTTATTTCATTGTTGATGCTACAAATCTGGTTCAGTCCGACCTCAAGTCTTCCACAGATTTCCTCCATCGTCTTGAGAGCATAAATGTTCATATCACTTTTACCCTGCTGCCTCCACGAGGTTGTTTATTTTGTGGAACTGCCCCCTGAACTTTTTTCTCTTCACTGTGAATCACTCAACCTTCTTGTGTCAATTGTTTTGGCGTCTGGCGCCACCAAGAGGCCAAAAGTGTTGTTAACACTTCGAAACGGAATATATTGTTTTATTTTTGGGGCCACGTTTTTCCATACTTAAAGAATATTTGACTCAATTTACTGGAACAGAAAGTATCAAGATCATAACAAAATGAATCAAATAAATGAAGCAAAAACCATTGCTGTCAAACTATACGTCCAATATACATTCTTTTAAGAAATAAAAAAAAAAACTAAACATTGGTTCTCAGCTGTCGGTACAAAATCAACACTGAATAAAGTAAATACAATATAATATATATGTGTGCGTGTGTGTTGTGATTAATGTACAGACAGTTTCTTGTGGATGTGTTTTTAATAAATGTATTTAATTTCGTTTAAAAGTAAAATATTGTCCTTAATCAGCACTAGATTGTTGCCTGTGGTTAATCCTGGTTGTGCTGTGGCGAATGTGAACTTTTCTAAGAATCTTTGAGGGCAGGGGGACGAATGACATTTTAATTTAGAAAGGGAATGATGTTGTTATGTTGAGGGATAATACTCTGACGGTTACTTGTTATAAAAACTGTTGGACACGTTGTTCCAACTGTCTTTCCTAACCTGAAAGTCGGAATATAAACAATGAGACGAAGGAACAAAATGTTCCGAATATTAGATAATGAAAATAAATTCCGGCTGATGAAGCTGTTCTCTTATCAGGCTGCATTGAACTTGTGTCTCATTCGATGTATTAAGTTAGTAAATTAATCGTGTGAGTGCAGCGTCGTGGACATTAAGCTAAAGTTTAAATAAAGTTGCCTTTTCAATCCACCAGACGCGTGACGTCACTCATCATCACAACAAACATGGCGGCGGGAGGCAGCTGACTGAGAAGAGACGCTGGTTATCCTCCCCAAACCTTTATTTATTCTTTTTTTTTTTTTTAAACCCCCGAGTAACACTTAAAAACCACCTCGTCTCCACGACGACATGGAGCCCGTCGCGTTTCCAGAGGAGACGCCCGAGAGACAGGTGTCCGTGGTCGGCTCGGAGCTGGTGGAAAACTACACTGTGAGTCGGTCCTGGTTAGCTTAGCATGTAGCCACACCAGCAGCGGGTCTGTCAACGTGACAGCAGGCAGGAGGGGATGAAATGTGAATTGTGGTTAGTAGAACAAGTGTTCAAACATTCCTAACGGGATTTCCACGCGTTTGGTCTTCTGCGTTTGCATGTTGGTTGTGAGAAAATCCTGCAGAGGAGCGACATGCTAGCCGGTAGCTGTAGCGGAAACTGAATCATCATATCGCTTCACTTTCGTTTTGGTTTTCCGATTTAACTTGAACAAATCTGACTACAAACCCGAGCTCCTTCTCTCTACTTAAATGATTAGAGTCATCACCACTGACATCCATTAATTCCCCGTGTTCTCTCTGAAGTTAATCGGTCCGCCTCGGGGTTCGTCCGAAAAGTCCCTCCTATGTCCTTTTCTGTGGACTTTACGGTAACCCCCTGGATGACGTCACGGGGTGAAGGCAAGTTGTTAAGAGGCTTCCTGAAGGAGTTAAGGCAAGGTGTTAGGAGGCTTCCTGGAGGAGTTAAGGCAAGGTGTTAGGAGGCTTCCTGAAGGAGTTAGTGAAAGGCAGATTATCGCTTTGCTAACTTGCATAATCTGCGTCGTTTTCAGTCATCCTGAGTTTCCCTGAACACTCCGATGAGCCGCTCCTTTAAATGTTGTCCCCCGCAAGGAATTGTGGGGCAGCATGAGCTGGTCTCCTTTGGTAAAGGAAGCATCAGAGTTCCATCATCCTAGGAAAAAAAACACTTCTGAGGTTCAGGTAAAGTCGATAGATCAGGAGTTCGGAGGGATATTTCGGATGTACCCTTGATTTCCCTAAGATGTGTGTGTTTGATGGCTTTATGGCCGCTCCAGGGTGTTCACAGCCTCCGATAATAATCAATACCACACACACATAAGCATAAGGAAACCCTCAAGCCCTGACCAGAACCAGATGTATTCTTGCTCTGAGGCATCCTGCACCACTGGCCGTCAGCAGGACTGACAAACTGTTAAGATTTGTAGTTGAGATCAAGTAACCGAGAACATCTGTGTTAAATTTCACACATTTCCTTCAAGTCGCAGGTGTCAAAGTTCCAGGAAAACCTCAATAGACCTGAGTGATTGCTCCAATATTATCCTGAACAATATATGAAAAGTCCCGAGTTGCTGCATGACCCAAAGAAGTAAGGTTGCAGGTGGTTGTTCGTGTGCAGGAATGTTAGACGTTCTCTCAGGTCTTAAATAGGCTGTTCTGACCATTCAGACTCGTTTATAATGTGGCTGTGGTAAAAGAAAGTAACCCAGTGTCCATGTTTCAGGTCTACATCATCGATGTCACAGATGGAGTGCACAAATGGACGGTGAAGCATCGTTACAGCGACTTTCATGACCTCCATGAGAAGGTGAGAGACTCCAGCCTGTCGCCCGTCGGCCGACGACACCGACAACTACTACTTATACACAAAGTAGTGTATAAACAAGGCGTGAACCAGAGTAAACAACTTTGTGATTTCAGGGTTTTGAAAAGGCACGAAGGTCTGACATTCGCTGTTAAAACTCTTTTAAAATCACCACAAGCAGTACAAGTCTCAACTCTTTAAAAAAAAAAAGAAATTCCTCTATTTGCTTATGTGACATAATATCTGTGCCAATGAATCATTAACAAATAATGAATAAATAAAAAGTAACCATAATTATGTTAACGTTTTCTTAACGAATTAAATGTTTCGAATCAATTAACTCAATTAACATGTTATTTTTGACAGCATAATTATTATTATTATTAACATTATTATGATTGAAGTTCATCCTGACGCGTGTGTTTCTCCAGCTCACTGCAGAGAAGAAGGTCGACCGAGGGCTTCTGCCCCCGAAGAAGATTCTGGGAAAGAACTCCAAGAGTTTGGTGGAGCGGCGGCAGAAGGAGCTGGAGCTCTACCTGCAGACGCTCCTCCAGCAGTTCCCTCAGGCCACGCCCACGCCGCTCGCCAACTTCCTGCACTTTCACCTCTACGTGAGTTTGATCTTTTTCTGCTCCGGACGCCGAGTTGGCGAGTCTTTCACAAGTCAACGTTCGGACGACGTGGTTCTATTAAAGAACGTGAGATAATAGGTGAGCGGCTCGTCTTCACTGGGAGACGAAGGACACCGAGGTCACATGGTGCCGAGGAACAGACCGCCGTTGTCCTCCGAGGTCTCTGCCCGGGGGAAAGCCCTGCTCGTGATTCATGACGAGCAACATGTGACCAGGTCAAGACAACTGAGCTATTTTATTTCTCCACTGTGTTTTATTCATCAGTGTTTGAAGACCCGTGTTGTTGGAAGTGTCGCTGATGTTTCTTTTAATGTCTCGTGTGTTTTTCTAAATGTAATCGGGGTTTTTTTTTGGTCCCAGTTCAGAGAATGAAAGACTTAATTAGAAGTAAAGGACAGAGTAGGATTATGTGCGAAACGTTTAAATTGCAGTAAATGGAAATGCTGACGAGGTTTTTGTTTCTTTGTCTGCAGGAGATTAACGGGATCACTGCAGCTCTGGCTGAGGAGTTGTTCCACAAAGGTACGACGAGCCTCTGACCTGCTGCTCTCGTGTCTGGAGAGTCGTCAATAATCCAAGTCCCTCAAGTTGAGTCTTGTGGCTCTTCCTTCAGTTTGTGCTGAGAAAGTAACTGCCCCATTTAGAATGTTCCCTTTGTCTGCAGAACGTCGGTAGTTTATGTCGTCTACCAGTGTTTTTCAACCTTTTTGAGCCAAGACACACTTTTTTGTTTGGAAACATCTGGAGTCTCACCACCACCTGGAAATGTTAAAATGTTAAACTCTGTAGCCTCTATTAACAATATAAAGTCTTTCTCATCAAAGTTTGATCAACAGGAATCCAGTAAATCCAGAAAGCAAGGACTTTTTTTAATAGTGCCTCCCTCAGTGTGAAACCTGGACCTGATGGATGAAGAGCTGAGATCCTGGTTTTCAAAAACTTCTCCATCACTGTCACTGACACAGTACTTTGATACAAGATGGTAGCAGGAGGTGGAGATGAACCACACTGACGTCTGTCACTTTACATTTCACCGGCAAAGTTCTGTGCTGCCCTCTAGTGGTGAAGAGTATTTATACATGATTACTCTGCAACACACTGTCGCTGTGAGAGCAAAGGTTTTTTTTAGAAAAAAATGTGAAATGTGATAATTTCCCACGGCTCAGCTGACGATCTGGAGGAAACACCAGAGGTTGAGAAACTCTGGTCTCCAGGACTTGTAACGTTTCCTTCTGAACGGATAAATGTTCGGTGAAAAACCTGCTAGAATGACAGAAAAGAGACAAACTCCAGTAATCGAGAGCAATAATAGTCGAAACAATCAAGATTCTTGCTCAAGGGCAGAGAGTGAAGTCACCTGACAGCTCGTTCATTGATCTTCCCCGTTCTTCCCTCTGCTGCCCGCTTTTATTCCAACGTTGAAGGAGGAGGTTACTTTCTCATTCCATGATACAACAAAGCAGGTTAACGCTGAATCTCAGGCCCGTGTGTGTGTGTGTGTGTGTGTGTGTGTGTGTGTGTGTGTGTGTGTGTGTGTGTGTGTGTGTGTGTGTGTGTGTGTGTGTGTGTGTGTGTGTGTGTGTGTGTGTGTGTGTGTGTGTGTGTGTGTGTGTGTATTTCTATGTGAGCTGAGAAGGTAGGAATTCCCTAAGATAACGACGACGACGTCTCAGGGCGGCGCCGTTAAAATATCTTCTCAGAAGTACGAGGTACGACGACTCGTGGCCCGGCAGGCGTAAAGCAGCCAACAACACAAACATGCAGGAATCAGCGATAACTTGCAAAAATGTTAATTCCCATTTATACCAAGTATAAAGTACAAATGTACTTATCAGTAAATGTCGGTTTTTTTCCGTGGGAGTTTGAGAAAAGAGAAACTACACACTGCGACTCGTCACTGTCAATTCATACTATGTGTAGGTCTCTGGTTCCTCCTCTCCAGGTAGGGAATCAGTCGGGCGTAGGGCTCAATTATGGAAAAAGTCCCAATCGGGACTATTTAGGGAAATATTGAACTCGCCGTTATTTACACGATTGTGTCTTTGAATGTGGAAAACAGCATTTCTTGAACCTGTTAGAAAACAGACTGAGTGGAGTCGGTGTGTTCAGCGTTGTGTCTCACAGCAGCCGCAGCCTTGCCCAGCGGTTCACGGCAGGTCTCTGTGTTGCGCCGTGTCCCAGGTGAGCAGCTGCTGCAGGCCGGCCAGGTGTTTTCCCTCCACCCTCTGCAGCTGTACTCCGTCACCCAGCAGCTCCGCCTGGCCAAACCCACCTGCTGCAACGGGGACGCCAAGACCGACCTGGGACACATCCTGGACTTCACCTGCAGGCTGCGATACCTCAAGGTCTGTAGCGTGAATCCTCGTGTCCGAAGAGGCGGGGAACCTTCTCACCGTTCTTTTGTCTCCGTGGCTCAGATTCCTGGCACCAGAGGACCAGTCGGGACCAGTAACATCCAGGAGAGCAGCCTCCCCTTTGACCTCTCCTTTTTTAAGTCCCTGCTGCAAATAGAGGTAACGTGTATCAGTGTTTCTCTACCTTGTTGAGCCAAGACACACTTTTTTGTTTGGAGAAATCTGGAGGCACACCACCACCTGGAAATGTTAAAATGTGAAACTCTGTAGCCTCTATTAACAATATAAAGTCTTTCTCATCACAGTTTTATCAACAGGAATCCAGTAAATCCAGAAAGCAAGGACTTTTTTTTAATAGTGCCTCCGTCAGTGTGAAACCTGGACCTGATGGATGAAGAGCTGAGATCCTGGTTTTCAAAAACTTCTCCATCACTGTCACTGACACAGTACTTTGATACAAGATGGTAGCAGGAGGTGGAGATGAACCACACTGACGTCTGTCACTTTACATTTCACCGGCAAAGTTCTGTGCTGCCCTCTAGTGGTGAAGAGTATTTATACATGATTACTCTGCGGCTGTGAGAGTAAATGGTTTTTAGAAAAAAAATGTGAAATGTGATAATTTCCCACGACTCAGCTGACGATCTGGAGGAAACACCAGAGGTTGAAAAACACATTGGACACACATTTACTGTACAAAACGATTCATACAATTAAATCAAAGTACCAAACATGGCAGGTTAAAATTCTAGAAACAGGAAATCTCAATTGAGATTTTTTTTTTTTAAATGTGCCTTTTAATCTTTTTTTCAAAGTAAGATTAGAATGAAACTTGACAGCTTTGGATCCTATAAAGTGTTCCTGGTTAAAAATACACAAATAATTACTGCAGGTTATGCAGGCCTGGGTGGAAAGACTTCATTGACCACGTGACTCATAGGAAGAGAAAAACTAAGGAAGGTGACCAGGAATTGATTTATATATATATAGTTATGTCGATACAGAGAATACAGAATACAATGGAGGTTAAAGTGTCACAGCCAGTTCTGAGTCTCTCCATTATAAACAGCAGATGTGAATATTTACTCCATGTTTATATCCTAACGTTTGAATTGTCTGAGCAAATATGGAACAAATGATTGTTTCTAACACACAAGAAGAGTCCGAGTTCTTCACGTGACCAGAAATCTGGATTTCCCTTTCATCTGGATGTCCCTTTCATCTGTTTGTCTCCAGATCAGCGAGTGCAGCTCTCACCAGGTTGAAGGTCTGCCGTCGCTGAGGTCCAGTCTGGCCACGATGAGCATCAACCGCTGCACCGAGACCATGATGGTACGGTTCTGCCGGCGTCCTGGTTCTGCCGGCGTCCTGGTCCTGCCGGCGTCCTGGTTCTGCCGGCGTCCTGGTTCTGCCGGCGTCCTTGTTCTGCCGGCGTCCTTGTTCTGCCGGCGTCCTGGTTCTGCCGGCGTCCTGGTTCTGCCGGCGTCCTGGTTCTGCCGGCGTCCTGGTCCTGCCGGCGTCCTGGTTCTGCCGGCGTCCTGGTTCTGCCGGCGTCCTTGTTCTGCCGGCGTCCTTGTTCTGCCGGCGTCCTGGTTCTGCCGGCGTCCTGGTACTGCCGGCGTCCTGGTCCTGCCGGCGTCCTGGTTCTGCCGGCGTCCTTGGTCTGTCGGCGTCCTTGGTCTGCCGGCGTCCTGGTCCTGCCGGCGTCCTGGTCCTGCCGGCGTCCTGGTCCTGCCGGCGTCCTTGGTCTGCCGGCGTCCTTGGTCTGCCGGCGTCCTGGTCCTGCCGGCGTCCTGGTTCTGCCGGCGTCCTGGTTCTGCCGGCGTCCTTGTTCTGCCGGCGTCCTGGTTCTGCCGGCGTCCTTGGTCTGCCGGCGTCCTGGTCCTGCCGGCGTCCTGGTTCTGCCGGCGTCCTGGTTCTGCCGGCGTCCTGGTTCTGCCGGCGTCCTTGGTCTGCCGGCGTCCTTGGTCTGCCGGCGTCCTGGTTCTGCCGGCGTCCTGGTTCTGCCGGCGTCCTGGTTCTGCTGGCGTTGCCGGGGAGATCAGTATAGTTTCCACTGAGACGTGGCCTTTAGCTTGACGCTCTCTCTTCTCCTCTCCTTCATTCACATCGTAAACAAGTAAAAAAAAAAAAAAAAACTCCACAGGCCCACTGGTGAGGTTTAACACTTTACTTGTCAAAGAAACAAACAAAAAGCTGGTCCAGAAAAAATGTCCTAAGGTGTTCTAGGTTCCGTAAGTGGTCCGTTAAATACAGTCAATATTAATCGTTCAAGACACGAGACGAAAGAAAAAGGGAGAGAGACAGAGAGAGAGAGAGAGAGGTCAAAAAACTGTGCGGCTCCACTCTCACCTGCCTCACTTCCTGTCACAGGTAGTCCCACCCCCCCAAACTCCACCCCCCCCAAACTCCACCCCTTTTATCCACTTAAATCAACCACAACATTTTAAATGATTAACTCATGACATCATTGCCCATGTGAACTAAAATACTTGTAAATGCTGCTAATTCCTACCAAATGAAACGTCTTGCATTGCTGCTGTTTTAGATCAACTTAAATAATTTATCTTTGTAACCGAGCTCAATGGAAGCTGCGTGGAAACTTGGGCTCCGACAATCGGTAGCGCTGACGTACGCTCTGCGCCTCTTGCAGGCCGTTCTGGTGCCGGAGGCCAGCGAGTTCTCCCAGTGGGAGCCGGAGGGGGCGGAGTCAGGGTGTCCCGTCACCGCGGTGATCCCGGCCTGGAGGAACCTGACCACGCTGGACATGAGCCACAACTGCATCGCCGTCATCGACGGCTCCGTGGTGAGCTCAGAGACGATTTATAGGAGGGAGTTGTTTTTATATATTTCACTGTATTTTGCACCAGAATGTTTCATTAAAATCGACTTTATGTTCAGATTCTGGTCATTTTCAGTCAAAATTAGACACTTTCATCACGTACACTGTACTGCAACAACGCAAAACTTTAAAGTGTACATTTAAAGGTCATTATTTAAGGTTTTATATTGTATGCATGTGTGTATATGTAGTATACATATTATTATTATTAGTCCAGTTATGTGCTTTTAAATAAGTATGTCTATTCAGTGTTTGGTTCGTTCAATATCAACTGATCCTACAATTGATCACGTCATCATGTAGTATTTAGTCTGTGATTGTTATCATATTTTTATTTTATTCCTATTTTATTTTACTTATTACTTTCTACTGTAAATACTTTTGACCCTTAGAGTTCCTGATAGTCATTGTATATAAGATACCTCTATTATCTAACTGTTTGCACATTTCTTGTCTTCAGTGTCCTTAAGAGCAGAAGGTAACAAGTACATTTCTCCTTTGTGAGATCAATAAAGGCTTATCTTCTCTTATCTTATCTTATTTAGTCGTCTATATTGCATTAGAATTCACCATTAAAGGTCTATTTTTTCAAACTGTTTCCAGAGGAGCCCACCCCCCCCCCCCTCCCCCCGGACTCTCATTTGACATTTGGCAGCACTGGTCGACCCCCCAATGCTTTGTGTCACTTGCATGTGCACGATATTGATTTAATCAAAACACTGAAAAAGTACCAATCTGCTGTGACAGGTGTGCTGGTCGCTGTGACAGGAGGTCAGGGCAAGCCGCCCTCGATATCGCCCTCTCTTTTGTCACCGGGGTCAAACATCGAGCCAAGTTTATGTCCATTGGGCTAAAAGCACAAAGTGATTTTTAACCATATTGACAACGTCTAATTAAAGAAACTAATATCCTTCATTTGAAAGCAAAGGACTACGAGATCATTATGGAAACGTTCATCTTCGTACACTTTTCACAAAGTCTATTTTGAGCAACTTGAAATTTCTAATAGAGGAAATTTAATCAGAAACCTTCTGGTCAGTTTACTGTTTAGAAAAGCAGGGTGTTCCGTCCATCTTCCTCCAGCAGTGTGCGCCCTCCAGTGGAGGAATTGGGAATTGCAGTTACTTTCATGAGAAGTGAAAAGCAGTAAATGTCCATGTGTTTTTACGGTAATCGACGTCGTCCTCGATCTCCTGTCAGAGTGTGTGACAGGATGTTCTGCTTCTTGTCTGGTAGAAACTGATTCCAAAGGTGGAGTTTCTGGACCTGAGCTACAACCAGCTGTCCTCCGTGGAAAACCTGCAGGTAGGTGGATCACATGACCAAGAACAGGCCTGCTGGAGGAGGACGAGCAGAGAACCATCAGGTTCTTTATCTCTTATGAGCAAACGGCCCTTCTTTCATCCCTTCTTCCCTCGCTGCAGCACCTCTACAACCTGGTCCACGTGGACCTGTCCTACAACAGCCTCCGGGTCCTGGAAGCGGCTCACACCCGCCTGGGAAACATCAAGACCCTGAGCCTGGCCGGGAACCAGCTGGACCGGCTGGCCGGCCTCACCAAGCTGTACTCCCTGGTCAACCTGGACCTGAGCCACAACCAGCTGAGCCAGGTAACCATGGCAACGCCGCGGCCCAGGTAACCGTAGCAATGCCGCGGCTCAGGTAACAGTAACCAGCCCAGGTAACCATAGCAACGCCGCGGCCTAGGTAACCGTAGCTATGCCGCGGCTCAGGTAACAGTAACCAGCCCAGGTAACCGTAGCAACGCCCGACCCAGGTAACGGTAACCAGCCCGGGTAACTATAGCAACGCCGCGGCCCAGGTAACGGTAGCCAGCCCGGGTAACCATAGCAACGCCGCCGACCAGGTAACAGTAACCATAGCAACGCTGCGGCCCAGGTAACAGTAACCAACCCAGGTAACCGTAGCAACGTCGCGGCCCAGGTAACGGTAACCAGCCCAGGTAACCGTAGCAACGCCGTGGCCCAGGTAACGGTAGCCAGCCCGGGTAACCATAGCAACGCCGCCGACCAGGTAACAGTAACCATAGCAACGCTGCGGCCCAGGTAACAGTAACCAACCCAGGTAACCGTAGCAACGTCGCGGCCCAGGTAACGGTAACCAGCCCAGGTAACCGTAGCAACGCCGCGGCCCAGGTAACGGTAACCAGCCCGGGTAACCATAGCAACGCCGAGGCCCAGGTAACAGTAACCAGCCCAGGTAACCGTAGCGACGCCGCGGCCCAGGTAACGGTAACCAGCCCAGGTAACCGTAGCGACGCCGCGGCCCAGGTAACGGTAACCAGCCCAGGTAACCGTAGCGACACCGCGGCCCAGGTAACGGTAACCAGCCCAGGTAACCGTAGCGACGCCGCGGCCCAGGTAACGGTAACCAGCCCAGGTAACCGTAGCGACACCGCGGCCCAGGTAACCGTTGTTCAAACATTTATTTTGAAGAAACGGCGAAATCGGACATTTTTACTGTTTATTTCTCAAGATTGGGTCGTTTTCCTCTCGGAGGCTCGTCAGAAGCTTTTCTGGATAAAAACACGTCAGTAGAAATGTGATTGGTTAAAAGTGTTCAATGTTCTTTTAACGGCTCATGTTGGACCATTTCGAAGTTATTTCTTATCGAAGCTCATATTGGGATTTTAGTCGCTCCTTTTCAAAGACGTAAGAAGTGATTCAAAGAGAATAAATATCTTGTTTGTCGGGAAAAAAAAACTTTGTGGAAAAACTAAAAGATGAATTTTCTTCTTTAATATCTTGGGTGTTTGTTTCTTTGTGTGTGTTTTCTATGAAGTTGGAGGAAATCAAGCACATCGGCTCGCTGCCCTGTCTGGAGAAAGTCAACCTGTCCAGCAACCCGCTGGTCATCGTCCCCGACTACAGAACCAAAGTCCTGGCCCAGTTCGGAGACCGAGCAGCAGAGGTACCACAACACCACCTTGTCATGTCGTGTGTTTATTACCATGTTTATTACCATGTTTATTACCATGTTTATTACTAGGTTTATTACTAGGTTTATTACCATGTTTATTACTACTATGAGGGTGGCTGCATTATGGAAAAAAGTCCTAATCACCATTATTTACACGATTATGTCTTTGAATGTGGAACAGCATTTATTGAACCTGTTGAACAAAAAGACTCCTGTTAAATATCTAAAAATATCTTGTAATGTAGTTAAAAAATAAAGTGTTGTACTGAACTCCATCTTGTGAAAACAATAAATAAATATAATACAGTAAGAGATTGATATACTTCAACATAAATATTTTATTTATCTCCTAAAGTTCTCTGTGTGGTTCTGTGTGTCTGGTTCTCTGGGGTTCTGTGTGTGGTTCTCTGTGTCTGGTTCTGTGTCTGGTTCTCTGTGTCTGGTTCTGTGTCTGGTTCTCTGTGTGTGGTTCTCTGTGTCTGGTTCTGTGTCTGGTTCTCTGTGTCTGGTTCTGTGTCTGGTTCTCTGTGTGTGGTTCTCTGTGTCTGGTTCTGTGTCTGGTTCTCTGTGTGTGGTTCTCTGTGTCTGGTTCTGTGTCTGGTTCTCTGTGTCTGGTTCTGTGTCTGGTTCTCTGTGTGTGGTTCTCTGTGTCTGGTTCTGTGTCTGGTTCTCTGTGTGTGGTTCTCTGTGTCTGGTTCCTTGTCTGGTTCTCTGTGTGTGGTTCCTTGTCTGGTTCTCTGTGTGTGGTTCTCTGTGTCTGGTTCTGTGTCTGGTTCTCTGTGTGTGGTTCTCTGTGTGTGGTTCTCTGTGTCTGGTTCTGTGTCTGGTTCTCTGTGTGTGGTTCTCTGTGTGTGGTTCTCTGTGTGTGGTTCTGTGTGTCTGGTTCTCTGGGTGGTTCTCTGGGTGTGGTTCTCTGGGTGGTTCTCTTGTTCTCTGGGTGGTTCTCTGTGGTTCTGTGGTTCTCTCTGGTTCGATGGTTCTCTCTGGTTCTGTGGTTGTGTGGTTCCGTGTTGATGTAGCGTCTGTGTGGTTCTCTCTGGTTCTCTGGTTCTGTGGTTCTCTGGTTCTCTCTGGTTCTCTGGTTCTATGGTTCTCTCTGGTTCTGTGGTTCTCTCTAGTTCGATGGTTCTCTCTGGTTCTGTGGTTGTGTGGTTCCGTGTTGATGTAGCGTCTGTGTGGTTCTCTGGTTCTCTCTGGTTCTGTGGTTCTCTGTTGTTCTCTGGTTCTGTGGTTCTCTCTGGTTCTGTGGTTCTCTCTGGTTCTCTCTGGTTCTGTGGTTCTCTGGTTGTGTGGTTGTGTGGTTCCGTGTTGACGCAGCCTCTGGCCCCCCAGGTGTGTCTGGACAGCGAGGTGACGACGGAGAAGGAGCTGGACACGGTGGAGGTTCTAAAGGCCATCCAGAAGGCCAAGGAGGTGAAGGACCGGATGAGCAGCGGCGACAGGAAGGTACGGCGCCACCTGCTGTTCACCTGCAGAACCTCAGTGTGTCTCTGGCAGTTCTTCATACACCTGGTCCCGCGGGTCTTTTGTCCTCCACGTCCCCCCACGGTTCCTCTAATGTCCACCAGCCTCCGTATCGCCACGCAGGAAATCGTCCCAGAGGAACTTCAGCTGATTCTTCTGGTTCCAATCAGACTTTCTTTCTTCCTTCTGTCAACCTGTGTCGACGCCACAGAGCTGGTTTCTGTCCTGCACCTCCAAATGAGAGCGTTTCACTTCATGAGTGTTTTTAATAATCACATCTGGAGGCGTCGTCCTCTGGGGCTCCTGGACGGTTGGGTTCTAATGAGGACAACTGACAATCTCAATTATTCCTGACAATCTCAATTATTCCTGACAATCGGAATTATTTCTGACAATCTGAATTATTTCTGACAATCGGAATTATTTCTGACAATCTGAATTATTTCTGACAATCGGAATTATTTCTGACAATCGGAATTATTCCTGACAATCGGAATTATTCCTGACAATCTGAATTATTCCTGACAATCGGAATTATTCCTGACAATCGGAATTATTCCTGACAATCGGAATTATTTCTGACAATCGGAATTATTTCTGACAATCGGAATTATTTCTGACAATCTCAATTATTCCTGACAATCTGAATTATTCCTGACAATCTGAATTATTCCTGACAATCTGAATTATTCCTGACAATCGGAATTATTTCTGACAATCGGAATTATTTCTGACAATCGGAATTATTTCTGACAATCGGAATTATTTCTGACAATCGGAATTATTCCTGACAATCGGAATTATTCCTGACAATCGGAATTATTCCTGACAATCGGAATTATTCCTGACAATCGGAATTATTCCTGACAATCTCAATTATTCCTGACAACCTGAATTATTCCTGACAATCTGAATTATTCCTGACAATCGGAATTATTTCTGACAATCGGAATTATTTCTGACAATCGGAATTATTTCTGACAATCGGAATTATTTCTGACAATCGGAATTATTCCTGACAATCGGAATTATTCCTGACAATCGGAATTATTCCTGACAATCGGAATTATTCCTGACAATCTCAATTATTCCTGACAATCGGAATTATTCCTGACAATCGGAATTATTTCTGACAATCGGAATTATTTCTGACAATCGGAATTATTTCTGACAATCGGAATTATTTCTGACAATCTCAATTATTCCTGACAATCTGAATTATTCCTGACAATCTCAATTATTCCTGACAATTGGAATTATTCCTGACAATCTGAATTATTCCTGACAACCTGAATTATTCCCGACAATCGGAATTATTCCCGACAATCGGAATTATTTCTGACAATCGGAATTATTTCTGACAATCGGAATTATTTCTGACAATCGGAATTATTCCTGACAATCGGAATTATTCCTGACAATCGGAATTATTTCTGACAATCGGAATTATTTCTGACAATCGGAATTATTCCTGACAATCTGAATTATTCCTGACAATCTGAATTATTCCTGACAATCGGAATTATTCCTGACAATCGGAATTATTCCTGACAATCTGAATTATTTCTGACAATCTGAATTATTCCTGACAATCTGAATTATTCCTGACAATCTGAATTATTCCTGACAATCTGAATTATTCCTGACAATCGGAATTATTTCTGACAATCGGAAGTATTCCTGACAATCTGAATTATTCCTGACAATCTGAATTATTCCTGACAATCTGAATTATTCCTGACAATCTGAATTATTCCTGACAATCTGAATTATTCCTGACAATCTGAATTATTCCTGACAATCGGAATTATTCCTGACAATCGGAATTATTCCTGACAATCTGAATTATTCCTGACAATCTCAATTATTCCTGACAATCGGAATTATTCCTGACAATCTCAATTATTCCCGACAACCTGAATTATTCCCGACAACCTGAATTATTCCCGACAACCTGAATTATTCCCGACAACCTGAATTATTCCCGACAACCTGAATTATTCCCGACAATCGGAATTATTCCCGACAATCTGAATTATTCCTGTCAATTCTGGAGCCTGACCTCTGTTGAAGCACAACACATTGTGTGAATCTTCTCTTCAAGACGCTTTACAATAATGGAAAATTCTGAAACAAAGCAACTTTTCAGACCTTTTTAAAACACGCGAGTATAAAGAAGTTGGATAATGACGACGATGAGAATAATGCAGTTTATTTATCCGCGTATGGAAGTAAAACTGTGCCGTCAGATTCTGACTTCGGATTTCTAACGCTGAATTTTTTTGACCATGGAAATCAGCCACGCGACATTGATCCACCTCGTTTCACCTCAGGCTGCAACTGACGATTATTTTAATACTCGATTAATCGGTCGATCATTTTTTTTAGATCCATCTATGAATCTGTTTTAAAAAAAACAAAAAAAAAAAACATTTGAAATTGTAGGACCAGTTGATATTAAACAAACCAAACATCAAATATGTTCTGATTATTTAAAAGCACAAAACTGAACCAAGACGAAGACGTTTACAAAATATCTACACGTGTATAAGATGGAGGCAAGATCATCATTTTAACACGATAAAATTGAACAATTTTAGCATTAATATTATTATTATTTGCGTGACATTCACAAGTTGGACGATAAAGATTCTCCAGGCCAGATTATTTATTGTTGACGACAGGATTGGAGGAGTTGAAGGATGTGATGTGATGAAGAGCAGATGTCTGAAGGCCTCGTCCTCCTCTGTCCTCTCGTCAGATCAGTGAGGAGACCAGGCTGTCTGCTGCTGCACCTCCTCCTCCTCCTCCTCCTCACCCCTCCCCCTCCCCCTCCTCCTCCTCCTTCCTCTGCTCCTCTGCTGCTGCACCTCCTGCTGTCAAACCCTCCTCCTCCTCTTCCTCCTCTTCCTCCTCCTCCTCCTCCTCTTCCTCTTCCTGTCCGGCCCAGCAGGGTGCCGCCTCCAGCCAAGGTAATCATGTATGTATCAGGCTGTGCAGTGCTGAGATGTTTTTTTTTTTTTATGTAATAATTGAAAATATTACAGTTTTATGTCCTTTTTCCGTTGTGGAGCTCCAGATAATATCTAATAATCTTCATAACCACTCCAGCGCTGGCGGAGTTCCTCGACATTTTATTTCTCGCCGTCTTCCGCCGTCACTTCTTGTCAAACAAATGGTGCAAAACTACCGTATTTTCCGTACTATAAGGCACCGGATTATAAGGCGCACCTACATCGATTGACATAATTTACAGCTTTGTTCATATATAAGGCGCACCGCAGTATAAGGCACATGCAATAGACCAGTGGTCAGTAACCTTTATAGCTCAAAGCCATTAGGTTACATTTTCCACTGATTCTAACACCCAGAGAGGTGCACGCACTTTATTTTGATAGTCCTACCTGCAGCCTATGCCAGGAGGACACTACACACAAAACCTTCTTCACTGCTGGTTGACAACTTATAACTACCGCTAATAAACTAAACTACATGAACTAAGCAACAAAAACGCAACACAACACAATTATTACCGACACCACAAACCAAATAGAACCCCCAATAATTGCATTTAAAACACCACAAACAGAAACTCCCATAATTCATTGCAGCTATCGGCTGCACTGAGGAGCTCAGGATGAATTTGTCGCTGCAAGGCATGATGGGAATTCACGTTTTGTGTTGTTGGAGGTTATTGTGGGTTGTTGTTGGGCTTGGTGTTGTGTTGATTGTGTTTATTGTGTTTTTGTTCCCCAGTTTAGGGAGTCATTATTTCATCTAGTTTATTTTGCTTTGTTAGAATGTTGGTGTGCAACCATGAGTGATGAAGGTGTTGTGTGGAGTGTCGTCCGCTCTGAAGATCTGGTTGTCAAAATAAAAGCTTCTGGTTGTTCAGCTGTCAAATAGCAGTCTGGAGTAGAGCAATTCTTCCATATATAAGGCGCACTGGCAGCTTTTGAGAAAATTTGAGGTATTTCGGTGCCTTATAGTCCGGAAAATACGGTACAAGAAACACGATGACGGGAAATAGTGGAAACCTGCAGCCGCTCGGCTTCCTTTGATTTGTGATTGAGACGCTTTATCTTTAGTTGCTCCTTTAACTAATATAATAACTGTATTTGTCGGTAAAATGCGTGTTTGGGTTCCAGAGTTTCCTGTTGAGATAAAAGATCCACGACTTCCCACTTTGAAACCCTTCTGAACAAAAGATCTGTCTTCAAATCACACGTAAATCAATTTATTAATAAAGACGACTGCAGCTTTAGCACAGGTTGGTTTTTTTTAAATAAAAACGTCCAGCAGATTATAAAAGAATGCATCAAATGTAAAAAATAAAAATCTCAGAAGAGACTTTTTCAATAGAAAATGTCAAATACAGAATTTATCAAAGTGAAAAACTCCCAAATTCAGTTGTCTTGTTTTTAACAGCAAAAAAACTACAATCTGTATTTTTCAGATCATCTCATACATTTTTCTATTCAGTTTTTTTGTGCCATCAGTTGCTATTTTGACAGTTTCTGCTTTTGTGTGGATTTGACGTGAAATAAACCGTTTTTTTTTTTTATTAGTTTTTTTTAAATGGCAGCTCACGCCGACATTTCTTCCCTTTCCACTGTGTGAAGTTGTAAACGTTTGACTCTGACGGGCTTTTCTTTGTGATTCTGATCAGCTGAACGTTCCTCTGGCCTGGAGCTGCACGAGAAACACAAAATGTGCTGCAGAATAATAATAATAATAATAAATAAAAACACAGATTTCACAGCTCTATGCTCTCCGCCTAAATGGCTGCTGGTCGTGTCACTAACCTGTTGTTGGCTGATCACACTAATATCACACTAATATCTTTGTTTGACATGCATGAGTGCATTTTAACTAAAAGCAAACTCTGCTTTGGCTCAAAGTCTTAATTTGACAAAAAAAAGAACAACCTGAATTTAAAGATGGGAACTTTTTCAGCCTCAAACTGTCGTCGCTGAGAGGTTGACAGATTTTCCACGGCCGACACGCTGATGTTTAACGTTTCCTGTTTTAGAAGTGACGAGCAGAGAAGAAGCCCCCGCCCCCCCCGCCGCCCCGCCCCCTTCAACCGCCAACACCAACACACACCTACTGTCTGCAGACCCTGCACAGGTAGAACACACACCTGGAGCAACCACCAATATACTTTTGATTTGATTTGATTTGATTTTCTTAATTTAAATTAAAATTTGTATTTTTATTTTAATTCATTTGATGAAATTTAATCTTAATTTAATTTACTTTGTTTATTTTTATTTAAAAAAATATTTTATTTTTTTCATTTAATTAAATTTAATCTCTTAATTTAATTTACTTTATTTATTTTTATTACATTTTTTATTATTATTATTTTTTTCATTTAATTAAATTTCATCTCTTAATTTAATTTAATTTAATTTATTTATTTTTTATTAAATTTTTTTACTTAAGTAAAATTATTTTTCTATTTAATATTTAATTTAATATTTGATTTGATTTAATTTTAAACTCATAGGATTTCTGATTGCACTTGTTTTTTCTTCGGACCATTTCTATTTCTATTTTATTGTTTGCATTCAGCTTTGTAAAAAGGGCATCAAATGTGATATATTTTTTAGGATTTCATTGTATTTTTATTTTGTCCAGTAACGGAGAGAAAACATTGTAGTTGTTGGTTTTTAATCATCATTAAGCTAATATTCTGCAGGTCTGGCCTCCTGGTCATCAAAGGGAGCTCTTTGAGGTTTACATCAAAGGGAGCTCTTTGAGGTTCCTGACCTGAAATCAGTTGAACACATGTGGTCCAGGTGTTTCTCTCATGTTGATCTGTGTGTTTATCTGCAGGTGAATCAAGCTGCTGTCTCTCCCTGCGGTTCTACACCCCCTGGACCCGCCGCCAGTTCTACCTCCACCGGCTCTACGGCCGCCGTCTGGTCAGTCGTCACTTCATCCGTCACGTCGTCAAACGGTTTTCTTCTCCTGATGCACCTGCTTGTATTCAGAGTTTCGTGTCCGTGGTCGTCGTCCAGCTGGAACGGTTTATGAGCTGAACCCTGGAGTGAATCTTTTTGAAGAAGCAGTTAAACGGGCTGCGTGTCGACGGACACACTTTGTAAAAACAAAACAAAAAACACATTAAATTTTTTTTCTCCATGAAAAAACAAAATCTACAAAAAACAAATCTCGACTTTGATTTTTTTTGCCTTTGTTTCTGAAACACATGAGTTTTTCTTTTTTTTTTTTTTTTTTAATTCCGATGTCAGCGTTCCTCCAGTGGCCCTCCTACCGTCGTACATCCCAGCTCCTCCTCGCCGACAGGCGGCTTTACTTTCTCTGTAAATGAACTTTTCAATTCATCTCTGTTCTGTAATAACGCAGTCCTCTTCCTCCCTCTCTCCTCCAGCTGTGTCTGCGCCTCCTCCTCCTCCTCCTCCTCCTCCTCCTCCAGACCGTTGGAGGCCGGCTGTTGGTCCTGCGCTGCCCCCCGCTGTCCTCTGCTCCCCCCTCACCTCCTCTCCTTGTCCTCCAACAAAGACTTCATCATCCGCCTCGCCTCCTCGCTGGCCGAGAGGAAGACGAGGGAGGAGGAGGAGGAGGAGGAGGAGGAGGAGGAGGAGGTGAATGGGGGCGGAGGGCGGGATGAAGGGGAGGAGAGCCGTGGGTCCAGCAGGATTCTGTCCCCTGTGGAGAACACGGACCTGAGCAGTCCGAGGTACTGTACTACTGGGTTTCTCTACCTTTTAGAGCCAAGACACACTTTTTACTTTGGAAACATCTGGAGTCACACCTCCACCTGGAAATGTTAAAATGTTAAACTCTGCAGCCTCTATTAACAATATAAAGTCTTTCTCATCAAAGTTTGATCAACAGGAATCCAGTAAATCCAGAAAGCAAGGACTTTTTTTAATAGTGCCTCCCTCAGTGTGAAACCTGGACCTGATGGATGAAGAGCTGAGATCCTGGTTTTCAAAAACTTCTCCATCACTGTCACTGACACAGTACTTTGATACAAGATGGTAGCAGGAGGTGGAGATGAACCACACTGACGTCTGTCACTTTACATTTCACCGGCAAAGTTCTGTGCTGCCCTCTAGTGGTGAAGAGTATTTATACATGATTACTCTGCAACACACTGAGGCTGTGAGAGCAAAGGTTTTTTTAGAAAAAAATGTGAAATTGGATCATTTCCCAACTTTGATGAGAAAGACGTTATATTGTTAATCGAGGCTACAGAGTTTAACATTTTAACATTTTCAGGTGGAGGTGTGACTCCAGAGTTTTACAAACAAAAAAGTGTGTCTTGGTTGAAAAACTCTGATTTAAATCACCAACGTGATCCGGTTTGGGTCTTTAGTGACCGGATCTCCAGAGATTTCCTCTAAAATGTTCTTTTTAAAAAACATTTAAATACAAAATGTCACCAGTATCTAGATTTGAAGTCACTTTTGATTTCTCTTTATTTCCCCGTTTTGTTCAACATGCATGTGTTGTGACGTTTGTCTCTTGCTGCTCCTGCAGATGAACTCAGTCACCACGAAGGGTTAATGACGAGTTTCCCTGCTAACAGAATCACTTGGTAGTAAAATCTGCTCTTCCTCTGTTTTCTGCTTCTTCTTCCAGTCGGAGCTCCAGAGACGGTTACTTTGAAATGAGTCTGGACACGTCTGTGGAGGAGGAGGTGGTCGACTCCTCCTCCTCCTCCTCCTCCTCCTCCTCCTCTTCCTCCTCCTCCTCCTCCTCCACGCTGCTCCAGGCTCCAGTTACCGAGGAGCCGGGAGACCATCAGGAGGAGGAGAAGGAGGAGGAAGAGGAGGAGGAGGTCGGGGTCAGCAGAGTTCTGTGGTGCTGCTGTGTCCAGGTGGACGAGGAGGTGAAGCAGAAGGAGGCGTGTCTGGTGCTGACGACCCGGCTGCTGGGCCTCCTGCACCTCCCAGCTGGACCCACCAGGACCGACCCGGACCCAGGTGAACGCAGACCCCCCGACCGACCAGTACCCAACCCCCAGTACCCAACCCCTGGGCCGCGGGCCGGTACCGGTACTGGTCCCCAACCCCTGGGCCGTTTGGTACCGGTACCCAAGCCCCGGTCCGTTTGGTACCGGGGTACCCAACCCCCGGGCCGTGGGCCGGTACCGGTACTGGTCCCCAACCCCTGGGCCGTTTGGTACCGGTACCCAAGCCCCGGTCCGTTTGGTACCGGGGTACCCAACCCCCGGGCCGTGGGCCGGTACCGGTACTGGTCCCCAACCCCTGAGCCGTTTGGTACCGGGGTACCCAACCCCTGGGCCGTGGACTGTTTGGTACCGGGGTACCCAACCCCTGGGACGTTTGGTACCGGGGTACCCAACCCCCGGGCCGTGGACTGTTTGGTACCGGGGAACCCAATCCCCGGGACATTTGGTACCGGTACCCAACCCCTGGGCCGTTTGGTACCCCGGTACCCAACTCCTGGGCCGTTTGGTACCGGGGAACCCAACCCCCGGGACGTTTGGTGCCGGTACCCAACCCCTGGGCCGTTTGGTACCCCGGTACCCAACCCTTGGGACGTTTGGTACCGGTACCAAACCCCCGGGCCGTGGACTGTTTGGTACCGGTACCCAACTCCTGGGCCGTTTGGTACCGGGGTACCCAATCCCTGGGCCGGTATCGGTCCCGGTCCCGGTCCCGGTCCCCAGCCGCACAGAAAGAATAAATAACTTACATTATTTCTGTTTTATTATTTCATCACATTTTATTGCAACAAGGATTCTGACCGATTAAGAGTTTGGTGTTTTTGTAACAAAATAGAAATATAACAAAAATAAAATGAACATCATAAATGTTAAAATAATCATAATAATACTAAAAAGTGTACAAAAGTTATTCTATTTACAAAATACCCGTTTTTACGTCGGTCCGATCGTTTTATTTTGTAGTATTAATCCGCCACCTTAAGGTCTGATGGTTTGAGGGACTGAGGAGTCTTGTGTTCCAGACCAGGACCAGGACCTGGACCAGGGTCCGGCGGTGGAGGAGGTTCTGTCCGGCCTCCAGCTGGACCTCCTGCTGCCCTACTCCCAGCTCCTGCTCTCCTCCAGCCCACTCCTCCCAGACTGCTGCCTTGCTCTGCAGCGCCGCGGCAGCGCCACCCGCTGGTTCCTCTTCTCCAGCGCCGAGGAGCTCCGGAGGACCAGGGAGGAGCTGATGGTGCTGCTGCAGGTGGAGCAACTCCTCCTTCTACTGGCCTGGAGGACGGAGGAGGAGGCAGAGGAGAGAGGGCCTTCCTCGTCCTCCTCCTCTTCCTCTTCCTCACTGGTCTCTTCCTCTTCCTCTTCCTCTTCCTCTTCCTCACTGGTCTCTTCCTCTTCGTCACTGGTCTCTTCCTCTTCCTCTTCCTCTTCCTCTTCCTCACTGGTCACTTCCTCTTCCTCACTGGTCTCCTCCTCTTCCTCCCTGGTCTGTTCCTCACTGGTCTCTTCCTCTTCCTCTTCCTCACTGGTCTCTTCCTCTTCCTCTTCCTCACTGGTCTCTTCCTCTTCCTCACTGGTCTCCTCCTCTTCCTCCCTGGTCTGTTCCTCACTGGTCTCTTCCTCTTCCTCTTCCTCACTGGTCTCTTCCTCTTCCTCTTCCTCACTGGTCTCTTCCTCTTCCTCGTCCTCTTCCTCACTGGTCACTTCCTCTTCCTCACTGGTCTCTTCCTCTTCCTTGTCCTCTTCCTCACTGGTCTCTTCCTCTTCCTCTTCCTCACTGGTCTCCTCCTCTTCCTCACTGGTCTCCTCCTCTTCCTCCCTGGTCTCTTCCAGGTGCCAGGTTCAGACCCGGACTCCTCCGTCACCCCTCAGCTCCTCCCTCGGTCGCTCCTCAACTCCTGGGAGGTGGAGGAGAGCCAGGGAGCCCAGGGAGGCTACACTGCCTACCTGCAGCCCCCCCCCTGCTCCTCCTCCTCCTCCTCCTCCTCCTCCCCCCCCTCCCCCCCACCACCACCCGGGGAGTGTGGCCTCCCGTCGCTGCTCTTCCTCACCCACCGACACCTGTGGATACTGAGGATGGACCTGAGGGAGCTGGTGGGGGAGGGGGGGCGGCGCCCGGGCTTCCACGGCTCCTCCTCCTGGTGCCGCCTGGTCCGGGTTCCCCTGGGTTCCGTGGTGCTCCACCCCCGAGAGAGAGAACCTCGGCCCGGGGACAGAAGAACCTGTCCGGAACCACGACACAGCCGCAGGTACCGGAGCGGAGAACTCTGTCAAATATAAATACTCCACGTGTTCAGAACCTAAAACCTCATGTTCAGTTAAAACAACAGTAAAAACCTCATGGACTGTAGTTTTTTAATAAATCATCATCATATCAAACACTTCCCCTTCAAAAAACACAACAAGGCTCTCTAAATACTGTAAATACTACTTTTACACGTTCAATATATATACTATACACAAGTTTTATACATACAGTTTATACACGCACGTCAAACACATGATTGTACATAATATTAATAATATACTATTTATATGTCATCAATTACATTTTAAATACAAAAAATACTGTGGCAGTATTTAAATTGATATTTACTATCAATATATACCTTTTATCACGTTAAGTATAAATATATTTTATACCATTATATACATATTATATATTATTGCTGTCCTCTGTAAAATTGTTGATATATAAATATATATATATATAATGCGGCTTCATTATGTATATATATGTGTATATATATGTGTGTGTGTGTGTGTATATACAAGTGTATATATGTTCTATATTCTATGTATATATGTATATATACACATATATATGTATGTATACACACACACACATATATACACATATATGTATATATATATATGAATATATGTATGTGTATATATATATATGTATAAAATATTTATATTTTATACATATATATATATATATGTATCAAGAATATGTTCTTGAAGGGAATTTGTAATTGTGTGTAATGTAAACAACCAAAATAAACCTTCATTTCATTTCACAAGCGATTTTAAAAAGCTTTTCTAAAGTGCTTCACGTTGTTTGACCGTCGTGTCCAGGAGGCGCCACTCGGTGGCGCTGCTGCTGGCCGACCGGGAGCTGCCCCTGCTCTTCCCTCTGGCCCAGGACCGCAGCTCCTTCCTGGGGGAGCTGAGCCGGCGCAGGGCCTCGCTGGAGGGGCTGAAGCTGGTGGCGCTGCCCTGCAGGCTGCGGCCTCGTCCAGGTGAGGAGACGCCCTACGTCACCAGGTGTGGTGATGTAGGAGGAGCTTGTTCCCTCGTGTGACTCCGCCTTCCTTGTTTTCTTATGGCAGGAAAAATTTCCTCAGAGCTTCAGCAACACTTTTGGTTTCAATTCCGGCTGTACAGATTTATTTTTCTCACATTTTCCTCTTTGTCAGACTCCAACGATCAGACTCTTCCTACGATCAGACCCTTCCTACGATCAGACTCTTCCTACGATCAGACTCTTCCTAAATCAGACCCTTCCTTACGATCAGACTCTTCCAACGATCAGACTCTTCCTACGATCAGACCCTTCCTACGATCAGACCCTTCCTACGATCAGACCCTTCCTATGATCAGACCCTTCCTACGATCAGACCCTTCCTACGATCAGACCCTTCCTACGATCAGACCCTTCCTACCATCAGACCATTCCTACCATCAGACCCTTCCTAGATCAGACCCTTCCTAGATCAGACTCTTCCTACGGTCAGACCCTTCCTACGATCAGACCCTTCCTACCATCAGACCATTCCTACCATCAGACCATTCCTACCATCAGACCCTTCCTAGATCAGACCCTTCCTAGATCAGACCCTTCCTAGATCAGACTCTTCCTATGGTCAGACCCTTCCTACGGTCAGACACTTCCTACGATCAGACCCTTCCTACGATCAGACTGTGGAAAGGTTTTATAGTTTTACACAGTAGTTACTGACCTGAGTCTTCTGAATGTCACTCTTTGTCGTGCACAGTATTTCTGGACTTTTCCAGTAATACTGAAGCAACGCTGTCATTTTCTTTGTATGTTTTTCTCAATAAACAGTTTTGTTTTCTCCCCCAGTAGCTCAGCTTTGTTGTTTTGTTTTTGTTTTCAGGTTGTTCCAGAAACAAGGACCAGTGTTGTTGCTCCAGAACTAGAAAGTCTCACGGCTCCAGCAGGTAGATCTTTTTTTTTTTTTTAAACCCTTTTTCTATTGACTTTGATCTTTTGTGAAAGTGGCTTTTCCTTTTCCTCCCATAAGATGAAAGTCTGAATGCCGATCGGTGTCGTGCAGAATTTGTGTTTCTTGATCAACGATGGCTGATGTTAAGCTCAGATCAGTTTAGGAAGCCGTGGTGGAGCCGGTGACCTTTCTGCCCTTGAGCAAGGCATTGAGGTTGACCTCATTTCATGTCCACCGTCTGCCGAACAAGTGACACTGCGCTCCGTCAGGGAAACCTGCTGACGTCTCTTCTCCACTTCCTCCAGCTGGGCCTCCTCCGGCCTCCAGGTGGAGGAGAACCAGCCGTCCCCCCACCTCACCCCGGGTCTCACCCCGGGCCTGAAGCTGCTGGCTGGACTGGGAGGAGCTCAGCTGCTGACGTACTTCCACAGATACGTGGCTCTGGTACGACGCTCCTCAACGCCCACTTCCTGTCTGCTGCAGGGCTCTTAAGGTCCCACACTTCTCCCACTGCTACACCCTTCCTGGTAATCGGGTGTAGTTCTCATCCATAATGAGGCCACGTTACCTCCACCAGCCATAACATTATGACCACTGACGGTTCTATTCTCACCGACCGATGAACGAGTGAACGTGTTTCTAGAAGCAGGAGAAATGAAGTCTAGAGGTTGTGCAGAGCAGGAACGACGGCGGGTGTTTAAAAAAACAACAAAAAAACATTAGAAATGCTTCGGGTGGAGGCGAGGAGGTGAAGCGTCTCTTGTGACTCGTCTCGTGATGTTTTCTCTTCTCACCTCTGACAGAGTGAGTCTGAGGAGATCAAGCAGGTCCTGTGGCTCTCGGTGGTTCTCTACAAATCCCCCGAGGCCGAACTCACCTGCTGCCTGCTGCTCTCCACCGACTCCATCTACTTCCTGCTGGAGGACTCCGCCGCCGCGCTCGCCCATCCCCCCGGTAAGAGGCGCCGCGCCGCCGCCTCACGATCGGATCGCGGTTCAGGAGTCGCTCATATTTTAGTGCCGTGGCGTCTTCCTACGATCAGACCCTTCCTACGATCAGACTCTTCCTACGATCAGACTCTTCCTACGGTCAGACCCTTCCTACGATCAGACTCTTCCTACTGTCAGACCCTTCCTACGGTCAGACCCTTCCTACGATCAGACTCTTCCTACGATCAGACTCTTCCTACGGTCAGACCCTTCCTACGATCACACTCTTCCTACTGTCAAACTCTTCGTACGATCAGACACTTCGTACGATCAGACTCTTCCTACGATCAGACCCTTCCTACGATCAGACCCTTCCTACGATCAGACCCTTCCTACGATCAGACCCTTCCTACGATCAGACTCTTCCTACGGTCAGACCCTTCCTACGATCAGACCCTTCCTACGATCAGACCCTTCCTACGGTCAGACTCTTCCTACGGTCAGACCCTTCCTACTGTCAAACTCTTCGTACGATCAGACTCTTCGTACGATCAGACTCTTCCTACGATCAGACCCTTCCTACGATCAGACCCTTCCTACGATCAGACCCTTCCTACGATCAGACCCTTCCTACGGTCAGACCCTTCCTACGATCACACCCTTCCTACTGTCAAACTCTTCGTACGATCAGACTCTTCCTACGATCAGACTCTTCCTACGATCAGACCCTTCCTACGATCAGACCCTTCCTACGGTCAGACCCTTCCTACGGTCACTCTTCCTACGATCAGACTCTTCCTACGGTCAGACCCTTCCTACGGTCAGACCCTTCCTACGATCACACCCTTCCTACTGTCAAACTCTTCGTACGATCAGACTCTTCCTACGATCAGACTCTTCCTACGATCAGACCCTTCCTACGATCAGACCCTTCCTACGGTCAGACCCTTCCTACGGTCACTCTTCCTACGATCAGACTCTTCCTACGATCAGACTCTTCCTACGATCAGACCCTTCCTACGATCAGACTCTTCCTACGGTCAGACCCTTCCTACGATCACACCCTTCCTACTGTCAAACTCTTCGTACGATCAGACTCTTCCTACGATCAGACCCTTCCTACGGTCAGACCCTTCCTACGGTCAGACTCTTCGTACGATCAGACCCTTCCTACGATCAGACTCTTCCTACGATCAGACCCTTCCTACGATCAGACCCTTCCTACGGTCAGACCCTTCCTACGATCAGACCCTTCCTACGATCAGACCCTTCCTACGGTCAGACCCTTCCTACGATCAGACCCTTCCTACGATCAGACTGTGGAAAGGTCTTATAGTTTTACACGGTAGTTACTGACCTGAGTCTTCTGAATGTCACAGGTTTTATTTCCCCCTAGTGGTCAAATTAATGAACTGTTTCTTTTTCTTTTTTTTCCTACATGTTCATAAATAAATACATAAATGAATGCATAAACAATAAAAAAAATGAATGTATTCCAGTTAACGTTGTAGCGTCTCACAGCTGGAAAGTTCCTGGGTGGTATTAGATCCTCTTGCCGGTATGTTTTTCTTCCACGCGTCACTAGAGGGCGCTCACCTGCCACCGTTTGTAGACGACGCCTCAATTTGAGAATCACTGGTTTATCTGAAAAAAATATTTTTTTAATTAAGAGTAAAATTATATAGTTTGGATTTATTTCTCACAACTTCTGTTATTATTATTCTTTGTTACTTCGGCGTATAAATCCTTAAAATCAAAGTTGTTTCTTAAGATCAATGGAAGCCATTCATTAATGTCATACCAGTTGGATTTTCTTTTTTTTTTTTTTTTTTTTTTTGTAACAAAAACTTTTCATTGGCTTATCTAATCCGTTCATCACCTCAATAAGAGGCACAGCCTGGGGAATCACATCACGAGAGATCTGGAACAAATAAGACGAATCAGGAATTGGGAGTCTTCTGCTGCAAAGTTTGATGTTGAGGTGACGGAAAACAAAAAGCCGTAAGAGAAATGTCTTTATCAAACATGCTGGAGAAAAGAAAAACAAACAACACACATGTTTAGTGTTTTTGCTTTGTAAACAATGTGGTTCTAGAGATCAAAGCACATGATGGCAACAACCAAAACAACATATGACATGAGAAGAATGGATGTTCTATGACGCTTCACGTCAAACGTTCACGTCTCTCGCCTTTGTTTGGTCTTTCTGTCCGTCCCAGTGCTGGACGTGTCCGACTGCGGAGACGCAGACGCGTCCCTGTGCTGCTGTCTGTCCATCCGGCTGTCGGAGCTGCAGGCCGTCAACGTGGGACTGTTCGACCAGTACTTCCGGGTCGTAGGTGGGTGGCCCTTCCCGGCACGTCGTCCCGGAGACGTCTCGGCCCGCCGAGTGACGGTTTTGTCTCCGCAGGACGCTCGGCCGAACACGTGGTGTGCTGCCTCAGCAGGGACAGCTACGCCACCGGCGTCTTCCTGCAGGAGCTGATGGCGGCGCTCAGTCTGCAGCGGCAGCTCCCGCCCCCGGAGCCGTCGGACCAGGACTTCTACTCTCAGTTCACCGCCACAAACTCCGGTACGGCGGCTCGCCAGTGAAACCAGGTCCTCGCTTTAAAACGCCGACGTCTCCTTCTGTCCCTCCACACTGGAGGGTCACAACCAAACCACAGAAACCACACTCAGATTTGTCCATTTGCAGTTTATCGTGATGTAGAACAACATCTGAGACTTTTATTTTGTAGTCGATGAACTTGTGTGTTTAAAACTCTGATTCATCAGTTTCTTTTCTTTTTTTTTTTTTTATTACATTTTTAAATACATTACAGTCATTCCAATGTGCTTTTATAGAGAAAATAGAAAAGTCCAACATCCACATGAGCAGCAGGTTTGTTTGCGACTGTGGAAAGAAAAACTCCCCCAACAGGAGAAACTTTGCAGAAACCGGAGTCAGGGGAGGGGAGGGGAGGGGAGGAGAGGGGAGGAGAGGGGAGGGGAGGGGAGGGGAGGGGAGGGGAGGGGAGGAGAGGAGAGGAGAGGAGAGGAGAGGAGAGGAGAGGAGAGGAGAGGAGAGGAGAGGAGAGGAGAGGAGAGGAGAGGAGAGGAGAGGAGAGGAGAGGAGAGGAGAGGAGAGGAGAGGAGAGGAGAGGAGAGGAGAGGAGAGGAGAGGAGAGGAGAGGAGAGGAGAGGAGAGGGGAGGAGAGGGGAGGGGAGGAGAGGAGAGGGGAGGAGAGGGGAGGGGAGGGGAGGGGAGGGCCTCTGTTTTGTTTGTTGCAATAAACTCAATTGTCTTCGGATCAGATAAGACCTGAAGGAACAGCAGTGAAAACGACTCTTTACTAGATAGATAGATAATTGTTGCAGTAATCTGGTACATACGAATATTATAAAATACAATACAATATAAATAAAAGTAAAATCTAAAAATATCTGGGTATAAGACATAAAGTAAAACACAGAACGGAACATGGGCACTTAGAAATAAGACGAGATAAAAGCAAGATAAATAAATAGTAATGTGCAGTGGCAGAGCTATTAGAAGTACCATTATATAATAATAATAATACAGATAATAACAGTGTAATAGTGTATAATACTCGTGTGTAGTACTACTAATAATGGTAGCAATAAAATAACAATATATATATATATCAGTAATAGTAATAATAATAAAAATAATAATACCAATGGTAATAGTGTACTTGCACATGTATAAATATATGTATATGTACATGCAATATGCCATATGAAATATATGATATAATATAAGTATCAATGTAATTTAGTCCAGGTCCATGATTTCACAGACGCTTTATTTTGTAGGAAGGAAGATGAAGCTGCAGGTTTTCAGAGAGGTGACGAGAATGACGCCCAGATCTGTTTTCGTTTGTTTGTTTGTCTGTTTGTTTGTTTGTCTGTTTGCTGCTGCAGGTAAGATGCAGAACTACGAGCTGGTCCACAGCAGCAAGGTGAAGTTCATCTACCCCAGCGAGGAGGAGATGGGCGACCTGACCTTCATCGTGGCAGAGAGGAAGACTCCTGCCAGCGCGGCGTCCTCCTCGTCCTCGTCCTCGTCCTCGCGCTCCTTCAACGTCCTGCTGTACCTGCTGGTCTTCCAGGTCGGGACTTGGACTTCCTCCTCTCTTGTCGCACTTCGGCTCTGGGATTATTTCTCAGATTATCTCGCCCGACTCTCACCCTGTGGCTCCAGGTCCAGAGCTGCTCTCTCTCAGGCTCCTCCTCCTCTTCCTCCTCCTCCTCCTCGTCTTCCTCGTCTCCGGTCCTCCAGCCCCGCACCCTCATCCTCACCGGCACCGACGTCTTCCTGCTGGACGAGGACTACGTCAGCTACCCGCTGCCCGACTTCGCCAAAGAGCCTCCGTCCAGGTGAGTCCCTCCACTCCGGAACCGTCCTCAGGGTTCTTCAGGGCTTCAGAGCTCTGGCCAATGGCGCTCCGCCTCCTCTAGGCCACGCCCACAAGACGGGGAAAAAAAAATCTTTACTCTCCCCGGCCTTCTACAAAAACCTCCAGGTTCAGGACATGTAGTACACATGTCAGGCCTGTAGGGGCGCTGTGACTCAGCAAACACAACAAAGACACAGAAGAAGACAAAACACATAGAAATATAAAACTAGATTCCTCCTAAACCTGTATAAAACTAGTTCTACTCACACAATCTGCTCATTATGGGAAAAAAATCATAATCAGGATTATTTACACGATTAAGTCTTTGAACTTGGAATAGCATTTATTGAACATGTTTTTAAAAAAAGACTCCTGTTAAATATATAAAAACATCTTGTAATGTAGTAGTAAAAAGTACTTGTACTGCACTCCATCTTTTGAAATCAATAAATCAATAAAATACAATAAGAGATTGATTTACTTCAACATAAATACTTTGATAAATTGTTCTAAATTAAAATTGGAGTCTGAGTTTCAGACTTTATCCTCCAGTCCAACACACTTCTCACAAACGCTTTTCTTTTCTCTCTTTCTCTCTCTCTCGTCTCTCCATCTGAGCTTCACACACGGTGGAGCAACAAACTACTTCCTGTCTACAAAATAAAAGTTCCCCACCGCCCCACAGTGACTGGGTGAATTATGACCTTGACTAATGATGAACTTTATTTTGTAGAGAGGC
>NC_137653.1:912559-920059 GCF_963422515.1 Blennius ocellaris | reverse complement strand
ATATCATTTGTTATTTTTTTTTTTGGTATATTTTCTTGTGAGTTTGAATGTTTTTGTACATTATTATTATTATTATTATTATTATTATTATTGTTAAAGTTGACTCTCCCCCGTCACCACTGCGGTTTACATCACATCTCGTCTCGTCGGAGGGAAACGCCACTAAATCAAAGTGAAATAAAAAATCCCCGTGCAACAGTGGAGTCGTCTGGTTTTTGTGATTCTGCAGGACGTATGTCCCCCCCCCTCCATCATAGTTTAATTTCCTTGTATTTCATCTTACTGTATATTTTGCTCTCCTTAGAACTTATTATACTTTATTATAGTCTGTGATTTTTATCTTATTTTATTTTAGTCCTATTTTTTTTATTTTACTTATTATTGCTTTCTACTGTAAATACTTTTGGCTCTTAGAGTTCTTGATAGTCATTGTATATAAGATTCCTCTACTCTTATCTAACTGTTTGCACATTTCTTGTCTTTCCTACTCAAGAGTGTCTTTAAGAGCAGAATGTAACAAGTACATTCTCCTTTGTGTGATCAATAAAGGCTTATCTTATCTTATCTTATCTTATTTGTCATCATCAAGGACCAATCAGTTGGATTTTTGGGACAGATTGTGATACAAACGATCTTTTTTCTCCCTATTCTCCAAAAACCTCCGTCCACACGTCACTATGAACTCAACACGTAGTTCACCTGCCAGGCCTTTGGGGGCGCTGTGACTCACCAAACACCAGAAACCGCAGAAGAAGGACAGAGCACATAGAAATATAGAAGTAGATTCCATCTAATATAACTATATAACTCTAGTTCTATAGGTCTATGCCCCCCGCGGCTAACGCTGCTAGCGTCAGTAGCTCCTGCAGCCCCACCGGAGCGTCTTTGGATTGCGTGACGTCACCGCATTCAAGCCCTGTGATTGGCTCGTCCGAGAGTTCACTGTCCAGCACTAGCGATTAGCATCTGTAGCGAGCTACACGAAGAACGAAGTAGTTTTGTTTGTATAATAGTGGTTGTTATCGACCTACAGTCGCGAAAGGAGAAGATAAAAGCGTTTAGCTGGTGATTTATTAGCAAAACAGTTTTCGAGTGCGACTTTTTCTGGAGGTCCCTGAACGCACCGCAGCACTTCAGCCTAAAACTCCGTGCAGGATTCAGGATTATATTATTTGCCATTATTTTCTTTTCAAGACCACCAGAAGCTGAAGTTTCTCCTCCATCCTCGACCTCCAGAAGAAGCAGCTGCTTCTTCATTCCGCTGCAGCAGAAGGTAAGACGTGAACTTGGATTTTTTTCCATTAGTAAAGGTATTTATTTTGAGTATTTGTGTGATGCAGAAGCTTTTTATACTGCAGTTCTGCACGGGAACCTGGTTTTTTGTAGCCATAAAACAAGTAATTGAGGGGTGGATTGACTCAGACCAGCACGAGTGAAGGCCTGGGTCTGAAACACGTGACCTTCCTGCTCCTCAGCATGTCAACAACATGAACTTTACTCTGATATTGTTCTCCGGTCTGGGTCTCGTCTTTAATGTGTGTGTGAGAGGATCCTTCCTGCTGATCGCCACAATAAAGTGCAGAGAAAAGTCAAGCCAGTGAGGCAGGCAGTACCCCGCCTCACCACAAGGGGGCGGACCTGAACCGAACTTTGCTCATAAGCTCCATTGAGACTGAGTTTTTTCTTTGTTGTTGTTCTTTTTAAATAATATAGGAGTAAGTAGAAAGAAATTCTAGTACGTGGAAACTAAACTTTCGGCCTAAAATAAGTTTTTCTTACCTTTTCGATAGACAAACTTTATTAAAATTGATTAAAGCTTCAGAATTTAAAGGTTAAAAAGTAACAGAAATTTTCACTGAAGGTCAAAAAAGTAAAAAAAAAGAAAAAAAAGCCAGTGAGGCAGGCAGTACTCTGCCTCACCACAAGGGGGTGGACCTGAACTGAACTTTGCTCATAAGCTCCATTGAGACAGTTTAAAAAAAAAAAAAGATAAGAGTAAGTAGAAAGAAATTCTAGTATGTGGAAACTAAACTTTCGGCCTAAAATAAGTTTTTCTTACCTTTTCGATAGACAAACTTTATTAAAATTGATTAAAGCTTCAGAATTTAAAGGTTAAAAAGTAACAGAAATTTTCACTGAAGGTCAAAAAGGTCCAAAAAAAAAAGCCAGTGAGGCAGGCAGTACTCTGCCTCACCACAAGGGGGCGGACCTGAACTGAACTTTGCTCATAAGCTCCATTGAGACAGTTTAAAAAAAAAAAAAAAGATAAGAGTAAGTAGAAAGAAATTCTAGTATGTGGAAACTAAACTTTCGGCCTAAAATAAGTTTTTCTTACCATTTCGATAGACAAACTTTATTAAAATTGATTAATGCTCCAGAATTTAAAGGTTGAAAAGTAACAGAAATTTTTCACTGAAGGTCAAAAAGGTCAAAAAAAGAAGCCAGTGAGGCAGGCAGTACTCTGCCTCACCACAAGGGGGCGAACCTGAACCGAACTTTGCTCATAAGCTCCATTGAGACAGTTTAAAAAAAAAAACAGATAAGAGTAAGTAGAAAGAAATTCTAGTGTGTGAAAATCTAACTTTTGGCCTGAAATAATTATTGAAAAATAACCAAATCTAACGTTTCACGGCGGTTTAACAAGTCGTCTTGAAACAAAAGACAGAATCTGGAGGCCAGAAGTTTTATTCGTTGTGGTTCGTCCCGCTGATCCGTCGGCTTCTTTATTTTGTTTCCCACGACGGCCGAGCTTCGCCTTGAGGTTCCGTCCCCGGAGGAGAGGTTCTGCTGAGCGGACACTTCCCGGCCCGGTATCTCTGCCCTCGGCCCCAAACGGGAAGCGGCTGGCGCTTCGCCGCCGCCAGACAGGAAGTGCAGGAAGCTGAATCGGCTGAAAACGCTTTTGTTTTGTGTTTTCGTGATGCAGAAGTGCTGACCTGCAGACCCTCAACCTGCTTTACTCTCATACTCGATTACTCTCATACTCGATTACTCTCAAACTCTATTACTACTACTAATACTTCACTGTGTACTTTACTCTTATGATCCCATCATAGTCCAAACACTCCACTTTGTCTCAAAATTCCACAATAAAGCGTTTAGATGTTCAACCCTGCAGCAGTTTGATTGAGATGATCTTGTTTTATCAGTTAAAGTACAACTTGACCTCCTCTGGTTTAAGTATCTGAGATACTTTTGTTTTGTTTTGGTTCTTTTTTGATCATAAATAACATTTTTCTGCCGTCGTGGCTGAAGCTTTCAGAGCTGAAATAATAATAATGATAATAATGATAATAATGATGATGTCATGAGAGCAGAGTTTCCCACTCTGTCACATCAAGTTACATTTTAATTAATCTGATTGAAGTAAATACTTCAATCAGATTAATTTAATTTAATCAACATTCGCAGTTAGAAAAACACGTTTTGCTGTTGGAGCCGCAGGTCGTTGTCATGGTTACTCTCAGTATCTAGAACATGAACTCTGAATATCTAGAACATAGACTCTCAGTATCTAGAACATAGACTCAGTATCGAGAACATAGACTCAGTATCTAGAACATAGACTCTCAGTATCTAGAACATAGACTCAGTAGCAAGAACATAGACTCTCAGTATCTAGAACATAGACTCAGTATCGAGAACATAGACTCAGTATCTAGAACATAGACTCTCAGTATCTAGAACATAGACTCAGTATCGAGAACATAGACTCAGTATCGAGAACATAGACTCAGTATCTAGAACATAGACTCTCAGTATCTAGAACATAGACTCAGTAGCAAGAACATAGACTCTCAGTATCTAGCACATAGACTCAGTATCGAGAACATAGACTCAGTATCTAGAACATAGACTTTTACTATCTAGAGCATGGACTCTCAGTATCTAGAACATAGACTCTCGGTATCCAGAACATAGACTCTCAGTATCTAGAACATAGACTGTCAGTATCTAGAACATGAACTCTCAGTATCCAGAACATAGACTGTCAGTATCTAGAACATAGACTCTCACTATCTAGAACATAGACTCTCACTATCTAGAACATACACTCTCAGTATCTAGAACATAGACTCTCGGTATCCAGAACATAGACTCTCAGTATCTAGAACATAGACTGTCAGTATCTAGAACATGAACTCTCAGTATCCAGAACATAGACTGTCAGTATGTAGAACATAGACTGTCAGTATCTAGAACCTGGCCGCCGCTGCTGCCGTTTGATCCAGAACGTGGGAAGAGGTGAGGGTGAGATTCCCGCTCATCTGGCAGATGAGAATCCACAACCAACGGGCAAGGCACTAAACTCCGGAGCGCCAGCCGTCCTCTCCACTTCCTTCCTGGTATTGTTCTGTCTGCTGGCCGTTTGACCTTTGACCCCCCCCCCCCCCCCCCCCCCCTCCCGGAGCTGCCTGCCCAGTGCAGCTGAGGTAAAACAGGAAATAGAACTGCAGCTTTCGCAGTCGTTCGTTCCGAAGCAGCGTCAGCTGACGGAGGAATGTGTCCAGAGCTCTCGGCCGCCAGCGGACATCCGGCCGGGACTTCCTGTCAGGAAGAGCAAAGGCTTCTGGGTAATCTGAACTTCTCGTCAGACGTGAGGCTGACGGGAAGACGGTTCAGGTTAACGAGCTCGGGGAGAGCGCCCCCTGCAGGGGGGGGGGGGGGGGGGGGGGGGGGCGCTTTATACAATCTAGAGCTACACTCGGTAGAGCGCAGATCTTCGCCAACGCCACATTTGTTTTCTGATCTGAGTTAGCGTCACGAGCATGTTAGCTCATATCCGGCTAACCAGGTAGCTCAGGTCGCTAAACACTGTGAAATGTGACTCGTCGCTATGGAAACAGCTCGGCCAGCAGGTTACTGAGAGGCTGCAAGGCATTCTGGGAGATTTATTATTGCTGGAACATTTAGTGTGACGAGATGAAAGCGACATATATTTTTACATTTTGGGGGATTTTTTGGGAAACGGTTATACTCTATTATACTATATTATATTATATTATACTATATGACTTTATACTATCATACTACATTATATTATATTATTTGACACTATATTATTTATATTATATTATTATATATTATTTACTATACTATATGACATTATATGACACTATACTATATGACACTACATGGTACTATATGACACTATACTATATGACACTATACTATATGACACTACATGGTACTATATGACACTATATCCAATCCAATCCACTCCAATCCACTTTTATTTATATAGCACATTTTAACAACAACGTGTTCCCAAAGTGCTGCACATGTGACTGCACATTAAAAAAAATAAATAAATAAATAAATAAATAAATAAATAAATATATATATATATATATATATATATATATATATATATATATATGGTACTATATGACACTATATGGTACTATATGACACTACACTATATGACACTATATGGTGCTATATGACACTATATGACACTATATGACACTATATGGTACTATATGACACTATATGGTACTATATGACACTATATGACACTATATGACACTATATGGTACTATATGACACTATATGGTACTATATGGTACTATATGACACTATACTATATGACACTATATGGTACTATATGACACTACACTATATGACACTATATGGTGCTATATGACACTATATGACACTATATGACACTATATGGTACTATATGACACTATATGGTACTATATGACACTATATGACACTATATGACACTATATGGTACTATATGACACTATATGGTACTATATGGTACTATATGACACTACACTATATGACACTATATGGTGCTATATGACACTATATGACACTATATGACACTATATGGTACTATATGACACTATATGGTACTATATGGTACTATATGACACTATACTATATGACACTATATGGTACTATATGACACTATATGACACTATATGACACTATATGACACTATATGGTACTATATGACACTATACTATATGACACTATATGGTACTATATGACACTATACTATATGACACTATATGGTACTATATGACACTATACTATATGACACTATATGGTACTATATGACACTATATGACACTATATGACACTATATGGTACTATATGACACTATACTATATGACACTACATGGTACTATATGACACTACACTATATGACACTATATGGTGCTATATGACACTATATGGTACTATATGACACTATATGGTACTATCTGACGCTATATGGTACTATATGACACTATATGACACTATATGGTACTATCTGACACTACATGGTACTATATGACACTGTATGGTACTATATGACACTACATGGTACTATATGACACTACACTATATGACACTATATGGTGCTATATGACACTATATGGTACTATATGACACTATATGGTACTATCTGACGCTATATGGTACTATATGACACTATATGACACTATATGGTACTATCTGACACTACATGGTACTATATGACACTGTATGGTACTATATGACACTACATGGTACTATATGACACTACATGGTACTATCTGACGCTATAGGATCAGTGGCTGCTGGCCAGGAAGCAGCAGGAGGAGCTCATGACCTTCTGGGAGGTTCCCGCTCTGCCGCCCACTTTCTCTGCTTCGTTCTCTCGCTTCCTGGATCAGAGAGTAAAAAGTGCGACGCAGCTTCTTTCTGCTCACTTCATCTTTCTGCTCCAACCTGCCGCTTTTCTCCTCAACCTCCTTTGATTCACTTTGATCTGAGTTTCTGCTAAAGACGACGATGTTCACTGTTTGTTTGTTCCCTTTGTGAACTGAGGAGATCAAACGAGTTCAGGTTGGACTTTAGTTTCCTGCTGCAGACGACTGGACGTTCCTCTGACGTTCCTCTGACGTTCCTCTGATGTTCCTCTGATGTTCCTTTGATGTTCCTCTGACGTTCCCCTGATGTTACTTTGATGTTCCTTTGACGTTCCTCTGATGTTCCTCTGAACATGAAGCTGCTGCTGCTGCTCGTCTGCCTGCAGGTGTCACTGCAACAGGTAACCTCACCTGCTGCTCTCTCCTCCTCACCTGCTCCTCTCTCCTCCTCACCTGCTGCTCTCTCTCCTCCTCACCTGCTGCTCTCTCTCCTCCTCACCTGCTGCTCTCTCTCCTCCTTACCTGCTCCTCTCTCCTCCTCACCTGCTGCTCTCTCTCCTCCTCACCTGCTCCTCTCTCTCCTCCTCACCTGCTGCTCTCTCTCCTCCTCACCTGCTCCTCTCTCCTCCTCACCTGCTCCTCTCTCCTCCTCACCTGCTGCTCTCTCTCCCCCTCACCTGCTCTCTCTCCTCCTCACCTGCTCCTCTCTCCTCCTCACCTGCTCCTCTCTCCTCCTAACCTGCTGCTCTTTCTCCTCCTCACTTGCTCCTCTCTCCTCCTCACCTGCTGCTCTCTCTCCTCCTCACCTACTCCTCTCTCCTCCTCACCTCCTCTCTCCTCCTCACCTGCTCCTCTCTCTCCACCTCACCTG
>NC_137653.1:900059-907559 GCF_963422515.1 Blennius ocellaris | reverse complement strand
AAAACACCCAGACCTCCTGAATCAGAGAGGAAAAAACACCCAGAACTCCTGAGTCAGAGGAAAAATAAATACAGTAAAATAATGTGTATTCATTATGCGATCTATTTCTGACGGACACAGATTGTGTTTTTCGTAATATTTCTGTCGCCAGTATTTCCAGTAAAACAAAAGATTTCCCTTCAGTCCGTTGCCACGGTGACGAGTGTGTGGTGTCTTCCTGCTCCACAGTGAGCACCCGGTGCACCAGCTGCACCTCGTACTCCTACTGCAAGGGGGAAGGAGACGCCGCCTACTGCGAGTGTCTGCCGGGATACAGGAAGTCGTTGAAGAACACGTGCACAGGTAGACCCGGCTCAGGTCCTCACGTTCTCTCACGTTCTCTCACGTTCTCTCACGTTCTAAAACAAAGACATTTAGATTTCTGGTTCTTTATAGACTATGAGACAATGAGACGGACCTCAACCGATTTGTCCTCCTGGTATTTTTGCACGTCCCTCATTCATGCCGGACGTCCTCAGACTCCGTCCTCAGACTTTGTCCTCAGACTTTGTCCTCAGACTCCGTCCATAGACTCCGTCCTCAGACTCTGTCCTCAGACTCCGTCCTCAGGCTCTGTCCTCAGAATTTGCCCTCAGACTCCGTCCTCAGACTCTGTCCTCAGACTCCGTCCTCAGACTCCGTCCTCAGACTCTGTCCTCAGACTTTGTCCTCAGACTCCGTCCTCAGACGCCGTCCACAGACTCTGTCCTCAGACTTTGTCCTCAGACTCCGTCCTCAGACGCCGTCCACAGACTCTGTCCTCAGACTTTGTCCTCAGACTCCGTCCTCCTGCTCGTCCCTCGTCTTCACGTTTCAGCCGGATGATGTTTTGTTTCCCTGCTCAGCCGTTTGTTCGCAGAGGGACTGCGACGTCAACGCCCAGTGCTCCGCCCAGGGGTCAAAGGTCACCTGCACATGCAAGCCGGACTACGAGGGAGACGGCAAGGTCTGCGTCCCCCGGAACCCCTGCGCACAGAACAATGGAGGATGTCCAACCAATTCCACTGTTTGTGTCTTCAATGGACCCAACAAGGTGAGGAGGCCACACGGTCCCGGCACATCTGGAGTCAAACCCAAACCTGGACCGTCCCCTGGACCGGCGTCTCGCCCTGCACTGCTGGGATCCTTACTATGAAGCAGAGCTAAACTATATAGAGTAGAATAGAATAGAACTTTATCTATATAGCAGCTTTCCCAGACGAGAGTCACAAGCTGCTTCACGGCACTAAAAACAGAAAAGATAAAGTCAAATAGAATAAAAACAAGGACATTAAAGGTACGAATCGATGTTATATAGGTCTACATGTTTAAGCTTATATTTAAGTTACACGCTTAGAAAATGATTATAGGACTCAAAGCAGTCCAGAGTGACGTGTTATTAAAATTATTAACATGAAAGTATTATTATTATATACCTATTATATATAATAAACAAGATTTTTTATCATTATTTCATCTAATAAACGATTATTATTGTTATGAATGGAGGTAAAGAAGTGCCTGTTGCTCAGCGGGTGGAGGTAATCAGATTACAATGGTCCCCTTTGTCCCCCCTCAGTCCCTCTGTAGGTGTATGTTCGGCATGTCCCCCGTCTCCGCTGACTCTCGACTCGGCTGTCGGCTCGTCTCCGCCTGTTTCTCCGACACCTGCCACCCGACGGCGACCTGCCAGACCGGGGTGGACGGCCAGCACAGGTCAGACCCCCCCCCCCTCTCACCCCCCCCCTCACCCCCCAAGGCTGATTGGTGAGACGCCGTCTGTCTTCCCCGTACGAGTCTGGCCGTGTCGCCACTCACGTTTCCCCCCTCAGGTGCGTCTGTGGAGCGGACGAGATCGGCGACGGCTACCGTTGCTACGGCAACCTGATGGAGCGTCTCCTGGAGCTGGACAGGAGTGGAGACCAGAGGGACAACCTGACCGGAGCCGTCGCTCTGTTTGGTGAGAAAATCAGGAAATATAAAAATACCGATCCGAAGTCGTTCTGCTGACAAAAGAGCTCAACAAAAATAAACACAGTTTATTTTTGCAGGACTCTTTGAGACACAATTCTAAAATATACCTGATATATATTCAATTTCCCCGAAACTCAGACTATTTCCACTAAACCAGCAACAAAACATTAATTTTCCAAAACAGGCCAATGAAGCTTTTGCCTGTATTTGTTTCCTAGTATGTTGATGAAAGAGTCTTAATAAGAGTCTCTGTCCACTGGCTGTTTAAAACAACTATAATGTTTCACCACTAGGGGGCTCTGTGTTTTCATCCACTGTCATTAAATACTGAGCGTTTTCCTTTGACCTTTGACCTTTGATTTGTGTGTTTCAGAGAACGGTTGTGGGACGCTACTGCGTCACAACGGACCGTTTACCGTGTTCGTCCCCCTGCTGAAGACACTCCCACCTGTCAGTACTGCATCCTCCTCTCTAGTACTGCATCCTCCTCTCTAGTACTACATCCTCCTCTCTAGTACTGCATCCTCCTCTCTAGTACTGCATCCTCCTCTCTAGTACTGCATCCTCCTCTTTAGTACTGCATCCTCCTCTCTAGTACTGCATCCTCCTCTCTAGTACTACATCCTCCTCTCTAGTACTGCATCCTCCTCTCTAGTACTGCATCCTCCTCTCTAGTACTGCATCCTCCTCTTTAGTACTGCATCCTCCTCTCTAGTACTGCATCCTCCTCTCTAGTACTGCATCCTCCTCTCTAGTACTGCATCCTCCTCTTCAGTACTGCATCCTCCTCTCTCGTACTACATCCTCCTCTTTCCTCAGGACCTGAACCAGGAGGTCGTTTGTAAAAACCACCTGATCCTGGGTCAACACCTGTACAAAGACCTGGCAGGACAAGACTTCAACATGTATGGAGGAGCAAGGCTGAGGACCAAAGAGCACAAGGTGAGGCGCTGTGTCTCGTCTGGTTGTAGAGTGACGGTGTTGTAGAGTGATGGTGTGTCTCGTCTGGTTGTACAGTGACGGTGTTGTAGAGTGACGGTGTGTCTTGTCTGGTTGTAGAGTGACAGTGTTGTAGAGTGATGGTGTGTCTTGTCTGGTTGTAGAGTGACAGTGTTGTAGAGTGACGGTGTGTCTTGTCCGGTTGTAGAGTGACGGTGTTGTAGAGTGACGGTGTGTCTTGTCTGGTTGTAGAGTGACTGTGTGTCTTGTCTGGTTGTAGAGTGACGGTGTTGTAGAGTGACGATGTTGTAGAGTGACGGTGTGTCTTGTCTGGTTGTAGAGTGACGGTGTGTCTTGTCTGGTTGTACAGTGACGGTGTTGTAGAGTGACGGTGTGTCTTGTCCGGTTGTAGAGTGACAGTGTTGTAGAGTGACGGTGTGTCTTGTCTGGTTGTAGAGTGACGGTCTGTCTTGTCCGGTTGTAGGGTGACGGTGTTGTAGAGTGACGGTGTGTCTTGTCTGGTTGTAGCGGTTCCTCCTGATGGAGAACCCCAGCCGGCTGTACTCCGTCCTCCAGGACGATCTTCCAGCCTCCAACGGGATCGTCCACCTGGTGGACCAGCTGCTGACCGACCAGCTGCTGACCGACCCGGCGCCGCCGCCTCGCGACCTGCAAGTCCGTGACACTGACAACAACACTGTCAGGACTGGAACAGCAGGAGAGCAACTCTGTCTGTTTTCTTTGTTTTCTTCCAGTTTGCCGACAAAACAATCGGAGAGATTGTGTCAACAGACGGACGATTCAACCGTTTCCTGTCTCTGGTTGACGTCAGTCTTTATTCTACTAAACCGCTTCTTTCAGAACCTCCTTGACTTTATTGACGTAGATTTAGTTTAGAAAAGTCATTTAATCACTTTATCAAATCGGAAGCTGAAAACTGTTTATTTTGCATTTCTGGTTCTTCTTCTTCTTCTTCTTCTTCTTCTTCTTCTTCTTCTTCTTCTTCTTCTTCTTCTTCTTCTTCTTCTTCTTCTTCTTCTTCTTCTTCTTCTTCTTTTGAAGCTCTAATTTAATTGATTTATTAATTTATTAATCAGTTAGTAATTAGTTTTTAATTTCATTAATTAATAAAAGAATTATTAATACATTTCTTTATTTCTTTCTTTATATATGTATGTATGTATGTATTTATTTATTTATATGGGTTGTTGACGGCTCATTGTCGTCCTGCAGAACTGCGGCTCGCCGCCACCGCTGAGGTCTCCGGGGACGTTCACCGTCTTCGTCCCCAGCAACCAGGCTGTGGACCGAGCCCGGGACGGCAGCATCCTCTACATGCTGCGGGACGTAAGCTCATCCAACCTGCTCTCATCCAACCTGCGCTCATCCAACCAGCTCTCATCCAACCTGCTATAAATCCAACCAGCTCTCATCCAACCTACACTCATCCAACCTGCTCTCATCCAACCTACGCTCATCCAACCTGCGCTCATCCAATCAGCTCTCATCCAAGCTGCTCTCATCCAACCTGATATAAATCCAACTAGCTCTCATCCAACCTGCGCTCATCCAGCCTGCTATAAATCCAACTAGCTCACATCCAACCTGCGCTCATCCAGCCTGATATAAATCCAACTAGCTCGCATCCAACCAGTTCGCATCCAACCAGCTCTCACCCAACCTGCTCTCATCCAACCTGCGCTCATCCAACCTGCTATAAAGCCAACCTGCGCTCATCCAACCTGCGCTCATCCAACCTGCTGTCATCCAACCTGCTCTCATTCAACCTGCGCTCATCCAACCTGGGCTCTTCCAACCAGCTCTCATCCAACCTGCGATCATCCAACATGCGCTCTTCCAACCAGCTCTCATCCAACCTGCTCTCATCCAATCTGCTATAAATTCAACCTGCAATCATCCAACCTGCGCTCTTCCAACCAGCTCTCATCCAACCTGCGCTCTTCCAACCAGCTCTCATCCAACCTGCGCTCTTCCAACCAGCTCTCATCCAACCTGCGCTCTTCCAACCAGCTCTCATCCAACCTGCGCTCTTCCAACTTGCTATAAATCCAACCTGCAATAAATCCAACTTTCTCTCATCCAACCTGCGCTCATCCAACCAGCTCTCATCCAACCAGCCCCCCCCTCCCCCACAGGGATTTTAAAGTTCACCTTGATGCTTTGCTGATATGAAACAATGTGAAAGTCATGTAATCCTTCACGCTTTTATTTTGTAGGAAGATTTCTAATTCATTGTGTTTTTATTTTCAGGCCAAACATAAACTCCAGGAGCTCCTAAGACATCATGTCTTCTCCCAGGCTGCGGTGAGGAACCCCCCCCCCCCCCCCTCCCACACACACACACACACACAGACACACTTGAAATGTTTATTTAAAACGTGTGTTTGTTTGTTTGTTTGTTTGTGTCCAGCTGACGGTGGACCAGCTGGCGGCGCTGCCACACATTCAGACGATGGCGAACCAGAAGGTGGAGGTCACCGTGTCGGAGAACGTAGGCGTCCCGTCGCTGCTCCGTCACCGTCTGACTCGTCTGCGGGGTCGTTAACCGGTCATTGTCCTCCACTTCCTGCTCCGCCCTCCAGGGGGCGCTGCTGCTGGGGGACAAGAGCGTCCGGCTGCTGACCTCCGACATCATGGCGTCCAACGGCGTCATACACGTGATCGACGGCCTGCTGTTCCCCCCCTCCATCCTCCCCATCCTGCCCCACCGCTGTGACTCCACCCACAGCAAGATCACCCTGGTGAGGCCGGCCTCAGCATTAACACCACCTTCAGCATTAACACCACCTTCAGCATCAACACCACCTTCAGCATCAACACCACCTTCAGTAATAACACCACCTTCAGCATCAACACCACCTTCAGCATCAACACCACCTTCAGTAATAACACCACCTTCAGCATGAACACCACCTTCAGCATCAACACCACCTTCAGCATCAACACCACCTTCAGCATGAACACCACCTTCAGTATTAACACCACCTTCAACATGAACACCACCTTCAGCATTAACACTCAACAGACTGAATGTCTGGAAACACTCTGATATTTAATGATGAATATTTTCTACTTGATGTACTTTGTCTTTTTTTTTTTGGACCAATAAAAAGCCTCTTTGTGTTTCAGGGTCCGTGTGTCCACTGCAACTACCTCTCTGAGGCTGAGTGTCCAGAAGGATCAGTGGAAATGGTAATTTATTTATTTATTTATTTATTTATTTATTTATTTATTTATTTATTTATTTATTTATTTATTTATTTATTTATTTGTTTATTTGTTTATTTGTTTATTTATTCTCTTCTATTCATTGATTTGACTCTGTTTTTACTGTAAAGCACGTTTGTTATAACGTGGCCATAAAGTGGTTATAAAAGTTGCTCTACAGTGGATATAAAATGCATAGAAAGTGGCTCTAAAGTACATATAAAGTGGATCTACAGTGGCTCTAAAGTGGATATAAAATGGATCTAAAGTGGCTCTACACTTGCTATACAGTGGCTCTACAGTACACATAAAGTGGCTCGAAAGTGGATATAAATTTGCTATATAGTGGCTCTAAAGTGGATATAAAATGGATATAAGGTGGATATAAAGTGGCTCTAAAGTGGATACAAAGTGGCTATATAGTGGCTCTAAAGAGGATATAAAGTGGCTCTAAAGTGGATACAAAGTGGCTATATAGTGGCTCTAAAGTGGATACAAAGTGGCTATATAGTGGCTCTAAAGAGGATATAAAGTGGCTCTAAAGTGGATATAAAGTGGCTATGTAGTGGCTCTAAAGAGGATATAAAGTGGCTCTAAAGTGGATATAAAGTGGCTATATAGTGGCTCTAAAGAGGATATAAAGTGGCTCTAGAGTGGCTCTACAGTGTTTCCTGTGCTGGTCCCCAGGACCGCCATCAGGTCGGCTGCGACTACACCGTCTCCGCCTTCAAGACGATTTTCAGTAACGGCTGTGCAAAATACTGCAACACCACCAGAACGGTGAGTCGTTTTCTACACCTTCTACCGGGAGTCGTCTACAATCGTCTTCCTCCTGGAGGTTAATTTAACCGTCAGTCAACCAGAGGAGGTTAACATTTCTATCCATATACATTATATATATTTATAGCTAAAGTAATTAATGTATGTATAATTGGATATGGATCAAACAACTTTATTATAATTATTCAATATTACATGTCAATAATTATTAAAAAAATGTATTTATTGATACCTTTTCATCAGATAATTTGTCTTAATATAGTATTTAGAGTATGTTTAAATTAATTGAATGTTAAATAAATGCAAGCTAAAGAAAAGCATGTATTATTTATAGGGAAGGGATTTTGGACGTGCTCCCTTATGTTGTTCTGCAATAATTATTCACCATTAATATTACAGTCAAATAAAAAGTGAAATGAAAAAAAATTCAAGTAGAAATATATTTGGTTCATCAGTACGATATTAACCGTTTATTTATTTATTTATTTATTTATTTATTCTTCACAATGCCAAGTGCTTATCTTAAATAAAGGCATAATTAACTGTAAAATACATTTAATT
>NC_137653.1:865059-895059 GCF_963422515.1 Blennius ocellaris | reverse complement strand
TCACACTCACACTCACACTCACACTCACACAGTCACACTCACACTCACACTCACACTCACTCGCACACACTCTCACACTCGCACACATTCACACACTCACACATTCACACACACTCACACTGTGCAAGTGTTTCCCAATTTACACTTCCTTTGATGTCTAAAAAAGCTGCCCTGCAAATACATATTTGCTCAGTTTTATATATAATATAATATAATATAATATAATATAATATAATATAATATAATGTAATGTAATGTAATGTAATGTAATGTAATGTAATGTAATATAGTATAGTATAAAATAATATAATATAATATAATATAATATAATATAATATAATATAATCTTTTTAAAATGTTAATTTTGCACGACAACACTTAAACTTTGGACTTCAAGTTAACATTATAATTAATAGTGATTAAAAAGCTCCCTGTGCAGAATAAACCCTCTTTGTCTTCAGAACATATTCAGAAACTGATCAAATTTCATCAAGACGTTGGTAGAATTCTTCCACCAACGTCAGCGATGACGTCACAGTTCAGAACGCTGACCTGCTCCTGTCTGCCCCCTGGTGGCAGAGCTCACATCCTGCAGGGGATCTACTCCAGAGAAGATCTGGACAAGCTCGTTGGGCAAAGTCTGCCGACCCTCCACCCTCCGACCCGCTGGGGGGTCAGCAACACCAGTGGGGTAAACAAAGACAACAAATAAATACAAGTCACAATAACCCAAACCTTTGTTATCAGATTGAAGAAGCTCAATGTTTACATTCTTTATTTTATTATATTGTGAATCGTGACAGAAGGTCTGATTCTCTCTGTGAATGAATGGATGAATGGATGGATGAATGAATGATTGAATGAACGAACAGACACAAACAACACAGGGGATGTTTTGTTGTGTTGCAGATGATCCTCATCGGAGGAGCTTCTATCGTCACTCGTGACCTGCCAGCGACCAACGGCTTCATCCACATCATGAACCAGGTGAGATTCAACCTGACAACCTCCCTGTTTACCTGTTTACCTGTTTACCTGTTTACCTGAGTCTGTTTACCTGGACCTGTTTACCTGTTCACCTGTTTACCTGTTTACCTGAGTCTGTTTACCTGTTTATCTGGACCTGTACAGTGCAGTGCAGTGCAGTACAGCACAGTGCAGTGTATTACAGTACAGTGCAGTGCAGTGTAATACAGTACAGTGTAGTACAGTGTAGTGCAGTGCAGTACAGTGTAGTACAATACAGTGTAGCGCAGTGCAGTGCAGTAGAGTACAGTGTAGTCCAGTGCAATGCAGTACAGTACAGTGTAGTGCAGTGCAGTACAGTGTAGTGCAGCACAGTACAGTACAGAGTAGTGCAGTGCAGTACAGTGTCGTACAATACAGTGTAGTGCAGTACAGTACAGTGTAGTACAGTGCAGTGCAGTAGAGTACAGTGTAGTCCAGTGCAATACAGTACAGTACAATACAGTACAGTGTAGTGCAGTACAGTTCAGTACAGTGCAGTACAGTGTAGTCCAGTGCAGTACAGTACAGTACAGTGCAGTGCAGTGCAGTACAGTGCAGTACATTGTAGTACAGTACAGTGAAGTACAGTGCAGTTCAGTACAATGCAGTGCAGTGTAGTACAGTGCAGTATGGTACAGTATAGTACAGTACAGTGTAGTACAGTGCAGTACAGTGTAGTACAGTGCAGTACAGTACAGTGTAGTACAGTGCAGTAAAGTACAGTACAGTACAGTGCAGTGCAGTGTAGTATGGTACAGTGCAGTACAGTGCAGTCCAGTACATGTGAACGTTAATTGTTTCCAAAACAAGTAATTTGTGGGCGTGGCTAGGTTTTGATGCCGCGGCGGTCAGACCTCCCCCCCGAACCTCCGTCCCTGATGTCCTTCCTGAACACGTCCTCCAACTTCACCCTGTTCAGGCAGTACGTCCAGGTACGAGTCCCCGAGTTCTACAGTCCGTACCTCTATAATCTGTGTACGTTGTAGTACTCACCACACGGCCCCTGTGCAGCGGTACAACCTGTCGCAGTACCTGGACCGTTCCACCGTGACGCTGCTGCTGCCGACGGACGAGGCCGTGAGGCAGCATCTCAGCGGGACGCCGTCCTCCGTCCTGGTACGTCCCCCCCTTTTACTTTAGAACATTTTAATCAGATTACTTTAGTCCACTTAAGTATTTAGCTTTAAGCTTCACTGAGTCTTGGTGACTCTTTGTGGCGTTGTGCCGACTTCCGGAGGAAAAAAAACAGCATTGCTACGAGCCGCGCCGTTGCCGTAGCAACGCAGACGTTCTAAACATGTTTAAGACATTTTAACTCAAAGGCTTCATGCTGTTTACTGCTAAAACCACACGCTTGTTTTCAGTTCGGAAAACACGTGGACCTCAGTTCAAACTAGGTTAGGGATTGTTGTTGTTGTTGTTGTTAGATAGATAGATAGATAGATAGATAGATAGATAGATAGATAGATAGATAGATAGATAGATAGATAGATAGATAGATAGATAGATAGATAGATAGATAGATAGATAGATAGATAGATAGATAGATAGATAGATAGATAGATAGATAGATAGATAGATAGATACTTTATTCATCCCCGAAGGGAAATTGTTTTGTTGCAGCAATCTGGTACATACGAATATTATAAAATACAATAGAATAGTAATAAAAGTACAAAATAAAAATATGTGGGTATAAGACATAAAGTAAAACACAGAAGGGAACATGGGCACTTAGAAACAAGCAGGAGATCAAAGCAAGATAAATAAATAGTAAGGTGCAGTGGCAGAGCCATTAGAAGTAGGCATTATATAATAATAATAACAATAATACACATAATAACAATGTGTAATAGTGTATAATACTCGTGTATAGTACTACTAATAATGGTAGCAATAATATAACAATAACAATATGGTAGCAATAAAATAACAATAACAATATATATATATATATATATAATATATATATATATATATATCAGTAATAATATATCAGTAATAATAATAATACAAATAGCAATAATATACTTATAATAATAATAATACCAATGGTAATAGTGTACTTGCACATGTATAAATATATGTATATGTACATGCAATATGCCATATGAAGTATATGATATAATATAAGTATCAATGTAATTTAGTCCAGGTGGTGATGATTGTTGTTGTTGTTGTTGTTGCAGCAAAACGAAGGGCCCTGGTGTTTGTTTGTCTCCGCAGGACGCAGACGTGTTGAAGTACCATGTGATTCCCAACGTGCTGCTGTTCCCTGACCACCTGTCCGACGGCACGCTGAGCGGCACCCTGCTGGGCGCCACCTACCAGCTCCAGTTCCGCGTCGACCACAACAACCAGGTGACCACGCCCCCGTCTGGACGACGCCACCTCCCTGGGACCTCCAGGGGGCGGCGGCCAGGGTTCTCTGTGGGGTGGGGGGGCACGGCCAGGGTTTTCTGTGGGGGGTGGCGGCCAGGGTTCTCTGTGGGGTGGGGGGGCACGGCCAGGGTTTTCTGTGGGGGGTGGCGGCCAGGGTTCTCTGTGGGGGGCCACGGCCCTGGACGACGCACCGCCGCCTCGTCCTGCTGGCTCCATCAGGGGAGGAAGAGGAATGGGTGATTCTTCCATCGGTTCCTCTCTCTCCTTTTGGTGGCATCCCAGATAGACGATTCCCAGATAGACGATTCCCAGATAGACGACAGTGTTTTTCCCAGATAGACGATTCCCAGATAGACGATTCCCAGATAGACGACAGTGTTTTTCCCAGATAGACGATTCCCAGATAGACGATTCCCAGATAGACGACAGTGTTTTTCCCAGATAGACGATTCCCAGATAGTCGATTCCCAGATAGACGACAGTGTTTTTCCCAGATAGGCGATTCCCAGATAGACGATTCCCAGATAGACGACAGTGTTTTTCCCAGATAGACGATTCCCAGATAGACGATTCCCAGATAGACGACAGTGTTTTTCCCAGATAGACGATTCCCAGATAGACGATTCCCAGATAGACGACAGTGTTTTTCCCAGATAGACGATTCCCAGATAGTCGATTCCCAGATAGACGACAGTGTTTTTCCCAGATAGGCGATTCCCAGATAGACGATTCCCAGATAGACGACAGTGTTTTTCCCAGATAGACGATTCCCAGATAGTCGATTCCCAGATAGACGACAGTGTTTTTCCCAGATAGACGATTCCCAGATAGACGATTCCCAGATACACGACAGTGTTTTTCCCAGATAGGCGATTCCCAGATAGACGATTCCCAGATAGACGACAGTGTTTTTCCCAGATAGACGATTCCCAGATAGACGATTCCCAGATAGACGATTCCCAGATAGACGATTCCCAGATAGACGACAGTGTTTTTCCCAGATAGACGATTCCCAGTCAGACGACAGTGTTTTTCCCAGATAGACGATTCCCAGATAGACGATTCCCAGTTAGATGACAGTGTTTTTCCCAGATAGACGATTCCCAGATAGACAATTCCCAGTTAGACGATTCCCAGATAGACGATTCCCAGTCAGACGACAGTGTTTTTCCCAGATAGACGATTCCCAGTTAGACAACAGTGTTTTTCCCAGATAGACGATTCCCAGTTAGACGACAGTGTTTTTCCCAGATAGACGATTCCCAGATAGACGATTCCCAGATAGACAATTCCCAGTTAGACGATTCCCAGATAGACGATTCCCAGTCAGACGACAGTGTTTTTCCCAGATAGACGATTCTCAGATAGACGACAGTGTTTTTTCCCAGATAGACGATTCCCAGATAGACGACAGTGTTTTTTCCCAGATAGACGATTCCCAGTCAGGGAATTTCAAGGAGTTCCAGTATTTGCGGTGAAGCAGGAGACAAGGACACTGATCTGGAATGTGCCAAGCAGCACAGTAATCGAATAATGAAATATCATTTGTACGTGAATTACAGTCGTTCCAGAGGTGATATGAGAGTCGAGCTCATTGATTAGATTTTCAAATTAAAAGAGGAGGCAGAAGGAAGCGGGACAGAAGAGAAGGTGTGACCTGTGATACGCCTGAATATAAAAAAGGAAAACTCACCTTTGAAGTCCTGCATTTATCTTGTACAATTATATATTTATGTAATTGTATATCTATAATAATATCTTGTACTTTGAAATGTCTAATCTCAGAATTCTTATGTCTCAATGTTCACTCATTCATTTTATCTGTTGTTTGACGTCCGTTCATTTTTATTCTGTTGATGTGATCATTTTATCCAACTGTCAGATGGATGGATGGATGGATGGAGGGATGGATGGATGGAGGGATGGTTAGATGGAGGAATGGATGGATGGTGGGTGGATTGATGATGATGGATGGTTGGATGGATGGATGGATGCTGGATGGATGGATGGTTGGATGGATGGATGGATGGATTGATGGTTGGATGGATGATGGGTGGATTGATGATGATGATGGATGGATGGGTGGTTGGTTGGATGGATGGTTGGTTGGAGGGATGGATGGATGGATGGATGATGGGTGGATTGATGATGATGGATGGATGGGTGGTTGGTTGGATGGATGGATGGATGGATGGATGATGGATGGATGGATGGATGGATGGATGGATGATGGATGGTTGGTTGCCTGAGTTGACCTTTAACGACCTTCTCGTCCTCCAGACTTTTGCCAACGACGTTCTTCTTGACGGTTCCTTCATCGAGGGGCACAACGGCGTCGCCATGGTCCTCAATCAGGTCCTCAAAGTCCGCCGCAACAGATGTGACAAGCCAATCACCCTCCAGAGGAGGGTAAGGAAAGAACGGTGAAGTACAGACTGAGGCTACCGACTGAAGCTACAGACTGAAGCTATAGACAGAAGCTCCAGATTAAAGCTATAGATTAAAGCTCCAGATTAAAGCGACAGACAGAAACTACAGACTGAAGCTCCAGACTGAAGCTCCAGACGGACCGGTCAGTGGTCTCCAGCTCTCTCACTGTTTTCAGGGACGATGTTCGGCCTGTGAAGGAAAACCTGGATGTTCCAACAGATACAAGCCGGTAAGAAGGAACATTTTATTTTATTTAAAATATAAACACACATAAATCTGGACTCGTTCAGTCGTTGTTCACTCTTTCTCTGTCATTTCCTGTTTTTATTTGTTTCTATTGTTTTTACCGTCTGTCCTCTGAGGACCAATGAGGACCAATGAAGACCAATGAGGACCAATGAGATTGCATCTTATTGTCAACCGTTGCCGGACAAAGTCCACGTTGTGTTGAATGAAACCGAGCTCAGGGGGTTCTGAGGGTCTGAGGGTCTGAGGGCCTGAGGTTCTGAGGGCCTGAGGTTCTGAGGGTCTAAGGGTCTAAGGGTCTCAGGTTCTGAGGGTTTGAGGTTCTTTGGGTCTGAGGGTCTGAGGTTCTGAGGTTCTGAGGGTCTCAGGTTCTGAGGTTCTTAGGGTCTGAGGTTCTGAGGTTCTGAGGGTCTGAGGGTCTCAGGTTCTGAGGGTTTGAGGTTCTTTGGGTCTGAGGGTCTGAGGGTCTGAGGTTCTGAGGTTCTGAGGGTCTCAGGTTCTGAGGTTCTTAGGGTCTGAGGTTCTGAGGTTCTGAGGGTCTCAGGTTCTGAGGGTCTGAGGTTCTGAGGTTCTGAGGGTCTGAGGGTCTCAGGTTCTGAGGATCTGAGGGTCTGAGGGTCTGAGGGCCTGAGGGTCTGAGGTTCTGAGGGTCTGAGGTTCTGAGGTTCTGTTGTGTTCCACTGCAGGTCAGAGATCAGTTTCCCGTCAACATGAAGTCGAACTGTAAATACCGGTCCCGGTCTGGAGGCCGAGGGAAGACGGTCCCGGGCTGCGTCATCAACTGTGTCCACACCACCACGGTACCGGTCCCACTTCCTGTCCCTCCTGATCCACGTCCTCCACACTTCTGGAACTTAGTGTCCCTTTGAGTGTCGTCAGTCAGACGTCACCGTCCTCCTTTAGAACCGAGCTGAAGACACTTTTATTCTGTGGCTTTTCTTTTATTTTGTCTTATTATGTTAAACATTTTGTCTTCAGCCAGTTCAAATTCGTCTCCGAATCAAGCTGACGTGACTTTTAACCAGAGAACCAAATGACTGGAAGCTCGTCAAAGTTCTTGTTTACGGATCCGTCCAGACTCATCCAGATGTTTTTACATCTGGAAAGTCCAGGGCTGAGCCCTTAAAGTCCCGGTGAAATGTAAAACACCACTTTGCAAAAAACGATAGTTGTGGTTCTACTTGTAAGGTTCCTCCGACTCTGCCCCTCCACTGTTGTCGCATAACAAAGTTGTTTGAATTTTGAATCTCCAGCCGAGGAAGTCGGGGGAATCCTTCTTCTTCGTGGGCCGTTGTGGGCGGAGCCTATGTGTGACGTCACGAGTTGTGCAGATCTCGATCTGTTGTGTTTATATCGGCTTGTTTCCTCTTAAATATCCACGTTTTTACAGTGTTTTGAAGTTATAGTCGGCGTTTTATGAGCCTTGATGAAAGATTGAGCCTGGAAGAGACCAGAGAGGAGAAAAGGAGCACGGGCGGCAGGAGCGGCTAGCCGTTAGCTCATGCGGCTAGCGGCTAGCAGCTAGCGGGAGCCGCTAGTGGCTAGTAGACGATCAAGTAACACCTGGACTCATCTTCGGTGATTCCACGCAGTCGTAAAAGCTCTTGGACGTGTTGGATCCAGGAAGCCGGTCGTTCTGCCAAAAGTCAGGAGCCTCAAAGCCTCAAAGGTGAAAAGTGGCGGCTGCTGAGGCGAGGAGACGAGGACGAATGGAGGACGAAGCGTCTTCTGCTTCCTCAAACATGTTCCAGACGGGGTCACCGATGGCAGAACCACCTTCTGTGTCTTCTTCATCAATCACTGGGTTTGAAATGACCATGATGATGAAATCTGGTTCAATTCAGCCTCTTCGTGGTCAAAACTCTGATCCTCCATAATGTAAACACAACTTGGGCGTGTGCACAACTCGTGATGTCACTCTGTTATTGTCAGAAGCTCCGCCCAGCAGAGGAAATAGCGCCGTTTATCGGCTATTTTCTCTCAGATTGTCGTGTTTTAACATTTTACCTTCAGCCAGTTAGCAGGAAAACGTTCTAGATGAGACACCAGAGGGTTCTGGAGGTGGAACCTTCATTTCACTGGGACTTTAACAGACGCTCCAGACGCTGTCGTCACTCGGTGTCTGTGCTGCAGGACCACTCCTGCTGCCCCGGCTACTACGGCCACGAGTGCTTCCGGTGCCCCGGGGCGGAGGGCAGCTGGTGCTCCGGCCACGGCCAGTGTCTGGACGGGAGCCTCGGCAACGGGGAGTGCCGTTGCTACGAGGGTTTCCATGGTACCGCCTGCGAGGACTGTGAGCCGGGGAGATACGGAGTCAACTGCTCCTCCAGTGAGACACACACACACACACACACACACACACACACACACACACACACACACACACACACACACACACACAAACACGGTTTTTATGAGCTTCCTGCTGCAGACACATGGGAGATGCGTTCAGGTACATCACGTCATCGTGACCTTTCTTTTTCTTTTTTTTTTTTTTTTAATATTCAAAATTTGGTGGGTGTGGCTTATATCCAGGAGCTCATTGGTCCTGAAAGTGACAAATGTTTTTACCCCAAATCTCCTCCGCCTGTGAGGTTATTAGCAAACACAGCATATACGTTGGTAATATTATGATCTCTTGATTCTGTCTGTTTAAAAAAAAAAATATATATATATATATTTTTTTTTTTTAATGTATGCTGCAATGGAGAGCACAAGGACCTGAGAATAATGTCACAGTAGTTTTAAAATAAAACAATGACGTTACCAACCTCAGCTTATAAAGTCTCGTCTTCTAATGAACCAATAGTTCAGTGTTTTTCTACCTTTTTGAGCCAAGACACACTTTTTTCTTTGGAAACATCTGGAGTCACACCTCCACCATGGTAAACTCTGTAGCCTCTATTAACAATATAAAGTCTTTCTCATCAAAGTTTTATCAACAGGAATCCAGTAAATCCAGAAAGCAAGGACTTTTTTTAATAGTGACTCCCTCAGTGTGAAACCTGGACCTGATGGATGAAGAGCTGAGATCCTGGTTTTCAAAAACTTCTCCATCACTGTCACTGACACAGTACTTTGATACAAGATGGTAGCAGGAGGTGGAGATGAACCACACTGACGTCTGTCACTTTACATTTCACCGGCAAAGTTCTGTGCTGCCCTCTAGTGGTGAAGAGTATTTATACATCATTACTCTGCAACACACTGTCGCTGTGAGAGCAAAGGTTTTTTAGAAAAAAATGTGAAATGTGATAATTTCCCACGGCTCACCTGACGATCTGGAGGAAACACCAGTGGTTGAGAAACTCTGGACTAATGAACCATCTAGAAAGTGAAACCTGCATGTAGACCAACGACGTGGTTCCTCTTGTGTTCCAGAGTGTGTGTGTAGCCACGGCAAGTGTGACGACGGTCTGGCAGGAAGCGGCAAGTGTTTGTGTTACAAAGGCTGGAAAGGAGCGACCTGCTCTATAGGTAGCACACACACACACACACACACACACACACACACACACACACACACACACACACACCTCTTATCTTGTGGAATGTGTGTTGCAGAGATCAAGGACGACGCCTGTGGAGGCGCGTGTGACGAGAACGCAAAGTGAGTCCTGCCGTTCGTCGGACGCTTCAGGATTCAGACGACGAGCAAACAAGAGAAAAACAGTGATGGTAGTTTAGTCGACACAGCGAGCAGCTGTCCTCGTCCTCCACAGCTGTCCTCGTCCTCCACAGCTGTCCTCGTCCTCCACAGCTGTCTTCCTTTCAGGCCACGTCCACACCACCAGAAAAACCATCTGTCTTCTCCTCAGCCTTCTGCAAAAACATTCCGTCCCTATGAACTCAACACGAGGCTTCAGGACATGTAGTACACATGTAGTACACATGTAGTACACATGTAGTACACATGTAGTACACAGTCCAGGCCTGTAGGGGCGCTGTGACTCACCAAACACACCAAAAACGCAGAAGAAGACAGAGGACATAGAAATTCAGTAGCTTCTGCAGCTTGTAGTCCCTGATTGTTGTGGTTATTTGATGACATCACAGACGTGGGGGAGGGGGAGGGGGGGGGGGGGGGCATGACCTCATCTTTATTCCACTGATGATCGTCTTTGCCGACCCCCCAGGGTGTAGACGGCAAGGCAAAGACGATCATCTGTGGAAAAAATATGTCCGTCAAACATGGAGACATCAGACTGGACAGGGAGGACAGGAGGACCGGGAGGACAGGGGGACATGAGGATAGGGAGACATGAGGGCAGGGGACAGGAGGACCAGGAGAACAGGGGACATGATGACCAGGAGGACATGAGGACCAGGAGGACAGGGGACATGAGGATAGGGAGACATGAGGGCAGGGGACAGGAGGACCAGGAGAACAGGGGACATGATGACCAGGAGGACAGGGGACAGGAGGACTAGGAGGATAGGGGGACAGGAGGACCAGGAGGATAGGGGTACATGAGGACCAGGAGGACAGGGGACAGGAGGACCAGGAGGACAGGGGAGATGAGGACCAGGAGGACAGGGGGACATGGGGACCAGGAGGATAGGGGGACATGAGGACAGGGGACCAGGAGGACATAGGGACAGGAGGACCAGGAGGACATGAGGACAGGGGGCATGAGGACAGGAGGACCAGGAGGATAGGGGGACATGAGGACAGGAGGACCAGAAGGACAGGAGGACCAGGGAGATGTGAGGACCAGGGGGACCATGAGGACAGGAGAACAGGAGGACAGGGTTGTTCAGGCTGGAGCCCCCCCCCCCCCCCCCCCACCCCCCCCAGGACGTCTCACCTCCAGACGGTTCATGTGATTAATGTGATTAAAGTTCCCGTCGTTGATTTGATGTTGATGATCGTCTCTGCTGCAGCTGCATCACGGCGCCCAACGGCCAGGCTGCTGTGTGTGTGTGTGCAGCGGGGTACCAGGGGAACGGGACGCACTGCAGCGGTACACACACACACACACACACACTGTTTTTATTCCTTGGCTTTTTACCCACCTTGAGACTCTGCTAATCTTTGTTTCTATCTATCTATCTATCTATCTATCTATCTATCTATCTATCTCTGTATGTTTTCCGGAAGAAAGATGGATGAATGGAGGGATGGATGATGGGTGGATGGATGGATGATGGATGGAGGGATGGATGAATGTCTGGCTGGCTGGCTGGCTGGATGATGGGTGGATGGATGGATGATGGATGGAGGGATGGATGAATGTCTGGCTGGCTGGCTGGCTGGATGTATGGAGGGATGGACGATGGAAAACCCAGCACGTATTGAGACGTATTCGACTGTTTTGTTGATGAAAATCTGAAAGTTTTTCAAGAAACCAGTTTTTTTCTTTCTTTTTCTTCAAGCAGAAGCACAAAAACCCAACACAAGGTAGTTTGTGGTAGTTTGTGGTGTTGTGGTAGTTTGTGGTAGTTTGTGGTGTTGTGGTAGTTTGTGGTAGTTTGTGGTGTTGTGGTCGTAGAGCCTGACGGTGATTCTCTCCCGGGCAGAGCTGGACCTGTGCAGCCGGTCCAACGGCGGCTGCTCGGAGTTCGCCCAGTGCAGGAAGGTGTCGGCGGGAGAGCGGACCTGCAGCTGTAAAGCCGGCTTCACTGGAGACGGCGTCGTCTGCCTCGGTGTGTTTTACTCTACTCTCATACTGCCGCTCCGGCAAGGCCACCAATTCAAGTATTTAACGTCTGGGCGGGAGTTTCTGTCTTCAAATCCAACAAATCAAAACGCCGTTCTATGGAAGTAAAACTGTGCCGTCAGATTTCTAACTCTGAATTTTGTTTTTACCATGGAAATCAGACTTTGAATGTTAAAAGCTGTCGAATTTCAAGTACGCATCTTTTTTTGCTTTTGATTTTTTTTCGACATCTAAAAATATTCAGTGTGTAAAAATTCAATGTGTCTAAAAATTCAGCTGCAAAAAAATTCAGCTGTGAAAAAATTCAACCGCAAAAATAAATTCAGCTGCAGAAAATTCAGCTGTAAAAAAAAATCAGCTGCGACAAATTCAGCTGTAAAAAAATTCAAACGCAAAAAAAATTCAGCCACAAAAAAATTCAGCTGCAAAAAATATTAAGCTGTGAAAAAATTCAACTGCAAAAAAAATTCAGCTGCAAAAAAATTCAGCCGCAAAAACAAATTCAGCTGCAAAAAATTCAGCTGCAAAAAAAATTCACCCACAAAAAAATTCAGCTGTAAAAAATTCAGATGCGAAAAATTCAGCTGTAAAAAAAATTCAACCGCAAAAAAAATTCAACTGTAAAAAAATATTAAGCTGTAAAAAAATTAAACCGCAAAAAAAATTCAGCCGCAAAAACAAATTCAGCTGCAAAAAAAATTCAGCTGCCAAAAATATTAAGCTGTAAAAAAATTCAACCGCAAAAAACATTCAGCTGCAAAAAATATTTAGCTGTAAAAAAATTCAACCGCAAAACAAATTCAGCTGCAAAAAACATTCAGCTGCTAAACAGCCAGAATCTCTGTGTCATCAGGACGATGCAATCGAAACCTGTCTTGTTCACCCAACGTCCAATCAAGGGAAGCTTTGTTGGTCACGTGACATGTGCTTTTATGGCAAAAACTAATTTTAACAAACATAACCAGGTCATTGACGGCGGTGGGGAGGTTAGAATTAGTTTTTGCCATAACAAGCACTGCGCATTTTTTTTACAGCTGAATTTTTTTGCAGCTGAATTTTTAGACACATTGAATTTTTATGCACTGAATATTTTTTAGATGTTGTTGAAAAAAAATCAGATGCAAAAAAAAGATACATACTTGAAATTCGACAGCTTTTAAAATTCAAAGTCTGATTTCGATGGTAAAAAAAATTCAGTTAGAAATTCAAATTCAGAATCTGACGGCACAGTTTTACTTCCAGACCGTTCCTCTTGTTTGAAGGAGTCGATAGATGACATGTTAGATAATAAAGAATCAACAGCCACAGGTCTCTTGGTTCATCCACACATGGAAGGGTTCATTTTTATCTCGCTGAGTCGTGAATACTTGCAGGTTTGGAAGAGTTCAGCACAAAACGTTACGTGTAAAGAAAACCAGACACTTTGCTCCGTTTTCCTTGGTCGTGAATGTCGTCATGCTGCATTGAAGATGTGGTTGGTTCACAGAGATCGACGGCTGTCTGGTCAACAATGGCGGCTGCAGCCAGAAGCAGGAGTGCCTCAGGGCGGGGCCCAACATTGTAAGAACCACCGATAGGATGCTGCGTCGCCTCACACGTCAGCCGACGCCCAGCCGTTTGTGTGGCGTGAAGTTTCAGCAGTTTTATTTTAGTGAGGCTCACAAACTGGTTTTATATCAAGTAAACCTCATTTTGGAAGTCGAACCTGCTGCTCTTATATGTTGTTCAGTGAAAATAGTTCAACCTGAGAACTGGAATAACAACACTAAATGTTCTGTTCTATTTTATTTTATTTTATTTTGTTTTGTTTTGTTTTGTTTTGTTTTGTTTTGTTTTGTTTTGTTTTGTTTTGTTTTGTTTTGTTTTGTTTAGTTTTGTTTATTTTGTTTTACTATATTATATTTTACTATATTATATTTTATTATATTATATTTTATTTTATTTTATTATTTGACATTATATTATATTATATTATTTTATATTATTTTATATTATTTTATATTATTTTATTTTATTTTATTTTATTTTATTCATAATTAATGCAACTTGTGCTATTATGCTTTGGAATATGTGCTCAAATATAATGTAGTAAATGACATCCAGCAAACCAGACCTGCACTAATGTCATTTCATAACATTTGAAAAAACCCAGCAGCATTTAAATAGAATAAGTGGAGGAGAAGAAGGGAGGATGTGGTGAAAGGCAGGAAGCAGACTGACGGCTTGTTTGTGTCGCCTGCAGACGTCCTGCAGGTGTCGGCAAGGCTTCAGGAGGAGAGGGCGCGACTGCGAACGCCTCAACCCCTGCAGAACCGTACGTCTGTCATCCGCCTCCCGTTACACCGACACTTCCTCACTTCCTCACTTCCTCACTTCCTCACTTCCTCCGAGCAGCTGAAGCGTCTTTCACCATGAAGAAACACGCTGTGAACATATATGACCTTCAAAATTTACTGTTCAGTATATATGAAATAAATGTACCGTTTATTGGATTTATCATAACCTAACAGTCCCTCCTGTCTCCTAACAGTCCCTCCTGTCTCCTAACAGTCCCTCCTGTCTCCTAAGTGTCCCTCCTATCTCCTAACAGTCCTTCCTGTCTCCTAAGTGTCCCTCCTATCTCCTTACTGTCCCTCCTATCTCCTAACAGTCCTTCCTGTCTCCTAAGTGTCCCTCCTATCTCCTTACGGTCCCTCCTATCTCCTAACAGTCCTTCCTGTCTCCTAAGTGTCCCTCCTATCTCCTAACGGTCCCTCCTGTCTCCTAACAGTCCCTCCTGTCTCCTAAGTGTCCCTCCTATCTCCTTACTGTCCCTCCTATCTCCTAACAGTCCTTCCTGTCTCCTAAGTGTCCCTCCTATCTCCTAACGGTCCCTCCTATCTCCTAACAGTCCTTCCTGTCTCCTAAGTGTCCCTCCTGTCTCCTAACAGTCCCTCCTATCTCCTAACAGTCCCTCCTGTCTCCTAACAGTCCCTCCTATCTCCTAACAGTCCCTCCTGTCTCCTAACAGTCCCTCCTGTCTCCTAACAGTCCCTCCTATCTCCTAACAGTCCCTCCTGTCTCCTAACAGTCCCTCCTGTCTACTAAGTGTCCCTCCTATCTCCTTACTGTCCCTCCTATCTCCTAACAGTCCTTCCTGTCTCCTAAGTGTCCCTCCTATCTCCTTACGGTCCCTCCTGTCTCCTAACAGTCCTTCCTGTCTCCTAAGTGTCCCTCCTATCTCCTAACGGTCCCTCCTATCTCCTAACAGTCCTTCCTGTCTCCTAAGTGTCCCTCCTGTCTCCTAACAGTCCCTCCTATCTCCTAACAGTCCCTCCTGTCTCCTAACAGTCCCTCCTATCTCCTAACAGTCCCTCCTATCTCCTAACAGTCCCTCCTGTCTCCTAACAGTCCCTCCTGTCTCCTAACAGTCCCTCCTATCTCCTTACTGTCCCTCCTATCTCCTAACAGTCCTTCCTGTCTCCTAAGTGTCCCTCCTATCTCCTTACGGTCCCTCCTATCTCCTAACAGTCCTTCCTGTCTCCTAAGTGTCCCTCCTATCTCCTAACGGTCCCTCCTATCTCCTAACAGTCCCTCCTGTCTCCTAACAGTCCTTCCTGTCTCCTAACAGTCCCTCCTATCTCCTAACAGTCCCTCCTATCTCCTAACAGTCCCTCCTGTCTCCTAACAGTCCCTCCTATCTCCTAACAGTCCCTCCTGTCTCCTAACAGTCCCTCCTGTCTCCTAACAGTCCCTCCTGTCTCCTAACAGTCCCTCCTGTCTCCTAAGTGTCCCTCCTATCTCCTTACTGTCCCTCCTATCTCCTAACAGTCCTTCCTGTCTCCTAAGTGTCCCTCCTATCTCCTTACGGTCCCTCCTATCTCCTAACAGTCCTTCCTGTCTCCTAAGTGTCCCTCCTATCTCCTAACGGTCCCTCCTATCTCCTAACAGTCCTTCCTGTCTCCTAAGTGTCCCTCCTATCTCCTAACGGTCCCTCCTATCTCCTAACAGTCCTTCCTGTCTCCTAAGTGTCCCTCCTGTCTCCTAACAGTCCCTCCTATCTCCTAACAGTCCCTCCTGTCTCCTAACAGTCCCTCCTATCTCCTAACAGTCCCTCCTATCTCCTAACAGTCCCTCCTGTCTCCTAACAGTCCATCCTGTCTCCTAACAGTCCCTCCTATCTCCTAACAGTCCCTCCTGTCTCCTAACAGTCCCTCCTGTCTACTAAGTGTCCCTCCTATCTCCTTACTGTCCCTCCTATCTCCTAACAGTCCTTCCTGTCTCCTAAGTGTCCCTCCTATCTCCTTACGGTCCCTCCTGTCTCCTAACAGTCCTTCCTGTCTCCTAAGTGTCCCTCCTATCTCCTAACGGTCCCTCCTATCTCCTAACAGTCCTTCCTGTCTCCTAAGTGTCCCTCCTGTCTCCTAACAGTCCCTCCTATCTCCTAACAGTCCCTCCTGTCTCCTAACAGTCCCTCCTATCTCCTAACAGTCCCTCCTATCTCCTAACAGTCCCTCCTGTCTCCTAACAGTCCCTCCTGTCTCCTAACAGTCCCTCCTATCTCCTTACTGTCCCTCCTATCTCCTAACAGTCCTTCCTGTCTCCTAAGTGTCCCTCCTATCTCCTTACGGTCCCTCCTATCTCCTAACAGTCCTTCCTGTCTCCTAAGTGTCCCTCCTATCTCCTAACGGTCCCTCCTATCTCCTAACAGTCCCTCCTGTCTCCTAACAGTCCTTCCTGTCTCCTAACAGTCCCTCCTATCTCCTAACAGTCCCTCCTATCTCCTAACAGTCCCTCCTGTCTCCTAACAGTCCCTCCTATCTCCTAACAGTCCCTCCTGTCTCCTAACAGTCCCTCCTGTCTCCTAACAGTCCCTCCTGTCTCCTAACAGTCCCTCCTGTCTCCTAAGTGTCCCTCCTATCTCCTTACTGTCCCTCCTATCTCCTAACAGTCCTTCCTGTCTCCTAAGTGTCCCTCCTATCTCCTTACGGTCCCTCCTATCTCCTAACAGTCCTTCCTGTCTCCTAAGTGTCCCTCCTATCTCCTAACGGTCCCTCCTATCTCCTAACAGTCCTTCCTGTCTCCTAAGTGTCCCTCCTATCTCCTAACGGTCCCTCCTATCTCCTAACAGTCCTTCCTGTCTCCTAAGTGTCCCTCCTGTCTCCTAACAGTCCCTCCTATCTCCTAACAGTCCCTCCTGTCTCCTAACAGTCCCTCCTATCTCCTAACAGTCCCTCCTATCTCCTAACAGTCCCTCCTGTCTCCTAACAGTCCCTCCTGTCTCCTAACAGTCCCTCCTATCTCCTAACAGTCCCTCCTGTCTCCTAACAGTCCCTCCTGTCTACTAAGTGTCCCTCCTATCTCCTTACTGTCCCTCCTATCTCCTAACAGTCCTTCCTGTCTCCTAAGTGTCCCTCCTATCTCCTTACGGTCCCTCCTGTCTCCTAACAGTCCTTCCTGTCTCCTAAGTGTCCCTCCTATCTCCTAACGGTCCCTCCTATCTCCTAACAGTCCTTCCTGTCTCCTAAGTGTCCCTCCTGTCTCCTAACAGTCCCTCCTATCTCCTAACAGTCCCTCCTGTCTCCTAACAGTCCCTCCTATCTCCTAACAGTCCCTCCTATCTCCTAACAGTCCCTCCTGTCTCCTAACAGTCCCTCCTGTCTCCTAACAGTCCCTCCTATCTCCTTACTGTCCCTCCTATCTCCTAACAGTCCTTCCTGTCTCCTAAGTGTCCCTCCTATCTCCTTACGGTCCCTCCTATCTCCTAACAGTCCTTCCTGTCTCCTAAGTGTCCCTCCTATCTCCTAACGGTCCCTCCTATCTCCTAACAGTCCCTCCTGTCTCCTAACAGTCCTTCCTGTCTCCTAACAGTCCCTCCTATCTCCTAACAGTCCCTCCTGTCTCCTAACAGTCCCTCCTATCTCCTAACAGTCCCTCCTGTCTCCTAACAGTCCCTCCTGTCTCCTAACAGTCCCTCCTGTCTCCTAACAGTCCCTCCTGTCTCCTAAGTGTCCCTCCTATCTCCTTACTGTCCCTCCTATCTCCTAACAGTCCTTCCTGTCTCCTAAGTGTCCCTCCTATCTCCTTACGGTCCCTCCTATCTCCTAACAGTCCTTCCTGTCTCCTAAGTGTCCCTCCTATCTCCTAACGGTCCCTCCTATCTCCTAACAGTCCTTCCTGTCTCCTAAGTGTCCCTCCTGTCTCTAAATATAAATTGAAATAAATAAATCTAAAGTGAAATCAATAAAGTGAAATATGTCCAGTAAACAAACAAACAAAGTGAAATCAATAAATAAAACTGTGGTTGCAGAACAACGGCGGCTGCAGCAGGTATGCTAGCTGCAGTCCGTACGGCGACGGCGACAGGAACTGCACCTGCAAAAGAGGACACGTCGGAGACGGCTTGGTGTGCCGCGGCTCCGTGGACAACGTGAGGAGCCTGACCTCTGACCTCTGACCCCCTCCCCCCTCCCCCGCACTCACAGCACCACGTGTTTCCTCTCCTGCAGGAGATTCAGCAGAACTCCAACTATTCCTTCATTCGCTCCATGTTAGCGGTGAGTCGTTACTATTATTACTATTAAATGATAAGATTTCAGTTTTACACCTTTGTTGTTCATCTTCTGTCGAGAATTAAACGTGTGTTTATAAACACTGCTTAACGCTCCAGAGAGACTTATTTTAAAGAGGTAAATAACATTTGGTGCAACACGTGTGCATTTGGGGGCGACGGTGTCCCGGGAAGGACAAACAGCTAGAAATACTTGGTCCAGCACCATCTAGAGGCGTCTTCCAGTATCACAGCCACGGCCTGTTTACACCAGGGGCGTCAAACTGGTTTCAGTTGAGGATCCACATCGACCTGATCTGACCTCTGACCTCTGGAAGCCGACAAGTCAAACAGAACATTAAACTGCAGATCTGGACAAATGTCAGAGTCTTCCTTCTTTTGATTCTTTTGTAACTGCAAGAATTTGCCATTTGTCTATTCTGAAATATACATATTAAAGTAAGTCAGATATTATTATATTTGTGAAAAAACCCTCAGTCACCTTATCTGGTATCGTATTTTTATTCAGGATTAAAACAATTTGTCATCATCTGGAAATTGTTTTGAGTTTACGTGTCTAAAGTATCACTTCACATAAGTTGGACTCGTTGTTTTATTGTGAAAGGCGTTGCGTCATGTGACCTCCACATTAATGTCGGGGGTCAAATTCTGACCAAGGGCGGTTTTGAATGTCATTTTTGACAGATGGAGGGTCCCGGACTGTACAACAAAGGACCGTACACCGTCTTCTCCCCGGCCGGAGGCGTCAATGACACGGTGGTGAGCGACGGCCAGCAGGAAGCTCCACAGGCTTCCTCCGTATTTCAAAATTAAACGCCTGACACTAAGTGAAGCCATGTCTGCGTTGTGCCCTAGGTGGCAGTGTTGTGCCTGCTGCTGCTGCTGCTGCGCCTTTAAGTCGCTCAATGTACCACCTTGTGGCGCAAACTTGTATTTCGGCACAAATGTATTTATTTATTGAACGAGAACATTAACAAACTGTAGCGGTGGCTGAGCATGTGATCAACAAACAAAGAAAACACAACAAAACAATAACAAAACAGAAATACAAAGGGGGGATAATAAATAAACTAATACAGCTTAACAATAACAAACATATTAATCTGGGCTTTTACATTGAAATTAAATCAAAAGAGAAAGAGGAAGGACTGTTAGGAGACAGGAGGGACTGTTAGGAGACAGGAGGGACTGTTAGGAGACAGGAAGGACTGTTAGGAGACAGGAGGGACTGTTAGGAGATAGGGGGGACTGGTAGGAGACAGGAGGGACTGTTAGGAGATAGGAGAGACTGTTAGGAGACAGGAGGGACTGTTAGGAGATAGGAGGGACTGTTAAGAGATAGGAGGGACTGTTAGGAGACAGGAAAGACTGTTAGGAGATAGGAAAGACTGTTAGGAGACAGGAGGGACTGTCAGGAGAAAGGAGAGACTGTTAGGAGACAGGAGGGACTGTTAGGAGACAGGAGGGACTGTTAGGAGACAGGAAGGACTGTTAGGAGACAGGAGGGACTGTTAGGAGACATGAGGGACTGTTAAGAGACAGGAGGGACTGTTTGGAGACAGGAGGGACTGTTAGGAGACATGAGGGACTGTTAGGAGACAGGAGGGACTGTTAAGAGATAGGAGGGACTGTTAGGAGATAGGAAAGACTGTTAGGAGACAGGAGGGACTGTCAGGAGACAGGAGGGACTGTTAGGAGACATGAGGGACTGTTAAGAGACAGGAGGGACTGTTTGGAGACAGGAGGGACTGTTAGGAGACATGAGGGACTGTTAGGAGACACGAGGGACTGTTAGGAGACAGGAGGGACTGTTAAGAGATAGGAGGGACTGTTAGGAGATAGGAAAGACTGTTAGGAGACAGGAGGGACTGTCAGGAGACAGGAGAGACTGTTAGGAGACAGGAGGGACTGTCAGGAGACAGGAGAGACTGTTAGGAAACAGGAGGGACTGTTAGGAGATAGGAGAGACTGTTAGGAGATAGGAGGGACTGTTAGGAGATAGGAGGGACTGTTAGGAGACAAGAGGGACTGTTAGGAGACAGGAGGGACTGTTAGGACATATGAGGGACTGTTAGGAAACAGGAGGGACTGTTAAGAGATAGGAGGGACTGTTAGGAGATAAGAGGGACTGTTAGGAGATAGGAGGGACTGTTAGGAGATAGGAGGGACTGTTAGGAGACAGGAGGGACTGTTAGGAGACAGGAGGGACTGTTAGGAGACAGGAGGGACTGTTAGGAGACAGGAGGGACTAATAAACCTGTTGTTATGTCCTTTAAATCACTTCAGTATTGCAGCACTAAATGTACTTGTCCAAACTGTGAACTGCTGACCCAGCAGATCTTCTCGATGACGACATCATGGCTGTTTTCTCTTTCTGCTGGATGTTTGAGGTTCAACCGTAAAACAACTCACATATTTGCACGTGAGGCGTGTTGCCCCTGTCCGTTACCGGTCGACATGTTGTTCCTGCAGATCGAGGCGTGGAAGAAATCCGGGCGTTCCGTGGACCTGGCGTACTACCACGTGGTTTCCTGTGAAGTTCTGACCTTCAGTGACCTGAAAGCCACGAAGCGAGCCGTCGCAATGTCAGGACACACTCTGCACTTCAGCATGAAGGAGGTAGCACACACACACACACACACACACACACACACACACACACACACACACTTCCTGGTTCCTCCAGGTTCCCAGTGATCTGAGGCCAATAGTTCAGTGTTTTTCAACCTTATTGAGTCAAGACACACTTTTTTCTTTGGAAACATCTGGAGGCACATCTCCACCATGTGAACCTCTGGAGCCTCAACAATATAAAGTCTTTCTCATCAAAGTTTATCAACAGGAATCAAGTAAATCCAGAAAAGTAGTTAGATTAAGTTAGAGTAGTTAGATTACGTTAGAGTAGTTAGATTACATTAGAGTATTAGATTAAGTTAGAGTAGTTAGATTACGTTAGAGTAGTTAGATTACGTTAGAGTAGTTAGATTACGTTAGAGTATTAGATTAAGTTAGAGTAGTTAGATTACGTTAGAGTATTAGATTAAGTTAGAGTAGTTAGATTAAGTTAGAGTAGTTAGATTACGTTAGAGTATTAGATTAAGTTAGAGTAGTTAGATTACGTTAGAGTAGATAGATTAAGTTAGAGTAGTTAGATTAAGTGAGAGTAGTTGGATTAAGTTAGAGTAGTTAGATTAAGTTAGAGTAGTTAGATTAAGTGAGAGTAGTTAGATTAAGTTAGAGTAGTTAGATTAAGTTAGAGTAGTTAGATTAAGTTAGAGTAGTTAGATTAAGTGAGAGTAGTTGGATTAAGTTAGAGTACTTAGATTAAGTGAGAGTAGTTGGATTAAGTGAGAGTAGTTGGATTAAGTTAGAGTAGTTAGATTAAGTTAGAGTAGTTAGATTAAGTGAGAGTAGTTAGATTAAGTTAGAGTAGTTAGATTAAGTTAGAGTAGTTAGATTAAGTGAGAGTAGTTGGATTAAGTTAGAGTACTTAGATTAAGTGAGAGTAGTTGGATTAAGTGAGAGTAGTTAGATTAAGTTAGAGTACTTAGATTAAGTGAGAGTAGTTAGATTAAGTTAGACTAGTTAGATTAAGTTAGATTGGCGTCTCTGAGGACAGCTGGACTCTGTCGCCCCCTGCAGGGCTCACTGTGGATCAACAACGTGTCCCGGGTGGTAGAAAGCGACTACACAGTGGTGAACGGCGTCATCCACCAGGTGGAGCAGCTGCTGACCCCGTACCAGCTGGAGGACCAGCTGCAGCTCCAGCCCAACCTGGTGACTCTCTCTCTCTCTCTCTCTCTCTCTCTCTCTCTCTCTCTCTCTCTCTCTCTCTCTCTCTCTCTCTCTCTCTCTCTATCTCTCTCCCTGGTGACTGTCTCTCTCTATCTCGCTCTCTCTGTCTCTCTCTCTCTCTCTCTCTCTGTCTCTCTCTCTCTCTCTCTCTCTCTATCTCTCTCCCTGGTGACTGTCTCTCTCTATCTCGCTCTCTCTGTCTCTCTCTCTGTCTCTCTCTCTCTCTCTCTCTCTCTCTCTCTCTCTCTCTCTGTCTCTCTCTCTCCCTGGTGACTGTCTCTCTCTCTCTCTCTCCCTCTCTCTCTCTCTCGCTCTCTCACTCTCTCTCTCTCACTCTCACTCTCTCTCACTCTCTCTCTCTCTCAATCTCTCTCTCTCACTCTCTCTCTCTCTCACTCTCACTCTCTCACTCACTCTCACTCTCTCTCTCTCTCTCTCTCTCTCTCTCCTCTCTCTCTGCTCTCTCTCTCTCTCTCTCTGTCTCTCTCTCTCTCTCTCTCTCTCTATCGCTCTCCCTGGTGACTGTCTCTCTCTATCTCGCTCTCTCTGTCTCTCTCTCTCTCTCTCTCTCTCTCTCTCTCTCTGTCTCTCTCTCTCTCTCTCTCTCTATCTCTCTCCCTGGTGACTGTCTCTCTCTATCTCGCTCTCTCTGTCTCTCTCTCTGTCTCTCTCTCTCTCTCTCTCTCTCTCTCTCTCTCTCTGTCTCTCTCTCTCCCTGGTGACTGTCTCTCCCTCTCTCTCTCTCTCTCGCTCTCTCACTCTCTCTCTCTCACTCTCACTCTCTCACTCTCTCTCTCTCTCTCTCACTCTCACTCTCTCACGCACTCTCACTCTCTCTCACTCTCTCTCTCTCTAACTCTCTCTCTCTCTGTCTCTCTCTCTCCCTGGTGACTGTCTCTCCCTCTCTCTCTCTCTCTCACTCTCTCTCTCTCACTCTCACTCTCTCTCACTCTCTCTCTCTCACTCTCACTCTCTCTCTCTCACTCTCACTCTCTCACTCACTCTCACTCTCTCTCACTCTCTCTCTCTCTAACTCTCTCTCTCTCTCTCTCTCTCTCCAGATGAATTTAACCACAGCGATTTCCTTCTACGGCTACACCCGCTTCTCCAGGCTGCTGGAGGTAATAACGGAAGTGCTGCAGCGCCACCAGGAGGCGGTGGTCGTTCGCCCTGAGTGACGGAGGCTTCAGGCCTGCTGCCGTCGATGAGGGCGTGGGTCTGGGGTGGAGCGAACAGCAAACACAGACTCACCGTTTCCATAGCAACTGACGGCCATGTTCACCTGTGAATCTCCTCGTTTTCCATCAGATACAAACTCTCTGATCCAAAACCTTCACCTTAGTGCAAATATAAAGTGTGTGTATAGTGTATATATAGTGTGTAAATAGTGCTTTTATAGTGTAAATAGAGTGTATATAGTGTGTATATAGAGTGTAAATATAGTGTGTATAGTGTGTAAATAGTGTTTTTGTAATATATAGTGTAAATAGAGTGTATATAGTGTAAATATATGTATGTATAGTGTATATATAGAGATATATAATATATATAGTGTAAATGTAGTGTATATATATATAGTGTGTAAATAGTGTAAATATAGTGTGTGTATATCGTGTATATATATTGTGTATATAGAGTATATATAACATATATAATGTAAATATAGTATATATAGGGTATATATAGTGTGTGTGTGTGTGTGTGTGTATACACATACACACTATATATAGACTATACACACTCTACACTCTATATACACACTATATATACACTATACACACTATATTTACACTCTATACACACTATATACACACTATATACACTCTATATACACACTATATATACACTATACACACTATATTTACACTCTATACACACTATATACACACTATATACACTCTATTTACACACTATATATATCCTATACACACTACACTCTATATACACACTATATATACAGTATACCCAGACCCAATGGTGTTTCAGAGCCGAGTTCTGCTTCAGTACAGAAACACTTCCTGGGTTCATTTTCCAACTGAGCCAACCGGGAGTGACGGTGTTGGTGGTGCTGTGTGCAGGACTCTGGGGTGGTGCCGCTGCTGGACATGAGCCTCCACCAGCCGTACACCATCTTCTGGCCGTCCAACCAGGCGCTGGACGCCATGGCGCCCGAACGCTGGCGCTGGCTCACCAGCCCCGACAACCAGCAGCAGCTCGCCGCCATCGTCAAGGCTCACGTCGTACGGAACATCAAGGTAGACGTCTGCTTGACGGACGTCTGGCGTTAGTGAATCGGGATCAATACGCTTCTTGGCCTTCGTCTCACAAGAACTCTGTACCTTCTGTCTGGAGGTTCTAGAGCCGGGGAGTTAAACGTACGACCTGCGGCTCAAAAGCACGGCCGGTTTGTAAAAAAAGGAGAAGTTTATTTTGAAAATTTCACTGCGTTCTGCATCAGAGGCTCCATTAACGTGTCTCTGCCCTCAGATTGTCGTCCTTTTTGCTACAAATTGGTTGGTTTTTACACAAATATCGACTTTTCATCACGTCTACAGTAAAACCTCTGATGTAGGGACGCCCTACAATCCAAGGGCATGTCCAAGTGTCCCCTGAAGACAGGTGTCTTCTCTTGAGAGGGACGGGTCATGAGGACAAATTGTAGTACGAGTTGATATTTAACAAACCAAACATCAAATATGTTCTGGTTATTTAAAAGAACAAAATTGAACATTGAGTACAATAAAAATACATGTATATAAGATGTTTACAATATAATGATTAAATAAGATTTAAAGTACTTCAGGGACCACAAACAGTCCAGTTTCATCCTGAGTGACCAGACTGCTGAAATATCGCTATAATACCCTTTGAAGTTACACTTCAAAGTGTTTCTTTGTTGTGGTCACAGTGTACGGAATGAAGCTGTCTATATTTTTACAAGATCAAACAGTTAGAACTGAAAACGATTACAATCTCAACAGAAAGTCCATTTTAATGAACATTCTGGTGCAAAATACAATGAACTGTCAAAATAAAACTAGTATAAATCCTCTATAAGCTCCTTGGTGGGTTTATGTTCTCTGCTGTTCAGGGAATGTCAAACTTTACTGTACCAGAGTACGAGGGACCTCAGACTCGTCCTCCATCCTGTGCACTAGGCTCCGCCCCTCTGCTGGGATTTTCGGGATCATTACGTTACATTATGGATCGTTACGTTATGGATCGTTACGCTATAGATCGTTACGTTATGGATCGTTACGCTATGGATCGTTACGTTATGGATCGTTACGCTATGGATCGTTACGCTATGAATCGTTACGTTATGATCGTTACGTTAGGGATCGTTAGATTATGGATCATTACGTTTTGGATCGTTACACTATGGATCGTTACATTATGGATCGTTACGTTATGGATCGTTACGCTATAGATCGTTACGTTATGGATCGTTACGCTATGGATCGTTACGTTATGGATCGTTACGCTATGGATCGTTACGCTATGAATCGTTACGTTATGATCGTTACGTTTTGGATCGTTACGCTATGGATCGTTACGTTATGGATCGTTACGCTATGGATTCTTACGTTTTGGATCGTTACGTTATGGATCGTTACGCTATGGATCGTTACGTTATGGATCGTTACGCTATGGATCGTTACGTTTTGGATCGTTTCGCTATGGATCATTACGTTTTGGATCGTTACGCTATGGATCGCTACGCTATGGATCGTTCTCTGCGCCACAACAAAGTTTAAAAATCAAAATGTAAAAGTTATAATGAGTTATAAATTTACCTGTCCGACACATTTAAGGTGAAATTCAGACCGTTTGTGACCCGGAAACTAAAATGTCTTTGAGAAAAGAAGATTAATTTCTGAATCCTCAACAAATCGATTAGTCAATGTAGTGTGTGTGTGTGTGTGTGTGTGTGTGTGTGTGTGTGTGTGTGTGTGTGTGTGTGTGTGTGTGTGTGTAGCTGCTGAGCCTCTCGAGAAGCACGAACCTGTCGTCTTTCCGCTCCATGCACGGATCCTCCCTGAAGTTGTTGCCATGGTGACCGCTCCCGTCACATGGCACAAACACTTTGAATGAGCGGCGAGGACGTCTTAGATCTTATTTTTTTCACGAGCGGATCGAACATCCACGGCAGCTTGTGACGATCAAACGGACGGAGGAAAACGTCATTTCAGGTCCTACTAATATATTCTATAATCATTTACATATAGATTCCTAAAGACTTAAACCTCAGGCAAACAAAGTAGAACCAGTCCAGAACACCACTTGTACCTGCACTCTGTGGTGTTTCAAGAAGTTCTAAATGAAGTTACACAATAAACCTTTTTTCACATTTTTATTCTCGCCTGAGAAAAAAGAAAACTTCTCATATTCTGAGAATTGGAGGTTTTTTAAATCCAGCAAACTGACAGAGGAAGTCCCAAAGTTCAGCTTCCCACCAAACTGAAGGATGTGCAGCCGAACACGACCCGAACAGGACGGAACGGGACGGAACGGGACGGAACGGGACGGGACGGGACGGGACGGAACGGGACGGGACGGGACGGAACGGGACGGGACGGAACGGGACGAACGGGACGGAATGGGACCGAAAGGGACGGAACGGGACGGAACGGGACCGAAAGGGACGGAACGGGACGGAACGGGACCGAACAGGACCGAACAGAACGGAACAGGACAGGCGCTGAGGCGCTGGGACACTGAGACACTGGGGCACAGGGGCACAGGGGCACTGGGACACTGAGACACTGGGGCACTGGGGCACTGGGGACACTGGGACACTGAGACACTGGGACACTGGGACACTGGAATCCAGTATGAAACAAGCAGACATGACGGAGACAAGTCCCAGCAGACCAGGACACATGAACCTGTTGCAGCAGGAAGGAATCAAACATGGGGGACAGAAAAGACGTAATAAAATGTGAGACATGATCTGAAGACGCCGATAAAGACGTCTTCGCTGTGGTTGCTGACGCCAGAGCAGCGTTAGAGTCGTTCTCGACAGCTTGACCTCCTGCTTCATGTGTGTCTCTGCTCAGGGGGACATCCTGATCAACGGGGACGCCGCCCGGCCTGCAGCAGCGCCACATGAGCTTCAAGGTGGGCGTGGCCTACGGCATCGACCACCTGCTGGAGCCGCCCGGTCTGGGGGCGCACTGCGACGACTTCCAGAACAAAACCACCTACGTGAGCAGACGTCCGTCCTTTAACTCGTCCTGACGCGTCTCTGATCGTTTTTTGCATTTTCGTTTCAGGAAAGTTGAGCGTCTGAGATGTAGTGTTCACCTTCGGGCCACTAGAGGGCGCCGGTGGTTGTTTTTGAAATGACCTGCATGTTTGAAGACGAGCTCAATCTTCATGCAAAGATTCTTGGAGACGATTGTTATTTTTACTTTTATTTTTCCCTCTTTACACTCATTTGCTTTTGTCTTTCATCTCTTGAAACTCTTTATATTTCCTTTGTTGCTCAGATTCCAAATGAAGCTGCTTTGATCTTCCTGGACGGAGTTGTTTGTCCTTGTGTTCTGGTCGTTTTACATAAAGGGACATTTTTGAGTCCAAACCCCGATCAAGTCTGAACAAAGTGGAATTACCCTCGTTAAAATGGTTTAATCCACCGTCATGCTGCTCCTGAAGTCTTGAGTTTCAGAGCTGAAATGATCCGTTTGTTGTTGTTCAGGGTCGTTGTGGACGATGTTCCTTACCTCCAACCTGCTCCTTCAGATACATCGACACGGTGAGATGTGGAAACACAAACCTCAAAAACCCAGCAACTCACTACATACCCCTCCTTTTATAAATATGTAACGACGCCCCCCCCCCAGGGAGAAACGATGGTGTGTGTCCAGCCTGGGCGGAGTACAGTGTGTACTCCAGCCACTTCAGCAGGGCCGGGTGCAAGAGGATCTGTACCTACAAGGCCTGGACCCAGAAGTGCTGCAAGAACCATTACGGCCGAGACTGCCAAGGTGGGGGGGGGGGGGGGGGTACTATACAACTACTGCCATGGTGTGGGGGGAGGGGGGGGGTACTGTACAACTACTGTCAAGGTGGGGATGGGGGGGTACTTTATAAGTACTGCCATGGTGGGGGGGGGGGGTGCTGTACAAGTACTGCCATGGTGGGGGTGGTGGTACTGTACAAGTACTGCCAAGGTGGGGGGTACTGTACAAGTACTGCCATGGTGGGGGTGGTGGTACTGTACAAGTACTGCCAAGGTGGGGGGTACTGTACAAGTACTGCCATGGTGGGGGGGGGGGGTACCATACAACTACTGCTAAGGTGGGGGGGTAAGGTACAACTACCACTGCCATCACTTCAACATGAGGTGTGTAATATTGAGAAAACTGCACTTTAACACCACAACCAGAGACGTTTCCTCACTTAACTACAATTAAGAAAAACTATTTTTAATTAATTGTTCCTGTGTCTTTCAGAGGCATCAAGACAATTATTACCAGGAAACGGACGTTTTTTTTTCTTTATTATTCCGCTTCTGCTTCCTCCCATATTTCAGTGCGTAACGAGTCGGTTCATAAAAAAATATCTCAAAACGTGCGGAATATTGGAGAATAGTGTGTTTCTATTTATATAAGGGCGACGCCAGCGGTTTCTAAAAACAAAACGTAAAAAATGGTGAAGAATTTCCAATGGGAGCCGAGAAAACAATGCGATTAATCGCAATTAATTGCTTAATTTTTTAATCTATCGCCAGCGCTAGTTTTGACCTGATCCCGGCGCAGTGGGGAGGTGACGGTGTTGTGGGTGTGGCTCAGTGGGCTGGTGACGGTGTTGTGGGTGTGGCTCAGTGGGCTGGTGACGGTGTTGTGGGTGTGGCTCAGTGGGGTGGTGACGGTGTTGTGGGTGTGGCTCAGTGGGGTGGTGACGGTGTTGTGGGTGTGGCTCAGTGGGGTGGTGATGGTGTTGTGGGTGTGGCTCAGTGGGGTGGTGACGGTGTTGTGGGTGTGGCTCAGTGGGGTGGTGACGGTGTTGTGGGTGTGGCTCAGTGGGGTGGTGACGGTGTTGTGGGTGTGGCTCAGTGGGGTGGTGACGGTGTTGTGGGTGTGGCTCAGTGGGGTGGTGACGGTGTTGTGGGTGTGGCTCAGTGGGCTGGTGACGGTGTTGTGGGTGTGGCTCAGTGGGGTGGTGACGGTGTTGTGGGTGTGGCTCAGTGGGGTGGTGACGGTGTTGTGGGTGTGGCTCAGTGGGGTGGTGACGGTGTTGTGGGTGTGGCTCAGTGGGCTGGTGACGGTGTTGTGGGTGTGGCTCAGTGGGGTGGTGACGGTGTTGTGGGTGTGGCTCAGTGGGGTGGTGACGGTGTTGTGGGTGTGGTTCAGTGTGTCCAGGAGGGGTGGAGGCTCCCTGTGGGAGCCGGGGCTCCTGCAGCGACGGCGTCTCGGGTCTCGGTCACTGTCGCTGTGACGACGGCTTCAGGGGGACTTCCTGTCAGCTGTGTGACCAGAACCACTACGGACCCAACTGTACCGGTAGGACCTGGACCAGGAGGGGGGGGGGAGGGGTGGAGGAAGGCTCACTCCTTCCTCCTCTTCCTCCCTTCACCCTCTCGCTCTCCTCCTCCTTCTCCTCTAGCTTCTTCTTCCTCCCCTTCCTCCCCCACCTCCACCCTCTCCACCCTCTCCTTCCCCCCTCTCCTCCACCTTCTCCATCCTCCCTCCCCTCCTCCCCTTCCTCCCCCTCTCCTCCGCCCTCTCCTTCCTCCCTCCCCTCCTCCCCTTCCTCCCCCTCTCCTCCGCCCTCTCCTTCCTCCCTGGCCTCCCCCTCCTCCATCCTGTCCTTCCTCCCTCTCCTCTAGCTTTTCCTTCCTCCCCCACACTTCCACCCTCTCCTTCCTCCCTCTCCTCCACCCTCTCCATCCTCCCTCCCCTCCTCCCCTTCCCCCCCTCTCCT